>NC_143511.1:62785992-63090992 GCF_031878675.1 Megascapheus bottae | reverse complement strand
TTATAGTATCTTCTTTTAGAATCCTTGTGATCTCATCCTCCATTTTAAGTTCCCTTTTCATTTTCTCATCACCCATGGCCATCAATTCTTCTTCAAGATCTTGAAAACCTAAAGAGTTTCAGGAAATGGGAAGTTGAAGTAAGCCTTCCTCTACTTCATACTGGTGTGGTGTACAGGTGACACATGAGCCAGTGTGTTTAGGGGGAGCCATGCTGCAGAAACACGGCAGTAGGCTGGGATCTGTGAGATGCAGCAGGGAATACTGCAGCAGAGTAAGAGCCCACAGATGACCAGAGCCAGGAACAAGAGTAAAACATGGTTTCCATGTCAACCTGAGGACCAAGAAGAGAGATGCCCTCTAAGTTCTAGGCTGAATTGTCTGAATATAGCACAGCATTTTGTTTTAAGGTGGCACACATGTCACCTGGTGCTATGGTTCAGACATTGAGGACTAGTCCTGTTTTGAAGTACTGCCTGCCTCTCTATCCTCTCCTCAGAGTTTAGTAAGGTTTGCCCTTATGCTGTATTATTTATACTTTTATAGCCTGGAACCAAGAAGAAACAAACTTGGCTAGAACATTAACAAATAGATGGTTTCATAGGAAGAGAAGCATTTGAATTTCTCTTGGAGCTATAGAAATAGTGGGTATAGCAGGGAAAAGGATCGAAGTCTCTGTGTAGTTGGAAGTTCTGCGTGAAAGTAGCCTTGCTGATGGACCATTTCTTCTCTGTATCTAGGCTTTAGTTGCTTTTGGAAGTGACTCTATTTGGATTATAACAAAATCCCTCTTGTCTGAGCAGCTTTCCTCCAAACTCATCCCCAGGATAGGCTTTATTCAGTAAGTCCTTTTGCATTGCCAGGAAGAGAGATCCTTCATCAGATCGGGGTGACAGACATGCCAGGTGGGAAGCTGTGCCAAGAAGACCCTTTGGAACCAAACTTAAACAACAAAAAGATTTAGAAGAAGTACCTGCTAGGCAGTGCTAACTTGGAATCCATTACATTTAAAAAGCTAACTCAGATCGACAAGTCAGTAGTCTAAGAGCTGTCCTCTGGGCCTGACTGCATATATTCCAGCAGAGGATCAAAACTGCAATGAAAAAAGACTTAGAATAGCTATGTTTTAAAATTTTGAAAGCAGTCTAGTTATTTCTGTTGCATATAGTATTTTAAGATAATAACGGAGATCGACAGCACTGTTAGGACCATAAAGCTTTTTTTGTTGTTGTTGTTTTTTGTTTTTTGCCAGTCCTGGGCTTGAGCTCAGGGCCTGAGCCACTGTCCTTGGACTTTCTCAAGGCTAGAGCTCTACCACTTGAGCCTCAGCACCACTTCTGGATTTTTTTCTATGTATGTGGTACTGAGGAATCGAACCTGGGTCTTCGTGCATGCTAGGCAAGCACTCTACCACTAGGCCAAACTCCCAGCCCCCAGCTTTTCTTTTTATAATTAGGAACTCATGGACATGAGCCTGCATTGACTAGTGGGGTCATTAACAATGTAAATTTAGAAGGCATTAACTTGGTAAAGTGTTTTTCTAAGCTTTGCATCCTAGAAGGCTTATATAAGTCAACTTTGACTCAGCTATAACTCAGTGTCCTAAGAAGTCAAAAGTGAACAGAATGATATTAAGACCACCTCATGGAGAATTGAGAGCTAATTTTACATCAGTGCATTTAATCTTGACTTTAGAAAAGCCATTCAGATCTGGGTGCTGGTGGCTCCTGCCTACAATGCTAACTTTTTAAGAGGCTGAGGCCTGGAGGATCATGGTTCAGAGCCAGCCTAGGCAGAAAAAGTCAATGATACTCCAGTTAATTATCAGAATGCCAGACTAAAGGCTTGGCTCAAGTGTTAGAGTGCCAGCTATGAGTGAAAACAGAATGAAAGCTTTAGGCCCTGTGTTCAAACCTCAGACTGAGTACAAAAGAAAAAGAAAAGCCTTCAGATAATCTTTTAAATTATAAACAAGGTAATGATCCACATCTAAACTTGAAAAAATTTCATATTTAAACCAGGCACAGTGGCTTCCACCTATAATCCTAGCTACTCAGGAGGCTGAGATCTGAGTGTCAAGGTTTGAAGCCAGCCCTGGCACCAAAGGACCTGACACTCTTATCTCCAGCTCACCTCTAGAAAACAGGAAGTGGGGCTTGGCTTTAAGGGTAGGGCAGTAGCCTTGAGCTAAAGAGCTCAGGGACAGTGCCCGGGCTGAGTTCAAGCCCCATGACCTTCCCCCACACACAAAAAAAATTCATATTTAGGGGCTGGGAGTTTGGCCGAGTGGTAAAGTGCTTGCCTAGCATGCATGCCTAGCATTTGATTCCTTGGTATTCTATACATAGAAAAAAAAGCTGGAAGTGATAGTGAGACTCAAGTGCTAGCCTTGAAAAAGCCCAAGGACAGTGCCCAGGCCCTGAGCTCAAGCCCCAGGACTGGCAAAAAAAATTCAATATTAATATACATAAGACCTACTCTTACATTTTGCTATGTTCTTGAACCCTCTTTTTGTTTTGTTCGTTAATCTCACCCTACTTTTCCATTTTGGAACAGTATTTGAAAACAAAGCTTCCTATACAAAATCCTTTTTCACCTCAAAGCATTACTTCTTCCTTTTAACTTTGTTTTCCCCAAACACATCTCATTCCCTCCTATATCCTATTTGCTGATTTCTTTCTGTCCTTCCTTTCCAATATACACTTTGAAATTGCTTTTACCAAACTTTTGGATATGAACATTTTTTTTCTTCTCTCCCTAAAATAATATAGTCTTAGCAGCTTCTGTTTCATTGAAGACCCAGGGAGAAAAGCAATATAAAGCTGTTTTTCTATATAATAATAGGTTAGGAAGACATTTTTGTTAGTAGATCGATGTCCTTTAAAAGAAAATTCAAATTATACATATGACAATATCAAGCAGCCATTATTTTTTTTACCAGTCCTGGGCCTTGAACTCAGGAGCCTGAGCACTGTCCTTGGGCTTTCCCAAGGGTAGCACTCTACCACTGGAGCCACAGACCATTTCCAGCTTTTATTCTATGTATGTGGTACCGAGGAATCAAACCCAGCTCTTTGTGAATGCTAGGCAAGCACTCTTACCACTAGGCCAAACTACAGGCCCCAAACAGCCAATTTTAAAAAAACTTTCTTGTTGGGGTTTTGTACAGAGGGGTTACAGTTCATACATCAGGTGGTGAGTACACCTTCTTGAACGTTGTTACCCCTTCCATGTTTTACTCCCACATTTCCTCCACCCCCCCCCCGCCCTCTCCCACTCACCTTGTTTTTCCCTTCCCTTCCCTTTTTCAAATAAACAAATTAACATATACTAGGTACCACATTCCAATACAGTAACAACATGAGATAAACCTTAAGGGGAAAAAGGAGAAAAGAAATAGCTTCACATTAAGAATAACAATCAGAAAGGTAAACCTCTTGTTTCCATATCCTGAAGTTCATTTCGCTTAGCCTCATCCTATATGGACATATGTACACAGCTTTTGAGCTATTATGATCCTCTGCGAGGAGAATCCTAGATGTATACTGATTGTTATAAATGAGGGAGGCCGTGGAGCCTATGTTTCTTTGAGTCTGAGTAGCAAGAGTGACACCTTTATATATTAACTTTAAAAAGCGGTTCAAGGGAAGTGGGCCTGTAGCCCCAGGGGTAGGGCTGTAGCCTTGAGATGAAGAGCTCAGGGACAACACCCAGGCCCAGAGTTCAAGCCCTTTGACCAATTAAAAAAAAAAAAAGCTGGCACAGGCTCACACCTGTAATCCTAGCTACTCAGAAGGCTGAGATCTGAGGCTCGAAGTTCAAAAGCAGCCCTGGCACTAAAGAATGTGAGACTCTTCAATTAATCATTAGAAAATGAGCAGTGGGTCTGTTGCTCAAGTGGTAGGGCACTTGAGCTAAAGAGCTCAGGGACAGCACTCAGGCCTAGAGTTCAAGCCCTATGACCCACCAAAATAAATAATTAAAAAGCAGTTTAAGAGCCATCCTAAAAAAGGTTCACATACATACACAGAAAGTTTTAGCTTAGGTATGCCAAGACTGTAATGTGCATCAACATTGAGCTGAAAAATGAAAATTGGCCATAATGACTAGTCAGTTGTTCTCTGATAGCCTGAGTGCAAGTGAAAGTTTTGTCCCGCCCTTGATGGGCCAATGCACAAAATAACACCTGTGCCAAGCACATCACGCCTGTGTATTCTTAGACTTTGTAACCACTGTGGTCTCTCTCAGTGACTTCCCCTCAAGTCAGAGGACAGAGTGGCAGAGTCCACCTGGAGAGTTAGAGCAGAATCTGCAAAAGATGGAAGCATTCCGGAGGAAAGGAAATAGGTGAGTGTCATCGGCAGGAAGCCCATCCAGAGCGTTAGTAGAGGATTGGGTGGGAACGTGTGCGCATGTGCACCAGCCTTGGGGGCTTAAACTCAGGGCCTGGGCACTGTCCCTGAGCTTCTGTGCTCCACCTCTTGAGCCACAGCCCCATTTTTAGTATTTTGATAGAGATAAGAATCTCAGGGACTTTCCTACCCAGGTTGGCCTTGAACTGTGATCCTCAGATCTCAGCCTCCTTAGTAGATAGGATTATAGGTGTGAGCCACCAGTGCCCAGCTAAAGTAGGAAACTTTTTTTTTTTTTTTGGTGGGTCATGGGGCCTGGCTGCTGTCCCTGAGCTCTTCAGCTCAAGGCTACCACCCTACCCTTGTGCCAAGCCCCACTTCCCATTTTCTAGAGGTTAATGGGACATAAGAGTCTCAGGTCCTTTTGTGCCCAGGCTGGCTTTGAACCTTAATCTTCAGATCTCAGCCTCTTGAGTAGCTAGGATTACAGGCGTGAGCCACCACGCCTGGCTACAGAAACTTTTTTTTTTTAAACTAAGGGTCATTTGGATCATCATTAGTATTCTATACAAAATTATCAATACAAGTAGCTTGGCCACAGCCATGGAGAGCACAATGTCTGTGCAATCATGTAGCAAACGATTTCACAGGTATTCAGCTCATGGGCCCCAGGTTCCCCAGCCCTGTTAGAAAGTCTCCATGGAAACAGATCATGACCCACTTTTTGACTAGTGACAAACTAGTCCTATATGGTGGATGAGGGGAATCACACAGACTGTGCTAGAAGAAAAGAAAGACCAGGATACTATGGAGGCTGGCAAGGTAAAACAGAAGTGAACTAGGGCATCATCTAGAATGTCTTTGAACAGGAGAGACACCTCTGGCCTCCCTTCCATAGGTCTGGATTCTGAGAGAGAAACATGAAGGTCTGGACATAGGGAACCTCAGACCATTTAGAAGAATTCAGCAGAAAAGACCCACTGAGGCTGGGAGTTTGGTCTAGTGGTAGAGTGCTTGCCTAGCATGCACAAAGACCCGGGTTCTATTCCTTGGTACCACACACATAGAAAAAGCTGGAAGTGGTGCTGTGCCCAAGTGGTGAACTTTAGCTTTGAGAAAGCCCAAGGATAGTGCTCAGGCCCTGAGTTCAAGCCCCAGGGCTGGCAAGGAAGGAAGGAAGGAAGGAAGGAGCCCACTGAGAGTGCCATCTTGAAGCCAGACTTGTTGATCTGGTAGTTTGTAAGCTGACTATGGTACATTACAAAGAATGACCCTGCGGGGAGAGCTGACATGTGCCCTTTCTGGAAGAAGGATGACAGTTTCAGTCATTGTCTAGGCACAGTGTCCCCTCCTAGAGTGACAATCTGAAACCTGGAGCTTAGATAAGGGAGGCTTATATCTCCCATCCACAAGCTAGGTAAACCCTTGGGGCTTACTTTTTAGAGTATCTTTCTAGTGTCTGGAAAGTTAGTGTAGTGCACTCTTCTCTAAATTCCCTCCTGACATCTCCCTGCCTCTATCTCCCAGTGTCTGTGTTTCCCGGCAATCTGTCATGTCTCTCAGTGTCTTTTGTGGCATAAGGGAATTTCATCTAATTAAATTCAAGATACTATAAAGGGAGGTGTACGAAAAGGCAAAGAAAGAAGCCAGAAACAAAGGAAATGCTTTAATGAGAGAAGACCATATTTGGTGTGTATATGTGTGTGGGGGGGGGAGGGGCAAACTCAGTGGAGCAACCCAGTTTCCCAAAGACTGGAACAATAGAAAGGAGCTAGGGAGGGAAGGAGGAAAGGGGTAGGGAAGACATCAGTCCTTAAAAGGGAAAATAAATGCCTGAAGGCTTGAGTTCTAGGTTAGATTAGATACTAAGAGATAGATAAGGGCCTCTTAAGTGCCTGTATTTGAGATATTAGAGACTAGATAACATCTGAGCCATCTAATAAGGGACAAATGAGTCCAACTCTGTGGCATATGGTGCCAAACCAAGCAGTCAATCCCAATGGCATCCAATAGAGAAAACTCAGATTGGAGATTCTAGAGAGCAGCTGGTGGGGAAAGGACCCCTGGCACTTAGTAACCTCCTAGGAAGGCAGGGAGAATAACAGTGGATAAGGAAAAGATAGCAGTCAGAATCAGAGTAGTAGAAAGGTGATTGCCAGGCAGAGCTGCTTTCCCCCTCCCAGATGGGCAGAGGGCAGGGTTCTGACGTCCTGCTGAAACAGATGTATTGTGTTTTAAGTCACAGCTTTACCATGAAGAGAATTGAGACAAGATGTGAAATGTAGTGACAGGAAAAAAATAAAGTGTCAGGAAAAGAATACACTTCCAGTGGACTAAAAGTGGGTCTTTTCTAGGGCAAGAACCACCCTAGTTTGGGCTGTCAGGTCAGGTCAGCCCCAGGTGGTTTAGTGCTCTGCCATGTGAGCTCATCTAAGGCACTGGAGTCTTGTGGTTGACATTCCCGTAGTGCCTGGACCCTCCTGGAGGCCAGCAGAGGGCAGTATTGGCAAAGACAGGAGAATTAGCCAAAGAGTTCCCCTACCTACAAGACAAGAGGCACTAGAAACTCAGACCTAGGCTCTCCCCAGCAGGTTCTGCCTACACACCCCGCCAGGCCAGCAGGGGTGAATTGTGGGCCCCCAGAAGTGGGAGCTTGTGCAGCGTGACACAGCTCACACTCTTACATGGCAGTAACAACTTTCAGTCTAAAGACAAGTGTCTAGGAATTTGGGGAAATAATGACAGAAGTATCAAGAAGGAAAATGAAATCACCCCCAGTCACATACTCAGAGTTATGGGCTGTATTTTATGGTATGTATTTTCTGAGTATTTTGCCTAAGCATTTTAAGCACATATGAATATTGTATAATATTATGTATAATAATAGCATATACCACAGCACTTACTAAATGCCAGCCACTATTCTGGGCACTCTGCATATATTAACTCATTTAATCTGCCTGAGAACTGTGTGAGGCTGATGGCTTCATCATTGCTCCTGTGTTGTTCGCTGTGTTGTCCCAACACTAGCCATGCTACATTTAAGGTCACCGGATATGGAGTGGCTTTCCTTGTCAGGGTGTGTACTTTCAACAACTCTGTGGAATGCCGTCATTACTTCAAACTCCTCCCATTGCCCAGTGATTCCTCAAGATAAATACCAAGGAAGCAAACTCTTAGGCAATGGGTGGGAAGGTGGCTTCCAGAAAGGGATGCAGTGGTGGCATTGCTGCCCCGTATGTCCAGCCCTGCCCAGCTCTGCTCCTGCAGGTCGAGGATGTCAAGGGCATGGGGGAAGCACATCCTCAGGAAAGCAGCCCAGTGGGCATGAGGGAGCAGCTGCCCTCCCCTGCTCTCCTTCCCAGTACCCAGCAGAGGGCTCCAGTGCTCCTGCTTCCCACCCTGCAGGCCACCGCGTGGGTGTGGGCAGCCATCGGTGCACAGATGCCACCTGCCCAGCTCCCGAGGCCGGTTTAGCTGTGGGATGCCCATCCCTGCAAAGCGCCATCTGGCACTGAGTTTCCCTGTCTTCTTAATTAACGCAAGTGTGGACGGAGTGACTGCTGTTCCTTGATGAACCCCCATCACTGTGTGGATTTTAGACTCACCCACCCACCTCTCCCCCAAGTCACATTTTCCCAAAGTCAAACCTGCTGGGTGGAAGGCCAGCAGTGAGGCATGGCTGTGTGGGCCGGCAGGTGGTGAGTGGGGAAAGCCGTGGGCAGCGCTTCTGTGCCTCTCCCCAGCCCTTCCCCGCTTGTGATGGTCTCCTCACAGCTTAGTTCCCTCATCCTGTATCTCCCGCTCAGCTCCAGGCCTTCCACGTCTTGTACCCCTGAGAGAATACCCTCCCAGGCTTCCCAGGACTGCTCACCTTGGCTTTCTCTCCCTTCATGGCATTGTGGGAGTGGGTGGGTGTTGAGAGCTGAGGCTGCTACCTGGGCTCTAGTCTCAGATGGAGAAATCATTGGCCTGTGGGGGAATGGGTGGGTGCCAGCCACAGGAAGATGGGACAAACAGAGTCCTAACCCCCAGAGTGGACCCCCATCTTGGATCTGTCTAACCCCCGGATCTTTTCTTTCTCAGCTGCGGAATGGAGCCCCCTTCCCCAGACTCCCAAGCGACAAGCTGAAGGCAGTCATCCCCCCTTTCCTGCCCCCATCCAGCTTTGAGCTGTGGAGCTCTGATCGGTCCCGGACCTGTCACAACGGGAAGACCGACCCCCCCAAGACTGTGCTGCCCCAGCGAGGCGGCAGGACACACCCTGTGGGCAGCACAGGCACAGACGCCGTAAGTTCCCAGTCAGGTCCTGACATTCATGGAATGGGGTTGTATAGTGGGCAGCAGGACCTCAGACTCACCAAGTCGGGGCTCAGAGCTTACGTTCCCTTTGAGCCATATCCTGTTGCCTATGTAGTCCTACTGTAAAACTCAGTGACTTTTGGAAGAGGTGAATGTCATGCCATCAGAGGCATCTGACCTCTCTCTGGAACTCTGGAGCTCTGGGGACCATATTTGAAAATATGTTCTATCTATCTAACCTAACCTTCTTTTCAGTGCTGAGACTGGGACCCAGCCAGGAGGGAATGACCTTCTGACAGCCATGACCCAGGTGGCTAGGGACCTAGGATTGGAAATTACGTTCTCAGCTTCTAATCACACCTCATGCCACCGTCACTCAGGTGCACACAGCAAGAGACCAACTTCCTGCACTGTTTTCTTGAGAGAATAGGATATGATGGTGCCTAACATTGGTGTTGGCCCCTTGACCTGTTTCGGTACCTTCCCGAGGTGGTAGGTTGTCCGTAGTGCGTGTGTAGGTTGTTCACATTGTGGGCACAGTACAGACAAACTGAGGGCAGGGATTTAGGGAGGGCCCTGTGGCTGAATGCCCAGGGGTTGCAGGAGCTCCTGGCCTTCTGCTGCATCTGTATGACACATCTGCCCCTGCTCTCCCTGCTGCCACGGTACCATTGCAATATTAAATCACTCATGGGAGGCCAAGAACCTGGTGCTCAGAGATGCTGTTCAGGCTGGCCGTACCGTTTTGTGTTCTGACCCTCTTCCCAGTCAGGTGGGAGGGTACCTGAACCGTCTTGAGACATCTTAGCATAACTGAGCCCAGAGAACCAAGGTCAGCATCACCAGTGAATTGCTCACTGAATGCAGTGAGCACTCCATGGAGCACAGCCAGCCTGCTGTGGTGGTCCCGTCTGTGTGCCCCACACTATGGGCACAGATGCGAAACCGAGGACAGCGTGCAAGATGCCTGGCCAGGCTCTCAGGGAGGCATTAGAGCTGCAGGCTGGCAGTGTCCCAGACAGAAGACATGTGTGAGCCCGGGCTGTGGCTGGCATTCTTTGTTGTGGCCTTCCCTTGGGCCACTTCAGCAGGGTCCCCAGAATGACTTTCCTAGCACGACTGCAACCCACACTGGGTTTATTGCCTCAGAACAGCCAAAATGTCCTCTCTTGTGTAGAGGGCAGAGACCTGGAAGTGAGGGATATGCAGATCCAGGCTCCCTCTGAAGGCTGGGAGGCTTGGGGGATCTGCTGTTACCATTACAGCATCTGTGGTCTCTAGACCTTCCTGGCGCCGTGGCCATGGGTGTCCAGTCTCTGTCCCCAGGGCCACCTAACATCCTCTTTTCAGGATGCCCTCTGCCTGTCTTGAGTTTAGGGCTCACCAGGTCCCCCAGGATTAGCTGTCACCCCAAAGCCTTGTATATGTTGTGTATGCACATCCCAGGAGGAAATGAGCCTTGGGAGTGGCATTCACTCCTCCCAGATGACTTCTCGGGCTCTGAATTCTCTTTTGGAAGCCACCATTCAGCCCACTGCAGCCTTTATGCTCTACTGAGCCTGCTGTGTGCCTAAGAGAGGGCTGGGTCCCCAGGAGGCTGCCCCGCCCCCAAAGGCCACAGTAAATGCACACTTTCCTAAGTTGTGGTGGGGGCCGTGCTGAACGCCCAGGGTGCAAGGAACAAGCTCAGCCTGGACCGCCTCGGCCAGGAGGCTTCTGACCCAGGACTGCAGGAGCCGTGGTGTACAGTGAGGAGGGCCATTGGTAGTGGGCACGCAGGCAAAGGCCCTGAAGCACAGAGGGGCCAGGCAGGAACCAAAGCATAGGCAAAGACAAGATCAGAGCATCTGGAGCAGATCTGGTTGTAGACGACATGACCAGAGTACTGGCACTGGGATGGAGGGCTTGAGACAGGCTGGGGCAGCATGACAAGCAGCCTTGGGTGCCAAGAGATGATCACCAGCCCAGGTGGGGCTGAGGGATGAGTTTTGTCATGGATGACATGGGGCCTTCCTAGTCCTCTTGATGAATGGCAGAGTCAGGCCTTCTTCCCAGAAGGCCCCGGTATGCGGTGGAAGGCAGGTGGCCCGTAGAAGCTGGTGACCTGGCGTCCAGCTTGAGCGTCCAGATAGAGGAAAACTCCACCCAGCGTGAAGCTGCTAGGCAGGTGGGCACTGGTGCATCGTGTGTATGCAGGAGGCAGTGCCCGCCCTGACCACACCCACCCTGTCCTTGCAGGGCCCCACCAGGCCTGTTAAGTTCCCCAGCCTGACCAGAAGCCCAGCCTCCCCCACCAGTTCCGGAAACTTCAGCCACTCTCCGCACTCCTCTGGGGGCTCCAGTGGAGCAGGCGGCATGAGCAGGCACAGTGGGGACCTGCATAACCGTTCAGGTGAGTGGCGGCCAGGCTGCCTGGGGAGGTGACACAGCTGCCCCCGCCCCCCTGCTGTCCACAGATAGTCCTACAACTGGCCACACACAGGTGACTTCTTGGGTCATAGATTAACATCTCAGGATTGTTTTTATACATTTTCTTGGCATGAGGATAAAGAAGAAAGGAAATAAAGTCCATGATGCTTTTCACCAGGTAAAAGTTTGCTAAGGAAAATGCAAGTCATTTCATGGTGTTTAAAATCTTTGAGGTTAAACCTCGGAGGGCTTCCATTCTGCCCCTTCATTGAACCGATGAAGACACAGAAGTTCGGAGTGGGCAATTATGTGTGAAACCAGAATGCCCTCCAGTTGTTCTGGCACTGCAGCATATCTCTCAGTCCTTCTGGGACACCCAGGACTGTCTAGAGCCAGCTGGCTGGAAGGACTGTGGCTTTAGGCATTGCATAAGGAGAATATGTTTCTTCCAGAAGAGCCAAAAGACCAAAAAAGGTATCATCTCACCCACCAAGGATCAGCATTGACATTTAATGTATGTCTCTGCAAAACATTTTTATGCATACCATGAATATTTATAAAAGTGCAATAATAATTTATTGAGCACTCCACCAGGCACAGTGCCAGGTTGTTTAAATCATTCATCCCCTTCATTTGTGGATTATCTTCTTCCATCCAGTAGACGAGGAAGCTGGGTCTCAGGACAGTCAAATGACTTGCCCAAGGTCACACTGTTCTGCCAGCAGAGACGGAATAAACTGCAGGGAGAGCCTGTCCCCTCACCGTACACCTTCATCAGGTGTAAACTGCTCTGTACCTGTTTTTCTACACATCTGGAGATTGTGAGCTCCTTAGGTCAAAATGCAGATACCTGCAGCAAGTGTGTGTGTGTGTGTGTGTGTGTGTGTGTGTGTGTATGTGTGTGTGTTTTGGAGCTTGAACTCAAGGCATGGGCACTGTTCCTGAGCTTCTTGTGCTCAAGGCTGGTGTTCTACCAGTTGAGCCATGGTGCCATATCTGGTTTTGTTGGTAGTTTAGTACAGATAAAAGTCTCATAGACTTTCCTGCACAGGTAGGCTTTAACAACAATCCTCAGATCTCAGCTTCCTGAGTAGCTGAGATTACAGGCGTGAGCAGCCAGTGCCTGGCCTTTCAGTTTACGTCTGTTCAGTGATTTCTTTAGCCAGAGCTGCGTGGATCCAGAGTGGCCAGCTCAGTTCATATGCAGTGCCCTCTGGTGGACATGTGGGCTTGTGACAGCACCTGGCATGTGTGTGCTCCACGAGTACCAGCTGTCTTCCCTGGCCCTAGGTATTACCACTTTCTCCCTTTCTTTCCTAATAACTCTTGGTTTCCTGAAGACCAGGTATACCCAACTCCCTATAGGGAGAGGAAAAATGGAAACTGAGCCTGACTCAGGGAGCAGGCCACTCTGCTAACCATAGAATTAACAATGGCATGGGCTGCTTGAAGATGCACTGAATCTCACCCCTCCTGGCTTTGGCCACCTCTTACTGTGATGCTCTGCTGCATGGAAGTCTCTGCCCACAGCACCTCAGCTCCCACCCAGAACACTGTTGTGGTCAGCTGACTCCAAGCCAAGCAGGGAGGGCCTGTCTGCAGCATGTGGTTCCACTGAGCCCGCACACCCCGGTTTCCTCCCACCTGTGTCACAGTGAGCACTTGGTCCCTGGTGGTCATTCTTGTTTCTGTCTCCTCAGGTGGCAGCATAGACAATGTCTTGTCCCAGATTGCTGCACAGAGGAAAAAAGCAGCCGGATTATCTGAACAGAAGCCCAGCCAAAGGTCAAGTCCTGTGGGGCCAGCACCAGCCCCCAGCTCAGCTGAGCTTCCAGTCTCCCCTGCCACTTGCAGTGCTCCCAGCAAGGTGCTTGTTTCATGTCAACTCCTTCTGCTCCTGCTCATCCCACTTGGTTTTCCCACTATGTCCCATGTACTAGGAAGCCTGGGCTATGTGGATGGGGCTGAAGTTAGCCTGGCCTTTTCCAGCCCACTGACCCTGGGCTTTCTGCAGAGCACTGAATCTGTCATCCTACCTCTGCTCTAGGGGAGGATACGTTCATCCTACCTCTGCTCTAGGGGAGGCGCTGGAGATTTGGGGCCAGGCACACCCCAGGTCCCTGCAGGACTTGTGTCTCATTGTGCCACTGTCAAGAGTGTGGGTAGTAGGAACAGAGTTCAGGGGTGGCCTGCTGGATGGATGCCGACTTCAGCTCACCAAGCTGTTCCCCAGCCTCAAGATTTATGCCTTGATGGATATGTGAGAAATTCTCTGTGTTCTGCTTAGTCACTGTTAGCTATATAACTCTCCTTATTTGGGGTTCTTTGTGCAATAAGAGCTCCATAGTTAGCTTTTTTTTTTTTTTAATTTAGCTCTCTTTCTCTACACATTAGCTTACTATTCTAGATTATTTGTGTAAAGGACCCATATAATTAATTTCCTTTGAGCACTTAGCTATTGGGATATTTTGGTACATTTTCTTTTTATCAGTAAGAATCATTGTATAATCATTGTCTTTCTATTTTTGCATTTTCTGCTAGGAAACTCACAGCTACTTCTTTTTTTTTTTTTTTACAATTTTTTTATTGTAATTAATAGAAGGGTTACATGATATTTGCCAGATAGAAGGTGCATTAATTCCCATACATTGATACCCTTTCACATGTCTTGGTCCCCATTTCCCTCCCCCCACCCCACCCCTCATCTTGTTTTCCCCCGTTCCCTATCCAATTTCAGATAACCAAATCCAAATATATCCAATATATCAGGTAACAAAGTGAGATAGTGTAACAATATGAGATAAACAAGGGACAGCAAAAGTGATAAGAGATAACATAGTACATTAAGGACAACAATCATTCATTATATGGCTTATGTTTACATCATATTTTAAATGACAAGTTTAACACACAATTGTTCAAGGAGGGAATCTCTAATTACAATCTCTGGGACTTAGTCTTTAGAACTTAATCAAAATTAGGCTAAGGGTTTGTATGTCATAGAAACATATCAATTTATGAAATAAAACATTATGTCTATAGAGTCATAGGTTTTTATGTCTATATAGTTATGTTTGTATTTCCATTACCATGTCCATAGCTTTGGGTATGCAGTTATTGAGTCCTCGCTCTTGTACTCTTTGGATTTAATAGCCGCATATTAAGGATACCATGCGCCTTTTGTTCCTTAGGTCTTGACTTGTCTCACTCAACATGATTTGCTCTAGATTCATCCACTTCCCTGCGAATGCCATTATTTTATCTTGTTGTTGGCATGTAGAATTCCATTGTATATATGTACCACATTTTCTGTATCCATTCATCTGCAGTAGAGCATCTGGATTGTTTCCATCGCCTGGCTATTGTGAATAGTGCAGAGATGAACATAGTTGAGCAGGTGACTTTATAATATCCTGGGTCATGCTGTTCAGGATAGATGCCCAGAAGTGATATGGAGGGATCATAGGGAAGGTCTATTTTCAGTTCTTTAAGGAACCTCCACACTGCTTTCCAGAGTGGCTGAACTAGTCTGCATTCCCACCAGCAGTGTAGTAGGGTTCCTTTTTCTCCACAACCCCGCCAGCAACTGTCATTGTCTGAGTTTGAAATCTTGGCCATTCTTGTTGGGGTAAGGTGGTATCTTAGGGTTGTTTTTATTTGCATTTCCTTTATGACCATAGATGATGAACATTTTCTCATATATTTTTCTGCCATTTTAATCTCTCCTTCTGATAGGTCTCTCTTTAGTTCCCTTGCCCATTTAGTGAATGGTTTATTGGGTTTTTCAGGGGATTAGTTTCTTGAGTTCCCTGTAGATACTAGATATTAAGTATTTGTCAGATGTATTGTCGGTGAATATCTTTTCCCAGTTGGTTGGCTGACTCTCTACTTTTGCGACTATGTTTTTATCTGTACAGAAACTTTTTATTTTTAGGTAGTCCCATTTATCGAGTCTTTCTCCAATCTGTTGTGACCCTGGGATTCTGTTCAGGAATCTGTTGCCTGTGCCTTTGAATTCCAGTTTCTCTCCTACTTTATCATGTAGCAGTTTCACGGTTTCCGGTCTGACGTTGAGGTCTTTGATCCACTTTGAGTTAATGCTTGTGCATGGCGAAAGGCTAGGGTCAATTTTTAGTTTTCTGCATGTGGCTGCCCAGTTTTGCCAGCACCAATAATTGAATAGACTGTGTTTGTTCCATTGTATATCTTTGGCTCCTTTGTCAAATACAAGTTGCCTATAGGTATGTGTTTCTATTTCTGGGTCTTCTATTCTGTTCCACTGATCTTCTGGTCTGTTTTTGTGCCAGTACCAAGCAGTTTTTGTTATTATGGCTCTATAGTAGAGTTTGAAGTCTGGTATTGTAATACCACCAGCATTGCTCTTTTTGCCTAGAATTGTTTTGGCTATTCTAGGTCTTTTCTTGTTCCATATGAATCTTTGGATTATATCTTCAATTTCCGTAAAGAATGTCTTTGGGATTTTGATGAGGATTGCATTGAACTTGTATATCAATTTTGGCAGTATAGCCATTTTCACTATGTTGATTCTCCCTAGCTATGAGCATGGATGTCTTTCCATTTCCTAGTGTCCTCTTTAATTTCTTTCATTAGGCTTTTATAGTTTTCATTCAATAATTCCTTTACATCTTTGGTTAAGTATATTCCTAAGTATTTTATTCTTTTTGGGGGCTATTGCGAATGGGATCATTTTCTTGATTTCGCCTTCTGTTTGTGTATTGTTGGTGTACAAGAAGGCTACTGACTCCTGAAGAATGATTTTGTATCCTGCCACTTTGCTAAAGTGGTTTATTAATTCTAGAAGTTTGGGAGTGGAGTTTGTTGGGTCACTCAAGTAGAGGATCATGTCGTCTGCGAATAAGGATAGTTTAATTTCTTCTTTCCCTATGTGGATCCCTTTGATGTCCTTTTCTTGCCTTATTGCTCTGGCTAAGGGTTCCAGCACTATATTGAAGAGAAGTGGAGAGAGTGGGCATCCCTGTCTAGTTCCTGATTTTAAGGTGAATGAATGGTTCCAGTATTTCACCACTTAGTATAATACTGGCTGTAGGTTTTTCACATATGGCTTTCACTATTTTGAGGAATGTACCTCTTATTCTTATTTTTTCTAGTGCTTTCAACATGAATGGATGTTGTATTTTTTTTTTTTTGCCAGTCCTGGGCTTGAGCTCAGGGCCTGAACACTGTCCTTGGACTTTCTCAAGGCTAGAGCTCTACCACTTGAGCCTCAGCACCACTTCTGGCTTTTTTTCTATGTATGTGGTACCGAGGAATCGAACCCGGGTCTTCATGCATGCTAGGCAAGCACTTTAACCACTAGGCCAAACTCCCGGCCCCTGGATGTTGTATTTTGTCAAATGCCTTCTCCGCGTCCAGAGAAATTATCATATGATTCTTATCCTTAACTCTATTGATATGATGTATTACATTGATTGATTTGCGAATGTTAAACCAGCCTTGCATTTGTGGGATGAAGCCCACTTGATCATAGTGTATAATTTTTTAAATTTGTTTCTGGATTCTGTTGGCTAATATTTTAATGAGTAGTTTTGTGTCCGTGTTCATTAGAGAGATAGGTCTGTAGTTTTCTTTTCTTGTTGGGTCTTTCCCTGGTTTGGGGATGAGAGTAATATTAGCTTCATAAAATGAGTTTGGTATTGCTCCTTCTGTTTCTATTTCTCAGAAGAGTTTCAAGAGTATTGGTGCTATTTCATCTTTAAACGTCTTGTAGAATTCCACAGTGAATCCCTCTGGACCTGGGCTCTTTTTGGTTGGCATTTCCCTGATTGCTTCCACAATTTCGTTGTAAGAAATTGGTCTGTTCAATTTGTTTACCTCATCGTTGTTCAGTGTGGGTAGTCTATATTTATTTAAGAAATCATCCATTTCTACTAGATTTTCTTGTTTCTTTGAATATAGGCCCTGGTAGTACCTATTCATTATGGACTGGATTTCTTGGGAATCAGTTGTGATTGTTCCCGTGGGGTCTCTAATCTTGTTTATTTGAGTCTCCCCTTTCCTTTTTTGATTAATCTTGCCAAGGGTATGTCTATTTTGTTTACTCTTTCGAAGAACCAACTTTTTGATTTATCAATTTTGTGTATACTAGATCTTATTTCAATCTCTGAAATTTCTGATTTTATTTTTGTTATTTCTATCCTTCTAGCTGTTTTAGAATTAACTTTTTCTTGCTCCTCTAGGTGTTTCAGTTTCTTTTTTGGGTAATTTACATGCTCTTCTTCTGTCTTTTTAATATGCACTCCTAGTGCAATAAATTTGCCCCTGAGAACTGCCTTTGCTGTGTCCCATAAGTTCCTTTGTGATGTCTCTTGATTGTCATTACATTCAAGGAAGTTTTTAATTTCATTTCTGATCTGATCTGTTATCCAGGAGTTATTCAGAAGTGTGTTGTTCAGTTTCCATGTGATTGAATGTTTTTTGACTTTGACTGCATTGTTCAGAATTAGTCTGACTCCACTGTGGTCTGATAGGATGCATGGGATTATATCAGACCTCTTGTATCTGCTTAAGTTTTCTGTATGAACTATTATATGATCTATTTTGGAGTGTGTTCCATGTGCTGCTGAGAAAAATGTAAAAAGTTTCGCCGTTGGGTAGAAGACTCTGTGTATATCTGTTAAGCCCAGCTGGGCTATGGTGTCGTTTAAGTCAATGGTGTCTTTGCTTAACTTTTGTTGAGTTGACCTGTGGTTTGTTGAGAGTGGTGTATTGAGGTCTCCCACAATGATTGTGTTTGAGTCTATCTTGTTCTGTAATTCTAAAAGAGTTTGTTTGACGAATTTGGGTGCTCCCGTGTTGGGGGAGTAGATGTTTATAACTGTAATATTATGGGCATGGATTGTACCCTTTACTAATATATAATGGCCGTGTCTATCTTTATGTACTGATTTTACTGAGAAGTTAATTTTGTCGGGGATTAAGATTGCTACTCCTGCTTTTTTGCATGATGCATTGGAGTGGAAAATTTGTTTCCATCCTTTCACTCGGAATTTGTTTCTGTCTTTGGCAGTGAGGTGTGTCTCTTGGAGGCAACATATGGATGGGTGGTGTTTCTTAATCCAGTCTGCTGCTCTGTGTCTTTTGATTGGATTGTTCAGCCCGTTCACGTTTAGGGAGATTATGGAGAAGTGGTCAGTGTCCATTGTCGTTATTTATTTTTACTTCTAGGTTTCTTTCTCTCTCTTTTTTTCCCCTTTTGTGTTTAGTGAATTATAGATATTTGCTTCTTGATGGGGGTTCTTGATGTTATACAGTTTGTTCTCGATTAATTAGTATTCTTTGTAACGCTGGTTTAGTGTGCATGTATTCATAAAGCTTCTCTTTGGAGTGAAATATTCTTGTTTCTCCCTCAAATGTAAATGCTAGTTTTGCTGGATATATCAGTCTGGGTTGGCAGTTGTTGGTCTTCAGGACATCAATGATGTTTTTCCAAGCTTTTCTTGCATTTAGGGTTTGCATGGAGAGATCTGCTGTAATTCGAATTTTTTCCCATTGTAATATAGCTCCTTCTTTGTTTTTGCAGCATTTAAGATCAATTCCTTGGTATTCAGGTCTAATGTCTTTACTATGATATGTCTAGATGAGTTCCTTCTAGGATCTTACCTGTTTGGGGTCCTGAAAACTTCAATAATGTGAGTATTTTCCCTTTTGAAGTTGGGGAAGTTCTCTGCTATGATTTTGGTGAATAAAGGTTGCATACCTTTGTCCTGAAATTTGGCCCCCTCCTCAATCCCTATTGTACGAAAATTAGACTTCTTTGCTGCATCTGCCAGTTCCTGGAGCTCTCTCTGGTAGATTCTGACTGATTTTTCCAAGGTGGCGATTCTCTGTTCCAGCTCTTGTGTTTTATCTTCCGTTTCTGATGTTCTATTCTCCATCTCCGTCAATCTGCTGCTTAATGCCTCCATTTTTGCTTGAAGTGTGGACACTGAGTTGATCATGTCTGCTCTGAGGGTATTAATCTTTTCTTCCATTTCTCTTTTGAATTCGAGGAGCTCTTTGGTGCTTTCCTGCTTATGTTCCTGGAATTGTTTTTGGAGTTCTGTTTTAATCTCTTTAGTCATGTTCACAATCATCTCCTTGAATAGGGTCATGTTTCGTGTCTCTTCAGGTGTCATTTCTTGGGATGGTGACATCTCTCTCATCCCTTCGTTCTTGTTACCCCTTTTGGGCTTTGCGTGGGACTTTGATTATTTATGTATGTCGTAATTCGTCTTTGTGCTCTCCTCGGCATCGAGAACTGCTGTTGTAATTCGCTCTGTGGTCAGTAGGTAGCGCTCTTTACTTGGATTGGGACTGGTGGTTCTGGGAATATGTGAATACCTGTGGTTCTTGGCCAAATTGATTCCTCTGCTGACTAGGTCAGAGTTTGCAGTTTTTGCAGGTGTTCAGCCTGTTCCCAGAGGCTGTGTGCTGCTGCACGACTAGCTCTCAGCCCAACCAGTGGCCTCACAGTGGGCCGTGGGATGGATCTGTGAGCTTCAGTCTCAGCGTGCTGGGCGGATGGTTGGTTTTCCTGTGCTGCTTCTAGGGACGGGCCCCAGGCCAAGGGTCTGGGGTTTGGGAGTTTCCAGGGGCTCTCAGCAGGACCAGCAGATATCTGCTCTGTTCCCAGGGGCAGGGCCCAGCTGAGGATGTGGGCTCCAAGGGCGGAGCCGCCTTTCTGATTCTTAGAAGGCCAGCGTGGGTGCTGGTCGGCCCTTCAGTTCCCTGCTGCTTTTTCAGAGAGTCTGTGACTGTGGGGGGCCCCTCGGTGCTGTCTTGCTCAGGATTCCCAGCTGGAGGATGCCCGGCTCAAGATTTGAGGGGGACAGATGCTGGCTCCTATTTTCCCCGCACACCCCACGCGCTGTTGTAAGACAGGGTCTCAGCACCCCCCACTCTCCAGACCCAGTGGCCTGGGAGAGGAACCTGGTGGGCGGGTGGGAGCTGGGACACCTCTGCCTCCCCTGGTGGGGTGCTGGGTCTTAGCGTCCGCCTGCCTGTCAGTCTCCAATCAGAGGCCTGGGAGAGGAACCTGGTGGGCGGGTGGGAGCTGGGACACCTCTGCCTCCCTTGGTGGGGTGCTGGGTCTTAGGTAGCCTGCCTGTCAATCTCTGAGGGAGGGGGCTGTTGAGGGAAGGGACAGGATTCTAAATTCCTTGCTCCCCTGCTCCTGCCAGTCTTTCTCGGGCGGGGTGGAGGGGTCTGAGTTAAGTTCTGCTTAACTCAGCACCAGCTCTGCTTTCCCGATGGGTTTGGGGACCCGCTGTGCTACTCACGCCTCTGCATTCGTCTGTGGGTGCTGCACGGTGTTGGAGAATCCTTCACTCCCCTCGTATCTTCGCCGCCGCCGCCTGTGTTCCGCGTCTGGGTTCCGCTGCTTCTGCGGCTCGCTGGCCCGGTCCAATGCTGGTTTCTGCAGCGGTCGGGGCTGCCCGGCCCGGCGCCCTCCACCGCCGCTTTTCAGGGCTCAGAACCGGTGAAGAGTGGGGGAGGGGTCCTCGCGTTCCGAATTCTTTGAGAAAGTTGGATGTGAGCTTTATCTGGATTTCTTTTCCGGTTTGAGTCCTTCTCCGTTGCTTCTTGAGTTTGTTGTTGTGGATTTCTTAAGGTAATTGACGCGTGGGACTCCCTGGTTCTCTCTTTTTGTGAGAGAGAGCTCGGCAGCGTCGCTATTGTCTCCGCGCCATCTTCCGTTCTCACAGCTACTTCTTAAAGTAAGTCTGCTCTGGACATAGTTTTCTTCTCTGTTGTCTAAACTTTTGTTTGTCTCCAGATGATTGTAATGGATGTGTTAGATCTTAGCTTCTTTTAGTCGGTGTTGGGAATAGACAGGTGTATATGTTGTAAATTGTGTTCATCGTTGTTTCACTTGGCGTACCTGTCATGTGTAGTTTGTGTGCAGATATGTCCCTGTATATATATTCCTGACACAAGTGGGTTGTGTGAAAAGATGCTTTCAGGAAAGGTGGAATCCAGTGTTTTCCCTGATACCTCTACTGTAGCCACGTGCTGTAAGCATGGCTTGCTGTTCAGAACTTCAGGTTTGTGGGTTTTGCCTTGGCATGACTGACTGCCATTCTCAGGGCTTGGGGGATCTGTTTTTCTCTTGAGAGAGTGGGTCTCACCCAGCCCAGCTCTGGGCTCTCAGGAACCACTGCCCTAAATCAAAGGACAACAGGAGTGGGCTTTCTGTCAGAGGCTCCAGCAGTAATGGAGATATGAAGTGCTTTTCAAAGGCTCCCTTAGGAAGAATTAGAAATTAGTCTTCACAACAGGAGCCTCCTGCATCTGTTTTTTGTACTTTGCTTAAGACAAGCGGCTCACTGAAATGGTGGGAAGAACACAGGGCTGGCTTCCCACACGTTCAGCCTTTGGGGACTCTGGAAGGGTGGGGTGGGGATGGGCCTCCATCTTGAAGCTCTCTGGAGGCCCCAAAGGCCAGGGAGGAATCAGTATCAGTTTCCTCTTTCCACCGTACCGTGGTTTTAAACAAGAAGCACCGATGGAACAGGAGCCTGGGGTTCTGGGCAGCTCTGAGCTGGAGAGTCACTCATCTGCCTGGTTATCACCTGGAGTAGCCATGGACAGATGGCCAGGCGTGCACCTGGTAGTGGCTGAACACCAGCCAAGCTGTGAAAGGATATACACACACCGCTGCCAGGAACATGGAAGCTGTGAGGCGGAGCGTGGGGCAGTGGGCAGTGAGTTTAGTCATTCTTCTGCACCAGGGATGTGAGACAACTCTGGTGTCTGTGAGAACCCCGTGAGAGTCCTGGACCACCCTATCTTTACCCATTCCTTCCATATCAGTCCCAGAGGTGCTGCCCTCTGAGGAGCACGGATCATCCTCAGCAAGTAAAGTCCATATTGGAAGAAGGCAGGGAGAGAATTGTTAGGAGTACAGAAGTTTGTTGGCGATGCCTTTTGGGTGGGGGGGTCATGTCTGTCTGCTCTGGAGTTTACTGTGGAAAAGGGTGTTGACAGATTGCCACCACTGGCCTTACTTCCTGATAGAAAATCTTTTCAACTTTCCTGTCCAATACACACGATGGCCAACTGTTAGCAAAAATTACAAGAAGAAAAACTCAAAACACAAAGCTGTGATGTGAATAAGGTAGTATAGCAGACTTATTGGAATGATCAGGCAGAGAGTTTACATAGCTGTGACTAGCATGACCAAGGCACTCATGGAAAGTACAAGTGCAAGATCACACGAGTAGCTTTCCTTTCTCCTTCTCCTCCTACTCTTCTTCCCTTCCATCTCCTCTTCCTCCTCCTCCTCTTCTTCTTCTTCTTCCTATTCTTCTACCTCCTCTTTCTCCTTTTCTTCTTCTTCCTCTACCTCTACCTCTTCTTCTTCTTCCTCTTATTTAGTCTTTTTCTTCTCCTTCCTGAGTATTAAACTCTGGGGTCTGCGGCTTGCTATGCAAGGTGTTTACGCTACCACTTGAGGCACACCCCAGTCCTCTCCCTCTAGATAGAATGTTGAACGTTTGCACAGCAATTCTTCACTACCTTTAACAGATATCTCAAATTTGACACACAGCCAAGGATCAAATGGGTCGACTTGAAGACAGATAAAAGTTACCCTAGCTAAAACACAAAGAAGATTTTTTTGTAATCCCTCAAAGAACAGTTGGGAAGGGAAGGGGGGAAAACAAGATGATTGGCAGGGGGTGGGGGAATGGAAATGGGGACAAAAATGTAAGGGGTATCAATGTGTAAGAAGCAATGCACCTACTGCCTGGCAAATGTAACTGTAATGCCTCTATACATTACCACAATAATAAAAAAGAACGCAGTATAACAGACTTCCGGGCCAGTGCTCTAACATACAAGAAAAAAGGGAGAAGGAAGAGAGGAACAGAAGGATTAAATAATTGCCTTCAGCACATGATCCTGAGCCATTTAAGATCCAATTCATCAGAGAAATGATGGCTCATAATTTGTCCAAATCAGTGACAAATGGGAATCCATTCAGAGCACAGTAAACAGGAAAAATATACTACATTCAAACTTGTGAAAAGAAGGCAAAGAGAAACACTGAAGGCAGCCAAAATAAGAAGAAATCACATACCAAGAGCCAAAAACAAGCAGACCTGTCAGAAACCATGCAAAGCAAAGGCAGTGACGGGACATCTTCAAAGGGCTATAGGAGAACAGAGCCGTGCTGCTCCATGCAGGGAAAGGTGAGAGCCATCTCCTCTTTGGTTTTTCAGGAAGAGATCATGTAGCGTCGGTATTGCTTCCCTCCCCCCTACTTGTTTAATAAGATTTATTCTCTAGGTCTGCCATTTTCTCTTTTGGAAGGTTTTAACTTACAAAAATTAATTCTAACTGAAGAAATAAGGTTCTGGCCAGGTGCTGGGTGGCTCCTGCCTATAATCCTCGCTACTCAGGAGGCTGAGATCTGAGGATGAGGATTCTAAGCCAGCCCCGGCAGGAAAGTCTGTGAGACTTATCTCCAGTAAAGTACTGAGAAAAAAGTGGAAGTGGTGCTGTGGCTCAAGTGATACGAGTACTGGGCTTGAGCAAAAGAAGCTCAGAGTCAATGTCCTGGCTCTGCATTCAAGAAAGGAAAAAAAGGGAGGGGGGGTGGGAGGTTAGCCTAGTGGTAGAGTGCTTGCCTAGCATGCACGAAGACCCAGGTTCGATTCCTCGGTACCACATACATAGAAAAAAGCCGGAAGTGGTGCTGAGGCTCAAGTGGTAGAGCTCTAGCCTTGAGAAAATCCAAGGACAGTGCTCAGGCCCTGAGCTCAAGCCCAGGACTGGCAAAAAAAAAAAAAAAAAAAAAAAGGGGTGGGGGCAGCAAGGAGAAGGTGGGGGGAGAGAGAAGACAGGAAGGAAGGAAGAAGTTAGTTCTATACAGGACTACTTTAAATTCCATGTTTCTTCTTGAGCAAGACTCGTATTCTGCATCTTGCAAGGAATTGCCTCATTTGTTGGATTTGCAATATAGAGTTAGCAGTTTTCCTTTATTACTGTTTTCAAGTATGGAGTCAGAAGGGCAATATCTGCTTACCATTGCTAATATTGGTGATTTGTGACCTCTCTCTCTCTAGGGGGATCAATCTGGCTAAAGGTTTATTAATTTTCTTGATATTTTCACTGGACCAACTTTTTTTCCATCATTGTTTTTGTTTTCAGTTTCATTTTTGTGGTTACCTATAATTTCTTTCTCATTAATTTGGATTTTATCTTTCTCATATATTCTCTTTAGGCATCTTCCTTTCTCTTCTTTTCTTGGGAGGCGGTAATAAGGTGAGACTTTTTGAGACAGGGTCTTACTATGTAGCCCAAGCTGGTCTCATTATCTTCCTTCCTCAGTGTCGTGAGTGCTTATAGGTATATGTCACCATACTTGCCTTCTCCTTTTCTAGTATAATGATACTAGTTGACTGCTAGGTGCAGATTTTCCTGTTCCTTACCATTTTAACGTATTATTTTAACTATTAAAATGTTTATTTTTTCTCTCCCCTTGAGAATTCCTCCTTGGCTTATTATTTAGAAGTATTTATTTATTTTATATTATTATTATTATTATTTTGGCCAGTCCTGGGCTTGAGCTCAGGGTCTGAGCACTGTCCTTGGACTTTCTCAAGGCTGGAGCTCTACCACTTGAGCCTCAGCACCACTTCCGGCTTTTTTCTATGTATGTGGTACCGAGGAATTGAACCTGGGTCTTCATGCATGCTAGGCAAGCACTCTACCACTAGGCCAAACTCCCGGCCCCAGAAGCATTTATTTTTATTTTACAGTCATTTGAGGGGTTTTCAGAAATTGCTGTTACTGATTTCTATTTTAATTCCATTCCAGTCCTACTTCATTCTTCTGTTCTTAAGGGTGTTGAGTCTGTTTTAGGCGGGAAGTATGATTCCTGTTGGTGAGTTTCCCGCTTGCTTGTACTTGAGAACAAAGTGTTATGTTTCTGCAACCTGGAAGGAGAGGTTCTGTAATGGCAGCTGGCTGTGAGTCTCTATTCTGTGGGTCATTAGAACAGTGCGGATGTCCCTTAACTGTGCATTGGTTTGTTTTATCTTCCCACTCCATCCGTGTTCTCTCACTTGGCTTTTGAAGTTCTCAATTTGTCTTCCCTCCTCTCAGAAACCGGACACCAGCACTCGGCCTCCATCTGGAACTTCTACCACCTCCAAAAGCACCTCCCCCACCCTTACGCCCTCCCCCTCTCCTAAAGGTCACACAGCAGAGTCCTCCGTGTCCTCCTCCTCCTCCCATAGGCAGTCCAAGAGCAGCGGGGGCTCCAGCAGCGGCACCATCACAGATGAGGGTGAGTACACTGGGGTCCCCAGCCCCAGCTGCTCCTTGCCACCTGGCACCCCAGCCACCCGTGCCCAGCTTCATGGACAAGAACTTAAACAAACATGGCTCCCTTGTTTCTGTTCTGGCTCCTGGGGATTTGGTTTTATGTTGGTACTAGGGCTTGAACTCAGGGTCTCTTGACCTTGATGTTTTTGGTTCAGACTGACACTGTATCACTTGAGCCATAGCTCCACTACAACTTTTTGCTTGTTATTTGGAGACAAGACTCT
Organism: Megascapheus bottae; assembly: GCF_031878675.1. Taxonomy (NCBI): domain Eukaryota; kingdom Metazoa; phylum Chordata; class Mammalia; order Rodentia; family Geomyidae; genus Megascapheus; species Megascapheus bottae. Next base: position 63,065,355 of record NC_143511.1, on the reverse strand, counting down.
CTTTCCTGTCGGAGCTGACTTCAGACCAGGATCTTCAAATCTCAGCCTCCTGAGTACCCTGGATTGCAGGTGTGAACCATTGGTACCCGGCTCATTTTGTGTGTTGTCCTCGCTGTGGGAGCGATGTGGTAACTCCCACATGTAGTTTTTGGATGTTGGCTCACATATACACCTGTGGAACTGCTTGTCAGAACATCTACTTTCCCTGAACCATGTACAAGTCAGGATTTCTTTTTGTGTGTGTCATGGGGCTAGAACACCGGGCCTGGGCACTGTCCCTGAGCTCTTCAGCTCAAGGCCTCCGCCCTACCGTGGAGCCAACCCTCATGTCCAGTTTTCTAGAGGTTAATTGGAGATAAGAATCTTGGGTCCTTTTGTGCCCGGGCTGGCTTTGAACCCTGATCTTCAGATCTCAGCCTCCTGAGTAGCTAGGATTATAGGTGTGAGCCACCCACATCTGGCTATTTTCTTCCTTTAATCTTGACTGCTCTGATCCATACCTTTCTCCTGTGGCCTTTGCCGCAGCACTCAGATGCCTCCTTCTAGAAGGCCACGGTACCAAGCCATTCCCCCAACTCTGGTCTACAGACTGCTTCCTGCTCTCCACATTCTCTCTTGGACTCCCTGAACTCACTTGTTTGACCATTGCCTCCAGGGGCATCAGCCCTGGCCAAACTTTGTCTTTGCAGCTGGGGTTTCGGGAGAGACTGGGGCCGACCTGGCAGTGAGGGTGAGGCTGTGGGAGGGATTGCTCAGTTGCTTTTTGCATTGGGTTTCTTGTAGAATTTTATGTGAAATAAGATAGCACTGTTAATGGAGCTCTGAAGAGCACTCTTGTCACAGTTTACCACATTCTAAAATGAGGGTCGGTCTCTCCCTCCCTCCCTCTTGCTGTCCCTCCTTCCCTCTCTCTCTCCCTTCCTCTTAAAGATGAACTCACCGGAATCCTTAAGAAATTATCCCTTGAGAAGTACCAGCCCATCTTTGAGGAGCAAGAGGTAAGAGCAGCTGCGCCTGGGGCTGCAGGTGAAGTGTTGTTCTAGAAGTGCATTGTCTAGCTGCGCCCCTTCCCTCCAGGCAGCTGAGGAAGCTGGACGTCAGCCCAGCGCCGTGAGCTCCCGTGGGCCTGTGGCATGGACCACTGAACTTTGTCACTTGGAGCATCGCGCTCTCTAGAAACATTTGTGTCTCTCCTAAAAATGGGTTTGGCTGGCAGGCTCAAAAGGGGCCCAAATAGATCCTGCAGAGTCTGTGTGAAGTATCTGGAGGATGGGCCCTGGGTCCATTGCAAGCACTTAAAGTCACGAGAAAAGATGTGGTTTGCTGGGTGCTGGTAGCTCACACCTGTAATCCTAGCTACTCAGGAGACTGAAATATGATGATCTAGGTTCAAAGCCAGTGCAGGCAGGAAAACAGTATCCTATCTCTAGAAAACAGAAAGTGGTGCTGTGGCTTTAAATGATAGAGCACCATCCTTGAACAAAAAGAGCTGTAGGACAGTAACTAGGCTCTAGGTTCACGACCAGCCAAAGACAGACACAGACAGAGATTGGCCCATAGAGATATTCTCTCTCTCCCTCCTTCTCTCTCTCTCTCTCTCTCTCTCTCTCTCTCTCTCTCTCTCTCTCTCTCTCTCTCCCTCTCTTTCCCTCTCTCCCTCTCTCTCCCTCTCTCCCTCTCTCTCTCTGTCTCCCTCTCTCCCTCTCTCTCTCTGTCTCTCTGTCTCCCTCTCCCTCCCTCTCCCTCTCCCTCCCTCCCTCTCTCACCAGTCCTGGGCTTTGAACTCAGGGCCACAGCACTGTCCTTGGGCTTTCTCATGACTAGAGTTCTACCACTCGAGCCACAGCACCACTTTGGGCTTTTTTCTACATATGTGATATGGAGGAATCGAACCCGGGTCTTTTTGTATGCCAGGCAAGCACTCTACCACTAGGCCAAACTCCTGGCCTTCATAGAGTGATCTCTAAGACCCTATGCTAAGTGAAAACAAAAGCAGTCACAGAGTCTACGTTAGGGTGTGGCTCTGTGTATAGGAAGAGCCAGTCCATAGAGACAGAAAGCAGAGTAACAGGTACCAGGGACTGGGAGGAGGGCAGGGTACCTTTCGGGGGATGGTGAAAATGTCCTAAAATGGAGCGTGTTAAGGTCATGCTTTGTATCAGAGATGAGTTATACCTCAATAACAGCTATCACACAATGGAATGTGTTAGCCAAATAAAACGTCAGGCCAGCAGTGGCAGGGGGTGTGGTGGGGAGATCGCTGGCTGAGCAGAAGAAATCTCAGTGCCATGGCTCTCTGGAGAGCTGCCCAGCGCCCCCAGCAAGCTGCAGGTGCAGCTCAGGAGACCGCCAGGTGGGTGCCCCGCTTCCTGTGTCCCCACTCTCTCAGCTGTGTCCTGACTGTCCTCCCAGCCTCTGGCCATTTCCAAGGGCAGCGAGGATTGTTCTGAAAAAATCCTTTCCTGACTGCTGCTGCTGCCCCCCCCTCACTCTTACCCCTAGAGCCCAGGTACACCTCTGAACACACCTCCATTTCCGACAGCCTCCCTTTCATGAGGCCCCGTTCATTCTGGCTCGGTTGGCACGCTCTGGTCCCTGTCAGTCCTGGCCCAGAACCACTGCACCAGCCTAGAGCAGAGAGCTGAGATGTGTTCCCGCTCAAGTCCTCAAGAGTCAGGACGCAGAGCAAGCAGATTTTCTGAGGAGGCAGGAAGGCATTCCCCTGGGGAGAATGGGGGCTTTCACTCACCCTGGGTAGGCGAACACATGAGCGAGTGAGACAGGGTCCCATCTGCACCCGCCCAGGTGCCTGCTCTGTCAGAAGCCTGGCCCAGCCGTGTTCTCCTTGCCAGGATTGCCCTCTATGAAGTTTACCAGCTGGTTGGAACTGGGAGTGTTCTCCCCCCACTGTGCTCCCCATGGGTGCTTTAGTAGAAATGAGTGTCAGCCTATCCATTGCCACTGCCCTGGCCTCTGGCCCAATCCCCACCCAGGCACCCTACCCCCTGCAGCGTCTCCAAGTGCCTGGTGTGTGAGTGGCACTTACCCCAGCTGCACGTGGCCATCAGAATAGTAAACAGCTCAGCGCTTGTTCTCCTCTTGTCTGAATGAAACTTAAGAAAAGACTTACTATTCTTACTGTTTTACCTGTATTAGAATAGATCAGATTTGCTACATGTATTAAGAAAACAAAATATCTTGATTAAATAGATTATTTCTGCCTTGGAGAGGAGTCATCCAGGCTCCATCCAGCTCTCTGCTCCAACATTACATGATAGCTCTCATTTCCTAAGTCAGTGTGGCTGCCAGAGCTCCAACCATCACATCTGCATATAGGGCATGTAGGATGGAAATCTGCCGGGGAAGGGAGCCTGTCTGACCCCTCACACTTGACTGAGGCTTCTTTGTCCCACCTGCAGGTGATGAGTATGCTTCCTTCATCCCATCTTGCAAGGACAGGGGCCTGTGAGCTTCTCTCTTGGAGCAGAGTCTGCTCCTTTCCAGGCCCAGGTCTGGCTGAGGCTGGTTGGGGCTTCATAAAAAGCAAGCACTGTACAGTGCTTGTTTGTGCTAGTTTGGCCTCTCTGCCTCCGCTGTCCCTGGCACTTCTTTCCTTTCTTGCTTATTTTCTCTGTCTTTTCACAGTCTGCACCTCTCTCATCCGCTGGGAGAGAAATCTGGTGAGTACTTCTGCGCACCCACACCTTCCTGGGTGGTGTTTCGAGTTGCAGTAGCATCAGAACTGGCTTCTGAGAGACTGGATTCCCCTTCTGAAGATTGTTCTTGCTGTTGTGCTTTAAGGGTCTTCCCACGAGGCCCCCATTCGGAAAGCCCAGGGTGGGCTGGGTGGAGTCAGGAAACAGTACTCCCAGTACCGGGAGGTGGCCAGTCAGGATGAGTCACCAGTATTGCTGCTGTGTGAGCATGGTGATCGATCCCACCCCTTCCTCCCCTCACCCCCCCAGGTGGACATGGAAGCGTTCCTTACCCTCACTGATGGCGACCTGCAGGAACTGGGTATTAAGACTGACGGGTCCCGACAACAGATCCTGGCAGCCATCTCTGAGCTGAATGCAGGCAAGGTACCGTTGTTCTTGGCCTTCCTTCACAAGGGTCCCAGGCCCTTTGTGGCCAAGGGACCACAGTCACACACTTGGAACCAAGCCCTTCGCACCTCCCCGTGTGGCCCTTTTCTTTTCCATGTGTGTCCCCTGCATGGTGGTTATTAACTAAAATGCAACAGTTCCTCCAGGGATTCTAACCCACAGCGTGGGTGTTACCTTTGGAAGCAGTGGGGGAGCAGAGCCCCGGGTACAGGCAGCTGATACCTGGGGCAAGGCCTGCCTGTTCTGAGAGCCTCATTGTCCGTGCCTGTGGGATGCAGTGATGGCTGCTGGAAAGGTTCCTGGCACCCAGACTGCCGATCACTATCGTTGACGGCCACCCGTGTTTCTGTTCATCAGCTTCAAAGCTAAAACACCAGCAGGAAGGCCCACGCACCAGAAAGGCCCCAGGACGGCGGGGCCTCCTGCCTCTCACCTGTGGCTTGCCTGGGGTTTCCTTATACTGTCCTACAATTGCATCTTGTCTGGGCGTGAATGTGGCCATGTGGGCATCTCTGCCTTCGGCCCTTTCCTGCCTCTCGCTCTTCTTTCCTTCCTTTGAGGTGCTGGCGCTGTCCCTCAGGCTCTGGCCTGCAGCAGAAGGTGGCTTCAGAGAGCACGGCTGCTTTCCCACTGTCTGTGCATGGCCAGACCTTGTGCAGTGTACTCGCCAGACCTGCGGTACCAGCAGCTGATAAATATTGCTCGGGCTCTTTGTCTTCTACGAGGCACTCACAAACCAGTCCTCGTGGCGGCCTCAGGAGACTGGGGTCTTCACATGTGCTGGGTCCAGCTGGTGAGGCAGCAGAGGCTCAGGGTGGAAGGAATCCGTGGCCTCGGGTAGGCAGCTTCCAGGCCAGCACTGCGTCTTCTCTGCTCTTAGACGTGGGCCCCGCATGAGGGGAAGCACTGGAGTTAGGAAGAGCATCGCCCAGAGATCCGATGTCCGGGGAGGCTCACGACGGCGGCCCAGTCCCCAGCCGCTACCAGTTCCCACGCAGGGAGCAGCCCTGCCAGGCAGCGTGAGAATGTTGAAAGTCCAGCCGCACACTGCCCATGCCCATGGAACTGCTGTTGGCATCAGCAGGGTAGCTCCCGGAGCCTCCCAAAAGCTGCTGACTGGACAGGAGGCTGGGCCCAGATAGGAGCCTCTGGGTAGAACAAAAGAGCCTGCAAATGTGCAGAGGCCCTGGGGTGAAGAGATGTGTGGTGTACTGAAGAACTGAGGGCACAGCAGGGCTTTGAGACGTGGAATTGGGGGCCAAGGAAGGACAGCGGGTCCCCGGGCAGCCAGGGACCCAGCTAAATGGGGAGGGGACCGTGGTTGGTGGTTAGGGCTGTGGAGTTGGAGAGGCCTCTAGAGGGCAGATACTTGGCCAACGCAAGAAGGGCAGCAAAGATAGATTAGACCAATCAAGAGAGGAGGTCAGAAAAGGTTCTGGATGAGAAACCCTGTGAGCACAGGCCGGAGCTGCCATGGCAGCAGCTAAGCCTCACTCCTGCGGTGGCCTCAGCGCCCTTGGTTGTGGTTGGCAGAAGTAAGACAACTGAGCAGCTTTGGGTCACCTTCGGAGTGAACGGTGCAACCAATAGGTTTTCGTATCTCAAACCTCCTCCTCACCCCACAGGAGGACATTTGTCTTTGTGCAGTCTGGAACCTTCTGGGGCCTTTCTCTCTGAACCATCACCCAGGCTCCCAGCTTAGTCTGAGCCTCGCTTCCTGCACAGCATGGGGCCCCTCTTCAAGCAGAAGGGACAGCTGCTGGTAGTGCTTCCTGGGGTCTCATCTCACTAGCTCCCACCAAGAGACCTTCCTCTGTGGTGCTGGACTAAGGGGGCGGCCCCATCCTGCCATGCCAGCCTGTTCCACGCAGCCACTGGTGGAAGGGGCAGTGCCAGGGGGAGTCACAGCGTGGTGTAGAGAAGTGTGCTGGGGAGAAGTTAAATGTGATAAAGGGTCGATCATACAAGCTTTGTCTTGGTTCCTACAATCTGTAGTTGACCACAAGTGGCTCTCAGAGCCCTGGGGCCTCAGCCACTCAGAGCCCAAGTCACCTGGCCATGCATCAGGGCCTTCTGCCTCTGCTGGCTACGGAGAGGGAGCTCCTCCTCACCATCTGTACACAGGCCTTTGCTTTTGCCACTCATGGTTTGCCAAGACTGCACCGTGTGACTCAAAAGCCCAGAATACAACTGAGAACACAAACCCTGCCACAGGCTCTCCTCACCCACGAGGGCCACAGCACGCAGGGACTATAGAATCACAAGGAGCATTCTAAAGAAATGAAATGGGTACCAGGCACCGCTGGCTTACACTTATCATCCTAGCTGCTCTGGAGGCTGAGATCTGAGGATCATGGTCTAATGCCAGCCTGGGCAGTAAAGTTTGTGAGACTCTGTTTCCAATTAACCACCAAAAGCCAAGGGACCTGAGTTCAATCCCTGGTACTGCTACAGGAAAGGAAGGAAGGAAGGAAGGAAGCAAGCAAGCAAGCAAGCAAGAAAGAAAGAAAGAAAGAGGGAGAAAGAAAGGGAGAAAAGAAGGGAGGGAGGGATAGAAATGTTCAACATGCAAGAATCTTTTGGGTATGTGTGTATGATTGGCATAGGTGGTAACAGAAAATACGTCCTTACACAATCAAGAAAACATTTGGGGGAAACATTTGAGTTGTATAGACTTAAAAAAAGTAAATATTGATCAAGAACACAGCTCCCAAATAATGGAATATCAGCAAATAGAGCAGGCACATGAAACCAGGTGAGCCCACCCCCTTTACAAGTTGTAGTATGGGCTTGAGTCTGCAACTTAGTGTAGTGTTTTCAAATGGGGTGTGTGTTACAGGTTAACCAGAAAGTGCTCACGTAAGCCTTTTCCTTACTCAGCTCTGCACCATTATTTCCTTCTGTTTCCCTTCTTGTGATTATCATTTCATTAAGCTTACACACCATCAACTGTGAACATTTTTTTATTATGCTTCAATAGTTGTTCTAATCGGTTTCAATTTAGCATGTCAGTTTATGAGTACAGTGTCACCCCATCATCCTCCCCCATCCCTCCATCCCCCACCCGTCCCCTCAGTTCACCTGGCTCAATGTTCACATACGTTTATGGATGAGTACGGCTGCATTCACCACCCTTCCTCTCTCCTTCTCCTGGCCCCCTCCCCTCAGCCTCCCCCCATTAGACACACATGTGCCAGCCTCCTAGCTTCCATGTTGTGAGACTGTAAGCTGTTCCAAAGAGTGACACCACTGGAATCCTCCCGCTGTGTACCTCGTGCTTTAGTTTACATACATGGACACAGCCCAGAGACTCTTCAAGGACAAGTGGATGGAGAAAATGGGCTATGTGTGTGTGTGGAGGAGTATGTATACACCTGTACAATTGCACAATGCATGTATGCACATGTGTATGTACACACATGCATGTGTGCATGCACATACACATGTGTACGAGCCTGGGGTGCTACTCATCCATCAGGAATGATACGTTATTTGCAAGAAATTGATGCACCTGGAACAGATTATGTCAAGTGAAGTAAATCAGTCTCTGGGGACAGAGAGCACATGTTTTCTCATGTGAGAATTTTTTGGTAAAGGAGCCACAGTCAACCCATCACCCGGGCTCACGCTGGTGCTGGCGCTGCTCGCTTTGAGGCAGATTACTTCCTTGCAGCCTGTGTGCCGAATTGTGTGTGTGTGTGTGTGTGTGTGTGTGTGTTTAATGTGGCTGAGATAAATTTGGATCTGTAATTTTACATGTTGCCTTCTTTGTTGACCATGAAATCTACACAACTATCTATATGACTCAGAACTCTTTGGGAGAGTTTTGTTGTTGTTGTTCTTTCTTGAGGATTTAAAAAAACAAAAACAAAATCTCACTGTTTCAGACTCTCAGTTTCTCTCACCCAAGCCTCCTGAGTGCTGAGCCTACAGGCATGTATCACCATGTCTGGCAGAACTCTTTTTAATTTATCCTTAATTTATTTTTAATTTATTCTTAAATTTACATAGATGTGCTTAAATTAATTTTTCCAAATTAATTTTGGAATCCCCACTTGTTGGCTATGTGGGTTCTTTCTTTTTTTTTTTTTTTTTTTTTTTGGCCAATCCCTGGGCTTGTACCCAGGGCCCGAGTACTGTCCTTGGGCTTTCTCAAGGCTAGAGCTCTACCACTTGAACCACAGCACCACTTCTGGCTTTTTCTATATATGTGGTACCAAGGAATGGAACCTGAGTCTTAGTGCATGCTAGGCGAGCACTCTACCACTAGGCCAAACTCTGGATCCCCTGAAGTTCTTTCTTTAGACTTCTAAAACAGGACCCTCAGGTCAGAGAGCCAGACTAAAGGCACCTCTGACTGTGGCTCCCCTGAATCCTGTCTGAGTACTGACAGCTTCTTGTCAGTTATTATTAATCTAACAGGCTCAAAAGACAACCATGCCCTTGGCTTTCATTTGCATTTCTTGTAAATACTTGATATGCTGAGCCTTCCCCCCGAACAGTTAATGACCATTTGTTATTTTCCTTTAGGGACTTCCTAGGCTGGCCTGTGGAAACTCAATGATTCTTACAGAGCAATTATCATCATCTTCAGTCAGGCAGATGAGGGGCAGGCAGTTATGGCTTAAATTACCTGCAGCTCCATCCTAAGATTAGCAAGCAGTGAGCTCTAGAACCCTAACTTCTTTAACGCATTTCTCAGACAACTAAGGAAGGCGGTGCTGAATGAAACAGTCACTGTCATCCCTCAGTGTACTTCTTCACCCTGCTTGTCCTGGACTCCCCAGTTCATCACTCAGGTTGAGCTCCCCAGCAAAGCCAGGGATGGGATGAGATCAGGTGCCACTGCCATCCCTGGCGGGCAGAGCTCCAGGTCTCCTGCCTGTCCCCACCCCACAGCCTGGAGATTCGTGTGGATGGACTCAAGGTTATGTTCAAGGACCAGCATGAAGGGAAAACCTTTACTGTCCTCTCAGTGTAACATGCCCGAGCATGGTTTGGAGAGGGGTCCTTGGGGGTGAGGAGCTCATGAAATGAAGGAAAAGGACGTCTGAAGTCTGGACTCCTTTCAGATCTTACTCTTAGCAGAGAAAAATCTGCCCAAGATGATAATTTTTTTAAAAATTGTTTATATTCTAGTCACATTTTTTTTCATTCATGTTCAGTGCCCCCCTCAAAGGGCGGGGGTCTATGTGTCTCCTGGTGTCCACACTGGCAACAGCACCCATCTGAGGTGCTATGACTGCCCCCGTTATTCACCCGAGGAAACCAAGACCCAGAGACATGAAGTATCTTACTCAGGTTCCCTCACCTTGCAAAATGGGAGAGATGGGATTCCAGCCTGGCCTGTTTGACCCCTGCATCTTCTTAACCTCTGTGTACCGCTATCCCTCATCCAGATATGTCTTGAAATATGGACTTGGGGATTCCCTGGAAATCAGATCTGGAAGATTTTATTGCAGAGCCAAAAAGATGAGGAACCCTTGCACTAGCCCAGCTGCACCCCAGTCCCCTTTGCCCAGGAATTGGAACCCCACATCCAGGAGCCTCTCCAGCACTGACAGCTGCCATTGTGGGTGCTGTGGGAGCGTCTTACTTAGTCATTTTTATTAAACTCTTTCAATTAGATCACTTTATTTCCCCCAAGACGCCCATGGGTTTTTCCAAGTATGAGTTGTACATTAACAACACTGTGTCAATTGAATTAATGGTTAAAAGATTTAACAAGACTTTCTGTTTTTGATTTCCTTCCACAGGGGCGTGAGAGACAGATTCTACAGGAAACCATTCACAACTTCCACTCTTCCTTTGAGAGCAGCGCAAGCAACACCAGGGCCCTGGGCAGCAGGCCCTGTATGTGATCCTCTGGGGTGCAAACCCGCGTGAGCCCTCTGAGCCCCTCTGCTCCTTGCAATAGCCAGTTCCAGCCCAGAACCCAGAGACGAGCCAAGTCCTCTTGTTCCCTCTGCTGGGAACATCAGTTTGTGATGCTTGGTGTCATAACCGGTTGGCATTCATAGGAACTGGGTCTCCCCTAACAGTCCAGTTGGGGGTTCCTGGTTGGCATATGATTTCACACAGTGACCTAGGGCTCTAGTTCCTTTCCTCTGGTGCCTTCTGTCTCTGGGAGCCTCAGAATTCTGTTTCTGCCTGGAAGAAGGGAAAGAGGTGGTAGACAGAGACTACGCTGCCACTTCTCCACTGCCCTGCCCTTAACTGACCCATATAAACACATGCTTACATTCCATTGGCCACTGCATGTTGACTGGCCCCACACGGAAGCAAAGGAGTATGGGAAATGTAGTTTCTTCTGCTGGCTTTCCAGCAACCCTCTAAACTCAGAGTAAGGTGAGCATTTAGGGGTTGGTAGACACTTAGTCTTCCCCACCACATCCTGCCTTAAAGCCTTTAACTCATTCTTCATGTCCAAGTCACCTCCCAGGTAAAAACTTTCTCTGTACCCTTGCACTCAGGGGGGTCCTTCTAGCCACTGGGTTCCAATGTATTTTCTATGTAAATGGCTGCATACAGAGGCCAGCAGGCTTTCTGTTAGTGTGCTGTTTATCATGGTGCCCTAACCACTCCACAGGCCACCAGAGCCACTGTCCCATAGAGGAGACAGGCACACCAGAAGGACTGTGAGTGGGAAGCTCCTCATAATACCAGTGTGCAGAAGCAAGAGACAGCCCTCTCTGAGGGCTCAGGCTTGTCTTAGTTGGCCCAGGAGGAGAGCTGGAGCTCCTTCTAAAGGGAAGTGTGGGCACAGCCACCGGTAAGGAAGAGGGGGAATGGGCAGCCAAGCCAGGAGCCATGCTCTGAAGACAGTGATCCCCTGTGTGGACTCTGCATCAGTGGGCAGGGGTGAGCTAGACACTTGCTGATTTTCTGTGTATAATGATGTTACCCTAGGACTACCAGTGGATATAGGGTAAGGCCCAGCTTGGTTTTGGTGCAGCCACTTCTTGGATAACTTCTTGTGTCTTCATCTCCTTGAGCCTCATTTTCCCTTTTGGTTACCAGGGGATAGCCCTCCCTATGGTGCTGGAGGGACCAGATGAAGACTGGGAAAGCCCTTTCATGCTGGAGCGGTGCTGACAGGAGGGGTCTCCAAGACAGTACATATTTTACATCTCTCCCTCTTGTTTTCTTACCTAGCCATGGCTGGATGGTTGAGGCCAGAAGAAGCAGCCTCCAGCAAGAGGTAACAGCAGCTGACATGGTTCTGCTGGCATTGGAGCCCTGAAGATACAGGGGTCAGCCAGTGACTTCCTGCCCTCCTGTGTGCCTGACCTGGGAACTCACAGCAAAGGGAACAGAAGGAAATCATGGGAGCTGACTCAGCAGAGTGGAAAGGGACCACTCTCATTTGCTTCTGTCTTGGATCTGCCCAACGATGTTACAGACCAGGCAGACCCCTTGCTGGTAGCTGCAGCCATCTACCCTGGGCTGGACTTCCTTTCAAGTAATCCCCACTACAGGGCCTGGGACCCTCCTGGAAAGATAGATTCTGCAGCTCAGATGAAGGAGAGACATCGGCATCAGAGCATACATGGAGTACTTATGGCCGTCCCTGTCTGTTTCAAGCAAGTTAATGTCACCTTGCTAAGAGACTGGATACTCCTTCATCTAATAAAGTTGGAGCCAAATTCTGTAGGAATGGTTGGGACAGGGAAGCAGGGAGTGAATCTCCTGGCAGGGGAGCTGGGTGCAAGCCTTCTTTCATTGAGGGTTTTGTGCTCATGGCCCAGATGCTTCCTGAAGGCTTGCCAGTGGCTTTGAATCTTAGGAGAAGCAGCAGAGGCTTCTCCCCAAAGTAGACTTAAAGCCGGACTCCATTTCAGTGCAGCAGAGAAGCCAGGCCAAATAGTGTTTCACCAAAGTTTGGGGGCGACAGACAGGAAATGCAGCCATGATACAGAAAAGCCCAACTCCCAGTCATTGGGGTCAAGCCAGCTCTCATGAAGATTCCCTTCCAGCATGGTGAGCAGAAAGAAACCATGGAGTATTTCTCTGTGGTGTTTCTATGGCCATCCTCAGGGAGGCTCCAGGTGGCTGAGAAGACCACTATCCACTGGTCAGAGATCAGGATGCCATTTGCTTTAGCCCTGTGGAGCTGGTTTCCACTGCCTTCCAGCAAACATGCCTTATTATATTATTGGTTGATGCTTTCAGTTTCATTTGCCAAACTGCTTATATTAAACAGTGGTGAATCCCATTTGCTCATTTTGTGCTCATCAGTGGTGTAGATGTTGCCCGGGCTTTCTCTAGTGTAGCTTTTAGAGGGTGAACCCCTGGGCTGCTGGATGTTTGTTCCTGTGAGTTGCCTGGCCTCATCTCCACAATTACCCAGAGAAACAGCTCTAGCATTCCTATTGGTTTGGTGATTGTGGCACACCAGCGGGTACCAGCTTTGTCAAGGTCAAACACAGCTAGCAAGGTCAGCTTGGGTTTGAATGCAGGTCTCACCTCAGAGTCTACATTCCCTTCATGATGTCTTGCTGCCTGTCAGCAGGAATAACCTAGCCAGCAACAAAACAAGCAAATGACACCTTGCTAGTTAGGCCATTCGGTTTGTTCATGGAAGGGGGTGTGGTGTGCTATAAATAGCTCGGAGGTTCTCTTTTGTTTCTATGAGGAATCCCACTTTGTCCTTGATCGCTGATTTCACTACCTCCTGTTGGCAGGCCCTGCCATGAGGAACATTAAGAAAATGAAAATGGCGTGGGGCCATTTCCCCCATGAGCAGGAACACTGGCAGGGGAGATCTTTCCAGGTGGGCAGAGGTGCCATGAAGTTCAGTTGTGGTCCAGTGGACTAGACAGGTGTACCAGATGCCAGGATGAAGTGGAAGCAAGGGGGGGGAAGACATGTATGAGGTGTGTTCTCAGTGTTCATTTTATAGGGTCATCCTCGATCTTAACCAAGTCCTTTCTACTTCAGGAAGAGTGAGTGATGGTAGTTTTGTTTTTTTTTTTTCTGGTGTGTTTTGTTTTTGTTTTTGTTTAATGGTGGACAAAGTCTACAAGTCTGGCCACTTGTGAGCCCTCATTGAGCTCTGTGGCGAGGAAAGTAGTTCTTCAGTAAGTTAAACATGGAATGGCCACATAACCAGCGCAGCAGTTCTACTCTCAGCCATGTAGCCAAAAGGATGGAAGATGGGCATTTGAAGAAGAGCTTGTGTGCAAATGTGTAGAGACAATCTGATATCATCCCCAGGTGAATGAATTCACCATGTGTTCTGTCCACAGAATAAACCTGTACAACCAAAGGCATGGATAGAATCCCAGCCTAGATGAACCCTGAAAACACCAGGTGTTATGGGAGAGGACACACACCGGATGTACACACGCTGCATGACTCCATTCATACAAATGCCCACCACTGGCGATGCAGAAATAGAAAGCCGATGAGCAGTTGTCGGGCTGGATTGGGAGAGTGGTAGGGGTTTCCTTTAGGGTAGAGAGAGTCTTGGCATTAGTCACTATAATGGCTGAACAAGTTATGAACTCGTGCTTCTGGATGGACTTTATGGTTAGTGTTCAGGTTCATAGTACACAATTGATAAAAGATGACCTAGTCCATATGTCCTTTTCAAGGCCCTCCGGCCCTCTGCTAACAGTCTTGTTGATCTCTGCCTCACCCTTCAGTGTGAGCAATCTGCCTGTTCCTTGAGTTCGCCAACATCTCTGGGCTCCCTCCCTACCTTCTCCCTGTTTGTCAGGTTCCTGTGTTCTGTTTAGATGCAGTGCTGGTTGCTGCCTGCTCCACTCTTTCTGCCTCAGCTCTTTCCACAGAATAATTGTCTCCACTTTCAACACAATGAGAATCGTTCCCGGCAAATGAGTGTTTACAGAAGCGTGGTTGGCATGGACACCGTTCACTGTTCTACCTTCTGAGCTTCCAGAGGCCCAGCCCAGGTCCTCATTGACCGTGTGACCCTCAGCCTGGCCCACATTCCTCTCCTGTGGCTGAGCCCCCACAGCCTACAAGCCAGTCTTACCTCAAGTCCACCTCTGGCCCTGCCTGTGACAGAGGTAGATCAGAGAACCACAGGAAAGAAGTGCCTAAAGGCCAGGTGCTGGTGGCTCATGCCTGGCCTGTAATTCTAGCTACTCAGGGAGCTGAGAGCTGAGGCTCTCCAGACCCACCTGGGCAGACAAATCAGACGAAACTTCATGTCTAGTTAACTAGCCAAAAGCCCAACCTGGAGATCTGTCTCAAGTGGTTGAGCACTAGTCTTGAATGAAAGAGCCAAGCGACAGCTTAAGGCATGAGTGCGAGCCCCAGGAATGCTAACAAACAAAGCAAAATAAAAACTCAGGGGGTGGGGAGTTTGGCCTAGTGGTAGAGTACCTGCCTAGCATGCACACAGACCAGGGTCCCGTTCCTCAGTACCACATACACAGAAAAAGCCAGAAGTGGTGCTGTGGCTCAAGTGGTAGAGCGCTAGCCTTGAGAAAACCCAAGGACAAGTTTGAGTGCAGGCCTTGCACTCAAGCCCAGGACTGTCAAAAAACAAAAAAACCTCAGAGGTACAGACTGTAGGCTGGTTTCATGAGCCAAGTCACCAGGTAAACTGACCTCAGGAAATAGAAGTTGCTGGGAGCCTGAGCCTTTCCAGGCTCTCTCTGTGAGGTCTGGGGTGCTAATGAGTCCTGTAACTAATGGCCTTCCTCAGGCATCAGAGGCTGGAGGTGGACATTGAAGGCACTGGGGGAAGCCCCTTCAGCTCCCCCAGCAAAGCTGTTTCTCCCTTCCTTGTCACCCACTGGAATAATAACTGTTGCAACTCTAGGCACAGGCCCGGGACTGACTGAAGCTAGTATGGACTGTGCAGGAAATGCTATCTGTGGCAGCTGATGCTCTTGTTATTTGTCTCTCACTGTTAGGTGAGAGTCAGGCCATGTGTCCGTCTGCCTGTCAGCAGCCATGGTGCTGCTTAGCACAGCTGCACTGGCCACTTGTGGCTGGACACAGCCCGAGGAACCTGTGACAAGGGCCAGGGATGCACCAGCCAGATTGATGGCAAGAATCAATGGAAAGTATTTGCTGATTGGATAGCAATTAACTTAATGTACATAATTCGGTTTGCAAACCACAATCATATAAAGAATACAGAGTGAAGAGAACTGGCAGGAAGAAGACACAAAGTACAGACCTTTATTTTTGTAGTACTAGGATTGATCACAGAACCTTATGCTTATTATGCAGGTGGCATTATCAGCCCCTTTTTGCCATTACTTGTTTTCAAGCTTTATACCCAGGCCAGCCTGAGCTGTGATCCTATTTGTACTTCACTTTTAAGAGAAGCTGGGATAATAGGCATGCACATCACGCTCAGCCATTGGTTGAGATGATGTCTCTACAACATCTTTTTTTTTTTTTTAGCCTACACTGTCCTTCAACTATGCTCCTTTCCACATTTCTGCCTTTCAAATAGCCAGAATTGTAGATTTGAGCCACTGCACCTGACACATGAAAACTTTTTTTTTTTTTTTTTTTTTGCTAGTCCTGGAGCTTGTACTCAGGACCTCAGCACTGTTCTTGGGCTTTCTCAAGGCTAGCGCTCTATTACTTGAGCCACAGTACTACTTTCAGCTTTTTCTGTGTATGTGGTTTCGAGGAATCAAATCCAGGGTTTCATGCACATTAGGCAAGCACTCTACCACTAAGCCACACTCCCAGGCCACAAAGACTTTTTATAGCCTTGTAGAGCTCTACTTTGATCTACCTTCTTCTAGCATAAGCTTACATATGACATTCTACAGATCCATTGGCTTTTTTTTTTTCTGATGTGTGTGCTGGTACTAGGTCTTGAACTCAGGGCCAGGGTGCTGCCCCTGAGCTGTTTTCCTCAAGGCTGGCATTCTACCAATTAAGCCCATGCTCCACTTCCAGGTTTTTGGTAGTTCATTAGAGATAAGGCTCTCATAGACTTTCTTACTCAGGCTAGCTTTCAACGGTGATCCTCAGATCTTAGCTTCTTGAGTAGGTAGG
Organism: Megascapheus bottae; assembly: GCF_031878675.1. Classification (NCBI taxonomy): domain Eukaryota; kingdom Metazoa; phylum Chordata; class Mammalia; order Rodentia; family Geomyidae; genus Megascapheus; species Megascapheus bottae. Next base: position 63,049,252 of record NC_143511.1, on the reverse strand, counting down.
ATTACAGGTACAAATCACGGGTGCTCAGCCACACTGCCTTTTTAAAAATCAAGTTAATGTTTATTTTTAAAGATTTGCAGCCAGGCACTGGTGGCTGCCAGGGGCGTGGGTCTGCCTGATGAATCTTTCATAACACTGCGTGGTGCTTCCTTAGCTGCAGTTTTGGTGTCTTTAGGACATTTAAAAGGAATGCAGGCCCTACATGGTCCCAAGGGAATGTGTTGGCACACTACAGCAGGAGAAGTGGTGCATTAGTTTTTATCACACAAGGCTGCTCATGAGCACTGCCACCCAGGTGCCCCTTACACAAGGAGATGGACCTCGAAAGCAGAATGATGTGTGGATGGCTGACCGATAATAAGGGCAGAGCTTGGAGTTCGACGTCTCTGGGAACCCAGTGAACACTTAGTCATATAGGCATACATATTTTAATTTTCCCTTTCACCCAGAGCCCATCGTTACCCACTTTGCAGATACTGTAACAGATCCTTAGAAACTGGTTTTGCTAAGAAGCACTAAGCCCTCCTTTGAACCTGCAAATGTCTGAAGGTTAACTGAAAACAGTTAACCTCCATTTTACATCTGTCTCTTTTTCTCTTGGTCTCTTGCCCCTGCAATCACCTTGAGTTCTAGAAAGGACAGGATTGACTAATACTATCTTTACAATGGGCGACCAAAGCTATTCCCAAGCAAACAAACAGCAGAACCCCAGGATCACCCCTACAATGAAGACAATTAAAATGAGGCTGCACCCTGGGGCTGGAGGACTCTTGTCATGGGAACTGGATTGCTTCCCCCCAGGTGGTCACAGCGGTAATAACTTCTCTGGCATCCCTGGAAGACCCAGAACGAAGTTAACAATGCATGGGTTTTGACCAGAACTGAGCAACGATACTCATATCTAGCCTTCTGCCCCAATTCTTCCTCTATAGGAGCCTAAAGTTCATATCTGTACCTTAAAAATGGGCTGACATGCTTTCTTTGCCCTTTCCCGTGGTGTCCTCATATCACATGAGAATCTCTTTTCTCTGCCTTTCACCACTATTTTTTTCATGTTGGGGTAAATCGCTCAACATGATTAGCTGGACCTGACAGTTAGGTGACTGGCCTAGAACTCTTAGGATCAATAGAGACTTCACAAAGTAATTTCTGTAAATATCTAGACAAGTTTACAGATAGTATGGACCACTTAGGGAACCATAAGTTCTGAGGTGAATCCAGAAATCCTCAGATTTATGTTCAGGCTTTGCCAACACCAATGAGTACAAGGCAGAGCAGGTCACCTCAGATCTAAAGCCTTGATTTTTCTGTCTGTGAAATGGGGGAGAACAATTGCAATCTGGCAAGGCTGCAACAAGGAATAAATGAGGTACTAAAGGCAGGAGCGTGCTATAAACTGTAAAGTGCTATGCACAGGTACTTTGTGGCTGGCTTTGTTCTCCAGGGACCCTGACACCAGAGTGGAAGAGGAAGAAGCTTGGAGAAGGAGGAAGTAGCAGTAGGTGGAACTTCAGGGTTGCCATGGGAACTGAAGCTCTGAGGCTGATCAAGGCTGGAAATACCATCTGGTTTGCAACACCAAAAAGCCTCCACTCACACTGGACTTATTTCTATAAACAGCAGAATTAACAGCATCCTCCAGCAGCCACGTCAACCCAAAGCAAGCGAGATGATTTGTCATTCACCTGGTTGTCCGTGCCAGAGCTGGACAGAGCCCCTCACCAGCTCCTGGCACACAAACTGTCATATCCAGAAAAATGAACAAGCCACGTAGTAAACCTGAGCTTGTGTGGAAGACTAACACCCATCCATAGCCCCCACCCTACTTAGTCTTTGCAAGCAAGATTGGTGACAGCAGTGAGGATGCCTTGAGTCTCAGTTTCATGCCACAGTCTGAGCAATATCCCAGGAGTGCATGAGAAAAACAGGTCCAGAAAGAGATGGTGTTCAGCCAAGGTCACACAAGCAGCTCAAGGACAAAACTGAAACTTGCATCCCCATCTCTCAAAACTGAATTCATCTGTTACGTGTCTTCGTCGGCTGCATCTCCCTCTGATAGTTGTCCCAGCAGCGTGGTGCTGCTCCTCGGGAAATAGCAGGCTTGGGATTTCTGAGACTCTCCATAGGCTCCATGAGACAGCAGCAGAACGCTTCTTGAGTCCCGCACTTCCTAAGGATCTGATGCTAGAGCTGGCATTTCTGGATGTTTTGTTGGAAGAACCAAGGTGTTTTGTTTTGGTTTTGCTTTTGTTTTGCAAATCACATGGGCTGAAATGAATGAGGATGAAAGTTGGAAAACAAGAAGGCTATGCCCTTACATTTTCAAAGATCTGGAAGAATATCCCAGTTTCACTACAACCCCCAATGTAATGGAGTTCTCGCTACATGGGCTACTGAGAATCCTGTAAGCTATTGGCACAGGTGGCAGCTGTGCTGCTGGGGAGCCTTGCTTGCCCTCTCTGAGCCTGTGTTCCCAGAAGACAGGTTAAATGTAATCCCTCGCCTCTGAGACTACTTCCAGCTCTGACATTCTGTGACTTGGTAACCATGTTCTAAGAAGAAAGAAAAAGGTGAACCATGGGTCCTGGAGGCCTGGTTCATCAGCTGGGAATGATCTGAGTTAGGAGATCGGTGGGCCCTTCAGATCCCTGCCCACTGGGGTCTGTGAGTTTCCTAGGGATGAGGCTTAGAGGAATATAATCAATTGTGGACCAAAAAGAGGAGGGCATCTGAGATCACTGTCCTGACACAACCTCAGGTCCCCCAGACTGAACTGTCCAAAGGATGACTATGATGGGGCACCTGTCCTTGGCTGGGCTTATTCAAGGTCACTCTACCATGCCCTCTAGCCCAGGCTGTACCCTCTGCCCTGGGGGATACAGAAAGCTCCTATCCTGGAAGCTCAGGAAGGGGCTTCAGAGCTATGTGATCGCCTTAACATTCCCCCCACAAGGATTAGGGAACCCTCCCTCCCCATGTGTCACAGAGGGCCACCTGGGTGCTCTTGTGCTTCTGGGAAGATGCATCTCCTGGGGTGCTCACTCACCACCCTGGGGACAGATGAGGTCTTTCCAGCCCTTTCTACTTGCTGGGCGCTATAGGAACCACTTCTCTGTGGTCCCAGAGGACCCCAAGCCTCAGCAGCCAGATGGGGGATCCCTGGGGCCGCTGCCTATGCTCCTGGTCCTGCCTAAGCTGTGAAAGAAAGAAGCACCCTCAATGATTTGTTTCTAACCTGGTTCCAGGGCAGGAAAATGGGGCTTCCATCCGAAGAGAAAGCAGAGGTTCTCAGATTCCACCGTTCCACATTCCCAGCTAATGAAGGCAAAAGCCTGGACATGGGAGCTGGAGAGCCTGCTTCATCCTGGAGTCTCTGAGTCAGTCTCCCCAACTGTAACTGGGGGACAATAAATGCTTTCCACTGCCAGGTTCTGGTGGCTGTCACCTATAATCTTAGCTACTCAGGATGCTGAGAGCTGAGGATCCCAGTTCAAAACCAGCTCAAGCAGAGATTCTTATTCTCCAAGTAACCAGCAAAAAGCCAGAAGTGGAAATGTGACTCAAGTGGCAGAGTGACTGCCTTAAGCAGAATAGCCAAGAGAGAACTTGAGACCCTGAGTTCTATTCCCTGTAGTGGTAACAACACAAAACAGAACATCAACAAAAAGCCTTCTATCCTGGTGTTTGGAAAGATTAAATAAGCAAAAGGTGGTACTTAATAATCCTAAAAAGCCTGAATTCTTTTCTCTTTTTTAATATATATTTCTGCAATGCACATGTTAAACAAAGGTCATTATTATTATTGTCGGTCGTGGGGCTTGAACTCTGGGGTGCTGTCCCTGAGCGCTTCAGCTCAAGGCTACTGCCCTACCCCTGGAGCTAGAGCGCCCCTTCCATTTTTCTGGTGGTTAATTGGAGATAAGAGTCTCACGGACTTTTGTGTCTGGGCTGGCTTTGAACCATGATCTTCAGATCTCAGCCTCTTGAGTAGCTAGGATTACAGGCATGAACCACCCATGTCTGGCTTCTGTTTTTATTTTATTTATTTATTTGGCCAGTTCTGGTTCTTAAACTCAGGGCCTGAGCACTGTCCTTGGGCTTTCTCAAGGCTAGAGCTCTACCTCTTGATCCATTCACAGCACCACTTCTGGCTTTTTCCATGTTATGTGGTACTGAGGAATCGAACCCAGGTCTTCATGTATGCTAGGAAAGCACTCTGCCAGTAGGCCAAACTCCTGGCCCTATTATTATTTTTTAAAGCCCTTCCATTGTGCTTTCTGATGGAGGCTTATTAAGGACGAGGCCTTTGGTAGGATCTGCCTTCCAGGTAGGGTGACTTGTGAAGATAACAGACTACTGTATATTAGACTTGCCTATATCTAGACATGAGGCCACAGCTCTCTCTCTACCACCATGAAATGAATCACTTTTTGAAACTGTTAAGAATATTACAAGAAGGAAAATGGACATGAGGCAGGCAAGAACACTTTTGAGACAGATGTGATACCTGAGGAAGGTGAGAGCAGAGAGAGACAAGCTAACTAACCAATCAGGCTGCATGTAGGAAAGTTAAGATTTCTTCTGTTTTTTTGTCATTTTTTTTTTCTTTCACCAGTCCTGTGGCTTGAACTCAGGGCCGGGACACTGCCCCTGAGCTTCTTTTGATCAAGGATAGAACTCTTACCACTTGAGACATGGTGCCGCTTCCAGCCTTTTCTGTTTATGTGGTACTGAGGAATTGAACGCAAGTCACATTCCTAGCCCCTGGTTTTTGTCATTGTTAGTTTGGATGTTATTAGGATTTGAACTCAGGGCTTCATGCTTCCTAGGAAGGAGCTTTACCACATGAGATAAAGGATCACAAGGTGACAATACATGACCTGACTTATGTGGAAATGCATAGCCAGCCTAAAACAGTATCACAGAATCTGCACATAGCCTTGCCAAAAGAAATCCAAGAAAATGGAGGGGAAGCAACACCTACCCACTCTTAACAAAGGGAAAGGAAGTAAAAAGTAAAGTTAGAAAATCAGTAGCTTACTTAACCTTGAGGCTAGGCACTGGTGGCTCACATCTATCGTACTTGCTAGTTGGAAGTTTGAGAATGGCAGAACTGAGGTTCCAGGGCAGTCCAGATTAAAAAAAAAAATTCCCAAGACTCTATCTCCCAAGAGTGATGTGTATCTGTTATCCTGGTTTCAAAGGAAGCTAAGATCTGAAAGATTGTGGTTCCTGGCCTGGGCAAAAAGTTTATGTGACTCCCATCTCAACAGAAAATAACTGGGTGTGGTATTTTCCTGTCATCTCAAATGGGGCAAGAAGGATAAAGGGAAAAATATAAGTCTAGAAAAAAAAGCAGGACTTTATCTCAATCATAGTTAAAAAGTCTGGGGCATAACTTGAGTGTTTTTTAAAATTCAAATCCTTATATTGAAACAACAAAACAAAACTTGGTTGGTACTTTCCCTGTGCTAAAAACATTAGTGGGCCTCTCTAATGCCCCTTCTGGAAGATGGTCATTTGATAATTAAATGAGATGACAGACTGACAGATGCACAAGACAATAGACACCAGATTTCATGGAACACATAACAGGCTCAATGGAGAAAGAGGCAGTGGGTGTCTTTATGTCCCTGTTCCCAAGATTTTCTAGGCGATCCCCAGCTCTGTGTCTAAAATTTAGAGACACAAACACCCTGTTTTGTTTTGTTTCTATTATAAGATTAAATCTAATATTGGAAGAGATCAGAACAGAGATAAACAGAAAATTAGTATGGGAAAAACAATAGATAATGGAAACAACTAGGGTTGTTTGGGTTTTTGTTATTGTTTTGTCTTTTTGTTGTTGTTGCTGGAGTTCCATTTTAAATGAACTCAGTCATCTTCCAGGCAAACTTGACAAAGAAGGAAAATATAAATGGGAGAAAAATAGAAAGCAAGGCAACAACAAAACAGCCAAGTGATACAAGAGATGTTAATTTTGTTTGTTTGCTTGTCCTGGGGCTTGAATTCAGGGCCTGAGCACGATCCTTGAGCTTTCTCAAAGGTAGCGCTCTACCACTTCAGCCACAGCACCATTTCCAGCTTTTTCTGTGTATGTGGTACCAAGGAATCAAACCCAGGGCTTCATGCATGTTAGGTGATCACTCTACCACTAGCCACACTCCCAGCCCAAGAATCCTCACATTTTAAAAATAAATTGAATACATGTTTATAATAGGAACAAGAGTAAGTTTGGGTAGTAAGGAAAGACAGACAGAAAACAAATTTGTTTCCATCCTCTTGTTACATTGCCCTCCTCATCTTCTTCTTGACAGCCCAAATCTTCCCTGATCCCTCTGCATTGCAAGTAAAAGTATTTCTTTTTCTAGGAGAAGATGGAATTTAGGAAATTCCCAGAGGCATCTAATTTTGCTAAAAGATAATGAACCTATGTAAGAATTAAATGCTGCCTGGGGTGGTGGCTCACACCTGTAATCCTAGCTACTCGGGAGGCTGAGATCTGAGGATTTTGGTTCAAAGCCAGCCCTGGCACTGAAGTACTGAAGTCCATGGGTCTCTTTTCTCTAATTAACCACTAGAAAACTGGAAGTGTCGCTGTGGCTCCAGGAGTAGGGTGGTAGCCTTGAGTTGAAGAGCTCAGGGATAGTACCCAGGCCCAGAGTTCAATCCCAACAACAACAACGGCAGCAACAACAAAATTAAATGCTTTTCTCAATCCTGACAGAATAAAGATATCAATCATCACACTCCCCAAAGGAAGTCCAGATGGCCAGTGATTGAACTTGGTCCTGCTTGTCAGCTGGGCAATCCTTGTACCTTTGAATCACTCAGGAAAACCATCCAAGAGAAAGAAAGCATTGCCTGGCAGGTACAGTGACTTCTTCAGAAAGATCACTTGGAATGGGAGAAAACGATAAATTTGATACCTGGTTCAGGATCCCTAACACACCTAGGAGCAAACCTTCTGAACTGATCCTTTAAACACAACCGTGGAACCACCCACACTCAGAGATCTTGTGCAGGAAGTGCTCCATAAGGACATGGGCCTATCATTGATCACGTAGTGTGTGCATCATCCCCAGGCGTTTACTCATACCTCATGCATGTAGTAAGGCTGAAATTTAGAATCACATGAAAACAAAAACAAAAACAAAAGAGCAAGGTTATTGCCCGAAAGATTGTGTGCCTCTGAAATTCACATTGAAACTGAATCTCGCTGTGGTTTTGAGAAGTGGGACCTTTACCTGGCAGTTAGGTCATAAGGGTCCATTCTCAGGAATGAGAAATTGGGAAAGGGGTGGCTCAATCCTATAATCCTAGCTGCTTTGGAAGTGGAAATAAGGGGATTGAAGTTCTAGGCCAGTAGGGTCATTGTGGACCAGTGGTGGTTCAGTCTTGTGAGGACACAAAATGTCTGGGAGCAATTGCGTATACTTATTGTCCCCAGTGATTTGGGAAAGCACAAGTAGAAGGATCATAACCTAGACTGTCCTGGAGAATAAAGTGAGACCCTGTCCTGAAAATAACCAATACAAAAGGGTGCTGGAGGTGTATCTCAACTAGAAGAATACCTGTCTCATACATTTCTGCTTATGAATGACCTAGCCTGAGGTATATTGTTACAGTAGGTATATTGTTACTCAAGGGAGTAAGGCCAATAGCCTAGACAATACTAAAATCCTGATGGGACTAGAAGGGCTGGAATCTTAAGAAATAGGCAAATGGTAACAGAAATATCACCACGTCAGATGCCAGCCCTGTGTCTGTCCTTTGTTGTTTAATGTGATGTGTTGGGGGAATCGCTGATTTCATTAGAAGAAATCAAATGAAAAGAGATGTCGTTGTTATTCAAAGAGAGAGACTTGGAACAAGATTGGCGCCATAGGACGCCACAGCCTCGTATCACAGTTGTGTTCCTGAAAGCCAGGCCATAAATCAGATACTCAGAAAGCAAATCATATTTACCCACTAGGAATGATGCTATAATTGAAGCTTGCTTTGCTGATCAAAGATTGGGCATGAAATTAACCCTATGGGGACAAGCCTTGTGGGGACAAGCTGACAGCCAACCCCAGGGAGGAGCCAGTGTGGCTGTCTCCAGCCCCATGGTCACCTCCCTCAGCACCCCAGGGAAGAGCCACCACCTTGTCCTGAGGAAGATGAATCACAGGGCACGTGCTGTGGAGGATGCAGAAGTTGCCCAGGTAAAACAGACAGGACACACCCAATTCAATCATCAAGCATTGCTTGCTGTGTGAATGACTGTGGCCTCACACATGGAGAGGGACCCAGAGTTGTGGACAACTGACTGTCCAGAACAAAAAGCCATTCTAGAATACACTGAGATAAAAAACAAAATACTGCATTTCACTGACTCTGAGAATACCTTTGTTTTATGTATCACCACGAAGGAAAAAAGAAAAAACGAAGAAGAGAAAAACCTAACACTTCCAATTCGAGGGTGCCATCAAGGACAGAATGCCTCCTGATCCCTGAGAAGAGTAAGAATATGAGTCCTCAGGATGGTGAGACGTGGTAATTAACTTTTAAAGAAGTGATAAGTGTTATCTGTCAGCGTGAACCCAGCCTTAGCACGGGAGCTGAGAGAAGGTAACAGGAGGAGGATGCAGGGGAGGTAAGGCTGGGCTAGGTCTTAAAGCATTTTGGTATGGGAAAAGGAATGGGAAGAGCATTCCAGGACAGAGGAATAGCATGAACTATTTCTTCTTCTATGAAGGAAGGAAAGGGTAGACTTGCAGCTGGCCTGGCTGAGATATTCTAAGTAGTTAGAATTTAGGCCTGTGGAAAGACAGCTGGTTTCTATAGCTAGGAACACAGAGGCTATATGGCAGTTGCAAATAGCTTTTAATACCAGATTTGAGAGTTTGTACCCTATGGTCATAGGGAACCATAGAAGGTGTTGAGCTGGGGAGTGGCATAATTATAGCTAAGCTTTGGACCAGTCAGATTGGCAGGATAAATGAAGGATAGGTAAGGAAAGAGCAAGACTGGAAACAGAGGTACAAGTTAGACCATGGCAACCAGCCAAGTTGGAGATGAGTGGAGAGGAAATCCCTACACATGAATCTTCATGATTAAGAGGAACTATGAAAAGTCAAGGTCACAGCTGTGACCTTCAACCTCAAATGACAAGGTAGATGGGTCGTATTTTTTTTTGTCAGTTATGAGGCTTGAACCCAGGACCTGAGCACTCTCCCTGAGTTCATTTTGCTCAAAGCCACTTTGAGAAACAGCTCCACTTCTGGTTTTCTGGTGGTTAACTGGAGATAGGAATCTCATTGACTTTCCTGCCTGGGCTGGCTTTGAACCTCAATCCTCAGATCTCAGCCTCCTGAATAGCTAGGATCATCGGTACAAGCCACCAGTGCATGGCTTAGATGAATCTTAAACAACAACAAAACAAAAGATGTTGAATGAAAGAAGCCAGCTACAAAAGAGGACTTGTATCAGGTCCAGGTGGAGAAAACCCCAGTCTTTAGTGTTAGCCCACAACTGGTTCTTCTCAGGGATGGGGTAACTGGCTAGGACCCCAAGGAGTGTCTGGGTGCTGGTAACATTCTGTTCTTCCTTGCTGGTTGTGTGATTGTGTCCACTTTGTTTGAATTCCTTGAGCTGTACATTTAACTCATGTGCACTTTCGTTTGAGTGTGTGTATGATATCTCAATAAAACTTGCCAGACAACAAGGATCACAGGAGAAACTGGGAACAGGGCCAGAGTGGAAGGCTAGCAGGATCTGCTAGATCATCATGGAGGCACTCACTGTCAAGGAGCAGAGGTCTGGGAAGGTCACGGACTAGGGGCAGTATGTTTGGAGCAAGCATGGGCGGGTGGATGGAGGAATGTGAAACTTTCTCCTCTCCCGGCTTACAACAGAGACACCCGATATTTTGGTGGAGAAATGACTGACCTGGGGCCAGCCATGAAAAAGAGGCAAGGTGCCAGGCCAGGCCAGGAGACTGTAGAAGGGCTGAAAGAGCATTAGGAGGATAGATGAGTGGAAAGAAAGGTCAGGCAGTGAGGGTGTACTCCACACTGTTTTTGGTAATCAAGGATTTGGGGGGCCGGGAGTTTGGCCTAGTGGTAGAGTGCTTGCCTAGCATGCACAAAGACCCAGGTTCAATTCTTCGGAGCCACATACATAGAAAAAAGCCAGAAGTGGTGCTATGGCTCAAGTGATAGAGTGTTAGCCTTGAGAAAATCCAAGGACAGTGCTCAGGCCCTGAGCCCAAGCCCAGGACTAGCCAAAAAAAAAAAAAAGGATTTGGGTGTTGACCATCAGCAGCATCTGAGCACTGGTGGTGCAATTGGTGCGTTATCATGGAGAGAAGAGGAGCACTTCCTGAGAGCGGGTGGTATGTGTGTTCCAAGGATCAGCCAGAGGTGCTTGTCTTTATCGAGTTGTTTGTCGTGGTAGATCAGAGAAACTCTGAGATAACAAGTATGCAGGAAGAGTTGTCATGGTGCTCTGGATTTGGAAGCGTGTATATGTGGGTGGGCATGTGTATTAGTACTGCGATTAGTTCTGCAGACTATGGGTGCTATCCCTTCGCTTTTTTGTTCAAGGCTGGTGCTTTACCACTTGAGCCACAGCTCCGCTCTCACCTTCTTGGTGATTAATTGGAGATAAAAGTCTCATGAACTTTCCTGCCAAGGCTTAGGTCATTGGAAACAGCAGCAATAATTTCAGAGAACACAAGCTTCCTTAGAATCAAAGGAGTGATGTGGCTGCTAGCAAAAATGTAGGGAACTGCACAGCAGTCTGAGGCCTGAGCACAAAAAGAGGGTCCTGCTATTTTGCATGTTTATTGGCCTACAGGGGGTTTGTGGTCAGTTCTGGGGTTATGTGGACACTAGTGGGCTAGGGAAGGTTGAGGGATCTGAAGACATTTTTCCTGAGGAAGAAAAAGACTTGGCTAAGGGTGGGGCAGAAGAGAGTGTCTGCAAACTGTCTTAGAGAAGGGCTACCATGGACCAAGGGTGTGTATGAAAGCCAGTTGCAAGTTAGCATACAGGACAAAAGCTATGGGCCTAAGAAAATTGTATTTCAATCTCACAATCAAGTGGCCAAGTGGGAACCTGAGCATTCATCTATCTTGCCATCTTTGGTGGCATTATTATTTTTCATTTCATGCCTAATCAGTGCTTTGAACTGGGCTAAGATATACATTATCTTTCTTAATAAGGAACTTCAACCAGGCACCTGTGGCTCACACCTATAAGTCCTAGTTACTGAGGTTTGAGGATCACAGTTTGAAGCCATCCCACGCAGAAGAGTCTGTGAAATCCTGATCTACAATTAATCACCCAAAAGCCAGAGATGGAGCTGTGGCTCAAGTGGTAAGGTGTTAGATTGGAGAACTCAGGCCAAGCCCTGAGTTCAAGCCCTAAGACCAGCAACATGGGGTGGGAGGAATTTATTACAGGTTAAACTCTTGAAATAGCAGCTGGACCATGTCTGTACTCACAGATATTAGTGGCTGTCATGATTTCAACCTCATGATTGCCCTGTGAAGGTGGAAATATGACCATCCTCCTCTTACTGATGAGAACACAGAAGCTCAGGATGTTAAGTAACAGAGCTGCACCACCAATAATTGAAAAGCCAGAATATGATTTCAGGACTGACTCCAAGCTCACAGCCTCCCCTAAGGGTAAGGAAAGGACTCATGACATAATAGACAGACAACTGGACCAGAGATGTTCTAGGCTTTTTCCCCATCTATTGTTCTAAGTGTGCTTCTTGCCTGTCCTTGATTCTGCTGATAGCATATTGATTTGTGACATTTTGCTTACCTGTGTCCTTCTGAAGACCACCAGCTTATGAGCGAAACTCTCAGGACTTGTGCAGTTGCTATGGCTGTATTCCCCAAAGGATTGGAGAGCTGGTTCTCAATTCTAGGCACTGGAATCCTTAAGAGCCGATCAGATCACAGGGCTCCAACCTCTTGAATACATTGGTGCCATTATTATAGAGTTGGCTGGTTACTGTGAAAGTAGGTTCTGGGTACACTAGAAGGAGACTCAAGACTCATACTTTATCTAAAGGGGACCCCCGCTGTCTGCCTCACCTCCCTTCTCAGTGATGCTGATCTTCAGCAGTGTTCTTGGTCTCTCTAGGAATTTCTTCTGCAGTCTGATAAGGGCAGCCCAATGGCAGGCAAGTTGGACCTTATTGTTGCTCTGCAAGTTATTATATTTTATTTTTTCATTGGCTGTGGAGCATGAAATCAGGGCCTGGGCATTGTTCCTGAAGCCCTTTTGGTCATGCCTAGTGTTTTGAGGTACAGCACTGTTTGAATGGTTAATTGGCAATAACATTCTCATGGATAGTTTTTTGCCTAGGCTGGTTTGGAACTGCAATCCTCAGATCTCAGCCACCTGAGTAGCTAGGATTACAGGTGTGAGACATGGGTGCCTAGCATTCTGCAAGTTTTTTTAGGAATCCATCTGGATTTCAGTCCATTATTTTTCAAAACTGGGATTCTAACACCCATTTATCAGCAGTTGTGAAAATCTGTACAGAATAGGTGGGTGGGTAATGGTAGCTAATATTATTACATGAACATGTCACCAGACCACATTTGATGCCTGAAACTCAACTTTTCCATTAAAACAATGCTTTGGGAAAAGGAAAAAAGCTACTTAGATTCATTCAACTAATCCTTTTCAGAGCCATCATTCATGACTTAGCCATTAAACAAAAGGGAAGAAATGTAAAACAATGTACATTAAAAACAGCTGAGCTATTTGATTGAAAGAAACATTTCAGTGTAAACTCACAGAAGAGATACCTGGGGAATGTTTGCAAGTATTTTTTTTTTTAAAGAGTAGAAGCAGGCCTGGCACTATTGGGAGTTGGAGCAGGGGAAGGCATGAATGGTGTGGGAAACTGGACTCAATTCCTGGAAGAAGGTAACTTATTACAGTGGGGGATGGAGAGTTGGACAACTGCAACTGAGGTGGTAAATGGCAGCTGGCCAAATATGCACACAGAACAGAAAGTGGGGTGATAGGATTCACTCCTGTGTGTCAAGGATCTTGCCTGGAGGGACGCATGTTCTACCTAGCCTGGAGACAGACCATGGGGTCCCGAAATCCTCACTGAGCTGGGAGTTTGGAGTCAGGTATTCATTATGGAGGACAGGATTTGCTAAGAAGATGAGGAGAAGGGAAGCAGATGCAGATCCAGGCTGATAATGATGTTTCATCAGGTTCTGGAGTTGCAGCCGTCTTAAGTCTCCACTATATCTCTTGTACTGTAAGAAGTAAAATCAAGTGTTTCTAGTCTGGGAACTTGAGCAGTGTATTTTATTTCCATTGCCACTAATAAGGAGAATGATAACTTTAGCTGCTCTTCACTTGTACACTGGTTTTTGCTGCTCAAAATGGCTTGTCGTAGTAGTGTAGCCTCCTCGTTGGTATACCTGCTTCTCCCTTCCTTCGTCTTAACAGATCTCAGCCTAGCTGCCAGATAGAGCTTGTTCGTATAGCTCGGACTGTGGCTGAGCTTTGTTGGTTAACCTCCAATCAAGGTAAAGCCAAAGTCCTCACCATGCCTAGACCCTGCACGATGTCAGTGGCCTTTGTGGTTCTACTGCCTTTCCCTTGCTCCCTTGCTCCCTGGCTCCTGACTGTGCTTTAAGCATGCTGGCACACTCCTGTCCTGCAGCCTCTGCCCTCGCTGTTCCCACTCATGGAACACCATTTGCCAGTCTTTCTTACTGACTTTCCTTAGGGCTCTGCAGAGAAATTGCTTCCCAGTACCTTCCCTGACTTCCCTGTCAGATGGCACCTCCACCTCCTGTCTCAGTCCTCTTTTCTGTGCTATTGTTCTCCATGGTGTTCTTCATAGCATCATATGCTGAAATGTCTTATTACTGTCTATGATGTCTCTGTCTCTGTCTCTGTCTCTGTCTCTCTCCATCTCCCTCTCTCCATTAGAATGTCAGTCCTACAGGGACAGGGATGTGGAGCTGGTATGTTTATGTCTGCATCTTTGGTGCCCAGCCAGGAGAAGACCCCCCCCCAACATTGGTTGAAGGAATGAACAGCTTCTGAAATAAAAAGAGATTGGACTCCAGCACCAGAGGACATAGACTTTAAGACCAGTAACTGAGACAGGAACTCGTGCCTAGGGGCCCAGCTACTCACATTGGAACATGAGACCAAGGCAGGAGGTCTGAGCCAGAGGGATGCCCAGGTGTGCAAAGTAGGGTATGAGATTGGAGCTTGGCCTGGAGCCAGGCCAGGTGGCTGAAGCTCCTTTAGTCAGACGGGTCACTGCCCATATGTCTTGGGGCCAGGTCACTCCGCTGGTAGAGTCAGAGAGGCTGAAGAGCAGGATACCAGGCAAGGCCTTCAACCCCTTAGTAAATGTCAGGCAAAGTTCTCCCAGCTTTTAACTTATTCCCCAATGTAGACATGAGCGGATACTCTGTATTGGCACAGTTTACAAGGAAAACACAAATGACTAAGGGGAAAAAAGAGTGAAATTGCTTGCTGAGAAACCTGAGCTGAGTTGCTGAGAAAGGGCAGGTGGCAGAAGGATGGAGGATGTCTGTGATGCCAAGTGGTAATACTGGCTGAGCTAGCACCTGGGTTATGTTGACTTCTGGACGACGCGTGCCCGTGTGTGTGTGTGGTGGGGTCGTGGTGAAGAAGATGCTTACCTGAGGTATACTCATGCAAACCCTCAGCACGGGGAAGAAGGAAGGGTGAAGAGAGCCTGGAGAGTGATGCCTTCAGAAAGCCTACAAAAAACAGCTGGGCAGGCAAAATTGGCCTTGTGGTTCTCTGGCGCTGTCCAAGGTACTGTCCAGGAGCTCTGGGTCAGCCTCTGCTCTTGTTTTCTGGCTTGCAGGATTCAGTGCTCTGCTGCTTCACTCTAGAAAGAGCAGGTCTGTGACTGAATCTGACCCATCTCCCTTTCCAAATGCTGGAGGGAGCCAGGATCCAAAGCACTATAGCCAGCACTGGTATATACTCACCTACTTTGTATATAGACAGGCCCCATGGCTCTCTTTTCCAGTCCTTGGTGGCTCTTTCTTGTATATTTGGCAAGCTACAGGCTCCCTCAGCCTATTCTCCTGTAATGGGGATGGGATGGGTTCACAGGGCAGTGGTGTGGTTACATTATAAGGCAGGTAGCATGCCTCTGTGAAGGGTGAACTCTCACCTCCTCCCCTTACAAGGTCATGGATATAGACCACCAATGACTGATTGGTCCAGGCTTAAAAACATTTTGTGACTTAATAGTTTACTGTGTCCCTCGAAATCAGCCCCTAAGGTTTTAAAGTTATTACGAGCCAATTCTCATTCTTCATGGAGAGAAGCTCGGGAAGACCTAAGGCCCAAGACTGCTTGGCGCCCAAGACTGCTTGGCAGTGTGTCCAGGCGAACCCGTGGAGAAGAGTCAAGTTGGGGGCCCCTCTCTAGCCTTAGGGACACAGCTCCTGCCCAGGGGAGAGTGTTCTAGGGCGGGGTCCTCAGGGAGTGGGGGGAATCCCCGAGGTTAAGTGCCAGGAGGGGGCGGTAGCACACTTAAGGTTCCCATCCCAGCCCTCCCTGGGGGTGGCCACCAGAAAGGTGTCCTCTCTGTTCAGGCCCCGAGGATCGGACCGCCTAGCCTCCAGGGGCTTTCAGGCGCCGGCGCACCTCAGGGCCTTTGGACTCCACCGCTCACGAGGGCGCAGGCTGCAGGTGCCTCTAGGACGCGTTCGTGGATCGCAGACTTGCCCGCCTGCGAGAAGCCGCCTTCACCCTCCGTGCAGGTGCTACAGGAAGCGGAGGGCGCGGCGGCCCCGTCTCTGCGAGTGGCAGGCAACGCGCAGTCCTGGCTCCCTGATCTCCGTCCCAAGGAGCTCAGCTCCCCGCCCCCCACGCCTTCCCCCGGCTCAGCGGGCAGCGGCCGCGGGTTCGAGAAGGCTCGGGGCGGGGGCGCGAGTGTGCGTGTGCCGGGAGGACTCTGCCGTCTCCGAGGCCGCCGCGGCACCAGCGCCGCCCCCTCCCCCGGCGCGCACCGAGCAGCCTCGCCTTCGCCTCCCGCGTTTCCTGCCGCCCGCCCTCCCCCGGCCGGGCTCCAGGGGCTGCCGCCTAGCAGCTCCGGGCGGGAGAGCGGCTCGGAGCGCGCGCACGGGGGCGGGCGGAGGCGGCCCGGTGCGGGGCGGCCGCGCCGGAGAGAGGAGAGCGCCGAGACGCCGGCCCCCCTTTCGGCGCTCGCTCGCCCTCTCGCTCGCTCGTTCCCCGCCTCTTGCACTCGGCGCGCTCGCTCCCACCCCTTCCCGGCGTGATTGATCCGTCACGGGCGCCGCCGCAGCCACCGCCGCGGCCGTTCTGAGCCAGCAGGAGCTCGAGCCCGAAGCCGGAGCCGGGGCCCGAGCCGGCGCCATTGCGCGGGCGCCGCCGGGAGAGCTTGGCGCCGGGCGGCGGGCCGGGCCTGGCCATGCGGGCCGAGTGAGCCGGCGCCCGCAGCCCGCGGCGCGGCATGGCTTCCCCGCGGAGCTCCGGGCAGCTCGGGCCGCCGCCGCCGCCGCCGCCGCTGCCGCCGCCGCCGCCGCCGCCGCCCGCGCGCCTACTGCTGCTCCTGCTGCTGCCGCTGCTGCTGCCGCTGGCGCCCGGGGCCTGGGGCTGGGCGCGGGGGGCCCCCCGGCCGCCGCCCAGCAGCCCCCCGCTCTCCATCATGGGCCTCATGCCGCTCACCAAGGAGGTGGCCAAGGGCAGCATCGGGCGCGGCGTGCTTCCCGCCGTGGAACTGGCCATCGAACAGATCCGCAACGAGTCGCTCCTGCGCCCCTACTTCCTCGACCTGCGGCTCTACGACACCGAGGTGAGGGAGCGTCCGGCGACCGCTGCCGTCGGGGCTCCGGGGGCGGTGGGGAGAGGGGAAGTGTTGGCCGGAGCCGCGATGAACCCGCCTGTGCCGGCCCAGGGCACCGCGGGGCTGGTACTCAGTGCTCACCCTAGGGTCCTGCTGGGTTTGGCTGGCATAGCGGGTACCCAGATTTGGGGAGCATCATGTTTCACAGGGCGTGTGTGTGTGTGTGTGTGTGTGTGTGTGTGTGTGTGTGTGTACACAGAAGCCGCTTAGGGTCTCGTTTTACCAGCGGAAAAGCTGGACCCCAAGGGCCTGCTGCAGTGGATGCCCCTGCCCAGGTGCCGCTCAAGGGGCTGTGAGATGCCCGGCGGGAGGACCAGGCGCACGGACTGTAAGCCGGGCGGGCTGAAAACGGCCGGGGCTGCGGGCCTGTCACCGCTCCCCCGGAAAGCCCAGACCCACTGGGCCCCGACGGCTCCGGGACCCGAGGGGCCGGAGCGCCCGTCCGCGCTGGGCGTGCGGTGCGCGCCGGGGGCGAGGGGCCGGCCGCGCCGCTCTCGGCATGCTCCGGAGCCCCAGTGGCCACATGAGGGGGACCCCTTCGTCCCCGGGTCCGTTGCTCGGAGTGCCCTGGAAGGTCTGGGCTGAGAAGCGGGTTGGTGTACGGGGCCGCACCACCACGGTTGGCGGGTGGCTTGGAGGGCGCGCACTTAATCCAAGTGCAGACTTGAAGCGTCCTCTTGCCCGGGGCACGGACTTGCAGCGCAGCCGAGGGCTTCCCTCCCGGCCTCCTTCTCGGAGTCGAGTCCCAGAACCTAGAGCTTTCCATCCCCAGGTCCCCTCCTGAAGCCTCGGCACGGACCAACTCTGCCCGCTGTGGAGCTGGGGCGCGTGGAGGAGGCCTCGGAGGGGCCATCGCCGGCCGCGCAAGGTCGGGTTCGCGAGTTTTTCCGGATTGCGGGAGCCCCTGAGCCAGTCCACCACGTCTGAGAGGCGGCCTGAAGGGGGCAGTGATTTCCCGTGCCGTGCGCTCTGTTGGCGCCTCTTCCCTTGCGCCAAGCTCAGCCCAGGCGCTGGGCTTGACTCCGGTTTCCCGGGCTCCCCGGGTGCCCAGGTGCGGAGTTCTCTCGGAGGAGTGGGGGTGGGGGTGGGGAGGATCGCGCCGAGCTTGGTAGTGCAACCTGGGCTTCGCCTCCTCCTCAGACCCACTCCCCCTTCTTTTTTGTGTTCTCCGGGAAAGAACAGAATCGGGGTTGTATTTTTATTCCCTGCCTCCCCCGCTTCACTGATGAACCAGTCTGCTCTGCTGTAAATAAAAGGTGAAGGAAACGGTGGCAGTTGGCGGTGGTGCGGGAAGGCTGCTGCAGGCGGCGTGGTGGGGAGAGACGGCTTCTGCCCCGGGAGGATGCCCGCTGGGTGGCTGTACAGGGCTAACTGGCTGTGAAATCATTTCCGAATGCCATTCCTGTCGCCGTCGTCTCTGCCCCGAGCCTTTCAAGTGCTCTGGGGGCACTTGTCTGGCACACGTACGCGGAGAGCCACACAATGACACCGAGGCATGGCCTCCTGGCGCCTTTTCTCTGTTGTTGCTTCCATACTTAATCTTCTGGAAGGGAGAGCCGGTTTTGGGGGGGGGGGCAACACATTTGAAAGACAGGGCAGCCCTGCTGGCATCGCCACTAAATAACATCAGCTGCAAAATGTTTCCACCATCGATTCTTGCCCTTCCCGGGGCTTCTCTCTTCACCCTGTTTGTGGGTAGCAGAGTGGAGGGGACTTGGTTGCAGGGTGTGAGTTGAAGGTTTTACCTTTTATTTCTTCAAGTGTGTCTTTGATGACTTTCTAAGTGAGAGGACCTAAAGTCAAGAGGATGAGGCAGTTAGAGGCCCCTCTGTGGGAATATTTAAGAAACAGTGGTAAATAAGAGGACAGGAGAGTTTCAGCATCAGGCAAACAGCTAAGGTCTCTGGCTATTTGAAAGAGCCTGACCCAGGTGTTTGTGGGAGGTTGGTCAGAGTTTAACACCCCAACATGGTTCCCTTTCCCCCCAGGTGACCTTGAGCTGGGTATCTAATCTCTGAAGCCTAGATACAGCAGGTCTGAACTGTGGAGCTGTTTGTTATAAACCCTGCAGGGTGGCGGTGGGAGGCTTACAGCATGATGCCTTGAGCAGGCAGGCTCAGTCTCTGGTGCTCGGTCTGACGAGCTATAAGCGCTTGATAAATGATTCTACTTTGCCACCTTCCTGTGGATTCACCAGTAAGACCCCTGTGGCTTTAGATGGGATAAAATATGGTCACAACCAAAAGAAGAAGAGTGCTTCTCTCTTTTACTTTGTTTTTGGAATCTCCTGGAGAGTCAGGGAAGTTATCCCCGGAAAAGGGAATTCTGGATGACAATCAAACATATTATCTCTTGCCATGAAGTATCACATTTGGGAGAGTGCCCGGGTGATATAATTACTTACTATTTTTCAAGTGACCTTGTCTTTAAAGTAGATATGTTGTGTTTCTGTTCTGGCCGGAGGATCAGTCTGAGTAATTTGCAGTGAAATTCAGGGCCACCTGAAGGGTGTTTGTGGCTTGTTGGAGTATGTGTGGGTTTGTTCTGGCTTATTGAGAAGGGCTGGGTTTGTGGATCGTGTGCTCTGTCTAATCACTTGCCAGCCATGTCACTTATTGTTTAAGGACCTGAATGCAGGATGGATGTGATGAGCAGATTTTTGCTGGCTTTGTTGCTGTTTGTTGTTATTCAGTAGCTTCAGTGGCCAGTGGGAATGGGTATGCACAGCCTGCATGAAGATGGAGGTTTAGTAAGGACTGGGTCATCTGGTCTGTGGGGACAGCCTGTGTCAATAAAGGGGCCTCCCATATGTGTTTATCTAGGTTGAACCCTTTATGATAAGCAGAAACCCAACCAAACTTTCAAAGAACTCAATGCCACATGCTCATAAAAATGAAGTATAGCGATTGATCACCCATCTGTCAGAACCTCTGCTTTCTTGGTGTCACACAAATCACTTCCGCAAATACTTGTCTATGTATTCCAAGGAGGATTTGCATATATTGAAAACACAGCCAGACACTGACATTATAAAAGAAAGCATCAGAAACTCTATAAAGGTACGGGACTCAGCATATCAAAACAAAAATAATTTTTTTTCTTCTGGTCCTGGGGCTTGTACTCCAGGCCTGGGCACTACTCCTGAGTTTCTTTGTGCCTAAGGTTATTGTTCTGCCACTTGAGACCCAGGGCCACTTCTGGCTTTTTTTCTGAATAGTTTATTGGAGGTAAGAGTCTCATGGATTTTCATACCCAGGCTGGCTTTGAACCACGATCCTCAGTTATCAGCCTCCTAAGTTTCTAGGATTATAGGTGTGAACCACCAGGGTCTGACCAGTTCTTTTATTTGATATATTTTCTTTCTTTTTTTCTTGTCAGTTTTGAGGCTTGAACTTAGGGTCTAGATGCTGTCCCTGAGCCTCTTTGTGCTCAAGGCTAGCTCTGTAGCACTTGGACCACAGCACCACTTCCAGTTTCTGAGTGGTTAATTGGAGGTAAAATTCTCAGAGATTTTTTTTGCCCAGTTTGACTTTGAACCAGCATCCTTAGATCTCAGCATCCTGAGTAGCTAGGATTATAGCTGTGAGCTATCAGTGCCCAGCTTTGTATTAACTTTTTTTACTCTAAGCTTTCCATCGTCCAGGTAAAAATGTGAACTTGGTGGATTACACTACTTATGTGTTTGCCTTAAAAGCATCTGGAGGATGATTTCTTAAAAAAAATGAAAGTTTTGTAGAAGTTTCAGAAATGTGGCTGTTTCACATTCTTTGGTAGTAATATAAAATAATAAGCCGGACACGGTGGCTCACGCCTGAAATCCTAGCTACTCAGGAGGCTGAGATCTGGGGATTGTGGTTCAAAGCCAGCCCAGGCACTAAAGACCATGCATGAAACTCTTATCTCCAATTAACCTCTAAAAACCAGAAGTGGTGCTGTGACTCAAGGCTAAGTTGGTAGCCTTGAACTGAAGAGCTCAGACACAGTGCCCAAACCCAGAGTTCAAACCCCAGGACCGAGCAAAAAATAATAATAATAACAACCAAGGAATGAGTTTAAAAATGATGTTGGTTGAGCAGGGAGTTCAGCCTAATGGTAGAGTGCTTGCCTAGCATGCACAAGGACCCGGGTCCAATTCCTCGGTACCACATACATAGAAAAAAAAGCCTAGAAATGGTGCTGTGGCTCAAGTGGTAGAGCTCTAACCTTGAGAAAAAAGCCCAAGGACAGTGCCCAAGCCCTGAGTTCAAGGCCCAGGACTGGCAAAAAAAAATAATGTTGGGGTCTGATTTGATTGTTAATTTTAGTAAAATTGACAATTATAGAAAAGCCTGAGGAAAATAATTTTCCATAATCTACCTATGCAAAAATAATTTCATCTAGTAATTAGGATAATTTCCCTACAGTTGCTGGTGTTTACTATATCATGAATACAATTTTTATGCCAAGCACATTTTAATACTTTGTTTCATTGAGTTAACATTATGTCATGGGTATTATATTCTCAGTTCTTTTTCTGTTGTTGTTGTTGGTCATGGGACTTGAACTATGGGCCTGGGCACTGTCCTTGAGCATTTCAGCTCAAGGTCATTGCCTTATCCCTTGTAAGCACCACTTCCAGTTTTCTGGTGGTTAATTGGAGAGAAGCCTGGGCTGGCTTTGAACTGTAATCCTCAGATCTCAGCCTCCTGAGTAGCTAGGATTACAGGTGTGAGCCACCGCATCTGGCTTTCAACTCCTTTTGTGCAAAGAAGAGAGGAAAATGGGGACAAAAACATGAGAAGGGGTATCAATGTGAAAGAAGTAATGTTCCTACTACCAGGCGAATGTACCTACTACCAGGCGAATGTAACTGTAACCCCTCTATATATTACCTTGACAATAAAAAATTAAAAAAATAAATAAGATATTTAGTAGCTGTACACTATTCTGCTGTGAGGTTTGTACATGTTTAGTCATTTCTAAGCTGTTGGATTTATATTCCACTTGTTTTTCTTTTAGAATATTCTGTGACAGGCTAAAGGTTCAGGATGCCAAAGGAGTACAGTCTAGGTGTTCAGCTCTCAGAAAGACCATCCTGATATGAGTCTCTACCTTAGAAAACCTCAAGCAAACCCAGCGACTGATGCACATGCCCATTTCTTCAACACCATGGCCAAATGCCTGTTCTCTTATCCATTGTGCTTTAAAAGGGATCCAGACTACTGGAGACTGAGGCTGAGTTTCTTTGGGGGACTGAGCACAGCTCTGCAGGTGTTTGCTGTGCACCTGCAAAAGCTACTATGACGCAGAAAGTTATAAACCACCACCCTGGCTTGAGAGAGACAATCAGTGAATAAAAACCAGGGCAAGGATGTACTCATCATTTTCAGTTCAGGATAGAAAAGGAGAGTGGAGATGGTTGCATAATTCTGTGAATGTACTAAAAAAACCATGGATTCATACATCCTAGAAGAGTGTATGAATTATATCAACACAGCTGTTATTAAAAATAAAAAGATAGAGTATGAGCTCTATCTTTTAGGATCAGACTCACATCTTTGTGGCTATAGCTGTACCACTAAGCATGCTACCTGGCCTTTTGGAAATATACTGCTCAGAACTCTTGTAGCAGAAATCCAGGTTACACAGGTTCATATCCCTGAACAAGCCTGGAACGTGCTGTATTTGAGCATGGCTCAATGCAGAGACTCAAATAAGATCTTTAAAAATATCTCCCTCCCTGCATCTTGGCTCTGATTTCTTGTCAGCTTCCCTATGGAGCAAGCTGTCCACGTGTGGTGGCACAGATGGCCTCCCACAGTTAAAGGTTTATATACTCCTAGCTTAGAAACTCCAGTGGGGACAGGTTCTTTCCCAACTGTCAAGACTTAGATCTCATTGGCTTGATGGGGGTCACGTGCTCATTCCCAGGCAATCACCACCACTCACAAGACACTGATGGGCCAGGATAAGGACATGTGTCAGCATCTGTGTTCCAGCTGTTGTGAGGGTACAGGGAGTGAGGTCAGCCACACTCAACCACATGAATACAGAGTGGAAACGGATGATGTCAGCAAGGAGATGTGAATGCCTGGGTCGGGGTGGGGGGTGGTGGTGGTCATGTTGACAATAGTAGGTTTTTGGGAAATGGTAGTCTGGAGAAAGAGAAGAGAGGTACCAGGATATTAGACAGAGACTCCTGGGGGGAGGGAAGTCAAGATGGGTCTGGAAGGGTAAAGACAATGTTGACACAGAAAGGCAAGATTCCATGGGGACTGAACCCTGATAATTCCCCCTGGGAAGCATTTTCTCAAGATTGAAGGGTGGAGGCTGCGAAGTGTGCAGTGTGTTTGATGTACATTTTACCTGAGTGCAGGGATTGTCTAGCCTAAGGCTGAAGGTGAGTGGTTCTGAATATGTGTCGAGAAGATTGAGCTATGAAAGCCTTGGAGTGTGATGGGATGGAGGCAGACCAGAAGGTAGAGCCTGGAGACAGAGAAGCTAAGAGGCCGTTGTACTATGTAGCTGTAGGAAAAGATAATCAGGGCCTGAATGGGACTGAGACCCAGTTGCTCCATCAGGCAGTGACAAGGCTGGGAGAAGCAGCACCATCATAGAACAAGATGCCTGGTGACCTTCCTCTGATCTTGCAGCACCTCCAGGCCTCAGCATGAGCTCACCTTGTCCCTGAGGGATGAACCCAGGGTCAGGGTTTCCCGATCAGTGCTATTTTGTCTGTTTGGTGACCCTTGGGGCACATCAATTTGCTCATTTTTCCATCTATAAGCATCTATAAGTTAGGACTAGTAGATTAATGGCCTTATCAGTGCTTGGCATGCAGTGAGTGTTGGAAAATATTTGCCACGTTTGTAACCATTGTTGTGCTTTATTTTATTATCTTTAAGTAGTGTAGTACAAGGGAATCTCAATCCAACATATCAGTTTCTGAGTACATTGTATTTACCATTGTTATTTTTATGCAATGTGAGGCTTACTTTGGCACAAGCAGGAGGTAGGATGAATGGAAAGCTCTGAACATAATGTCGACATAAGGCAGTGTTATCAATCATCTTATGTTTGACGTTGTATGGCAGAGAAGGCTACTAGGGACAGAGGATGTCAACACTGGGGTCTTTGTGTGTCTCCCACCTAGGCTCTCCAGCTAGTTGTCTTCCGTTACAGCCACACCAATTTCTTCTCCCTTGAAAGGCTTTAGCTTCTTGATGGTAGGGTCAGTCTTACTGGTGGGCTGGCATGTGGCGGGCAGGCATGAGCGCTTGCTAAAGGGAAGCCTAGGGAATTCCTGTACTTTTTATGGTTTAGCATCTCATTGGATGGTTTGCCTGGATCACCTCCTTGGTATCTTAATCTTCCTTATGGCAGAATGAAATTGACTACCAAGTTGTTGGTGTCTTCTTCAGTTCTCACCAACACCAACTCCTGAGTTTCTCCAATAAAGGCAATGCCTTGACCATTCTAGCTCCCACTGTTTCCTCAGCTGGAAAGGTACCGTATCCCTAAATACCGTTGAAAAGGAGATGAGAGAGGAGAGTGAGTCAAACTAACTCATCAAGAGCCTGTTTAGTACGAGTATTGAGCTAGATTTTTGGGGGGCTTTGTTTTTAATGGGTTCTTTGTTTGGCCTTCCTTACTTCCTTATGGGCACAGCCATAAAATATTGGCTTCTGTTTAGAGACCTGAGATGTTGGCAGGGAAAATCAGCAAGCTGGAAGTCTGAGATGGTGGTGCAGACAGAGGTTTTAAGTGGGTATACAGGATAGAGGCTTGTGGCTAGGGTTGACCCAGCTATGCTGCTTTAACAAACATCTTTCCATCTCTGTGGCCTAATGTATGAGAATCGTATTGGCTTATACAAAGTCATGTGTATATCTGAGACCTTCCTGGGTGGCTCTCCAAATGGTAACATAGGGGCACAGGAATCTGCTTTTGTGTGGTTAGGGAGGATTACATGGGAAGGCACACTGGGATTTAGCCACTTTACTTGGAAGAGGTACATGACGTCTTTGCTTTTATTTCATCCACTACAAATAGTCACCTAGCTTCCAAGGGGACAGAAAAAAGAGGAAGAGGTGATGTTATGGACACTTGTGGCTTTGGTCTTTTAGGAAGAAAATGGCAAGATTGCCAGATGTCAGAAAGCTTAAGGATGATGTTTGTGAAAGCTGAAGGACTAGAGAGGGAACTCACCAGGCCATGTTGACCTTCTGATACCTGTGAATGGAGGGGATGGGGATAGTAGAGTTGGGCTGGAGGGATTTCAGACTGAGGGTCATCTCTTTCAAGTCTTGTCCGGACTGGCTAGGAGTTCTGCAGCAAAGCCTGTCTGTGGAAGGGGTCTCCTGTTAGATCTGAGAGCAGCTCTATAATCTGTCCAGGGGAAGATGTCTCAAGCAGAAAGCCATCCCAGCTAACTATACCTCCTCTTGTTCTCTCTTTAAAAAAGACAGTGGAGCCCCGCACCTAGCTTGCTGCCCTGGACACTGCCTATTCTGCTGCAGTGCCCTGAGGTCACACACACACCAATGGACAGAGCTTCTACCAGCCCCTGTGTGAGGTTTAGGAATCCAGAGGATGAGAGGCCTGGCCTTTGAGGAGCTCCTTGTTCACCAAGTAGTAAAGACAGATAGACACATGTCATATGGTAGGACTCAACCAGGACAGAGTCAGTGAAGGCAGGCTGGAAAGGCCTTCCCCTCTGAGGCACCTACTTGGCTATTCTCCATGTTGTCTAGGAGAGAGATGTAAGGGAATTCTTATGCCATACATTTTTTTTGTTATTTATTTTGGTTCTGGGAAGGTGTGAAAATGCACTGGCATGGTTTGCCCAATGAGCAGCTGCATTACATCTGCTATTTTGTTTTCTTCTCCTCCTCTGTGGTTATGCAACAACCAACTAGGCTGGTGAGGCACCTTCTTCTCTGTACCTGGTTGTCTAAGAGAGGAACAGGTGTGCCAGGCTGAATATGTGTGAGAGTCATGCAGAAATGCAGAAACCCTGCTAAAAATCATGGTGTAGGTTGTTGCCAAGAATGTGAGGAAGTCTTCAACATTCTCTGT
Organism: Megascapheus bottae; assembly: GCF_031878675.1. Classification (NCBI taxonomy): domain Eukaryota; kingdom Metazoa; phylum Chordata; class Mammalia; order Rodentia; family Geomyidae; genus Megascapheus; species Megascapheus bottae. Next base: position 63,023,293 of record NC_143511.1, on the reverse strand, counting down.
GAACTGCAGATCAGATGGAGGAGCTTAGGCATGGGTGTGTCTATTAGGGCTAGGCACAGAGCAGGAGCTCCATCAATACTTATCAGGCAAACAGATATAAAAGCCTGGACTCCAGCTCTCCAATTGTAAGAGGATTGAACTAATGGGTATAGTTGTTACAAATGGAAGAATTGCTTTGTGTGCCAAGTCACGTGGCGTGAATTTGCAGTCAGCTCTTTATTCATCCTTTGAGGTTCTTGTTTGATACTGTAGAGGTGTGAAAGAGGAAAGGGTACTTGCTAGATCTTCCTTCCTTCCTTCCTTCCTTCCTTCCTTCCTTCCTTCCTTCCTTCCTTCCTTCTTTTCTTCCTTCTTTTCTTCCTCCCTTCCTCCATCCCTCCCTCCCTTCCTGTCCTTTTTTTCTCTTTTTTTTTTCTGTTGGTTATAAAGCTTGAATTCAGGGTTTGGAGCTGTCCCTGAGCTTTATGTGCTCATGACTAGTACTTTACCACTTGAGCCACAACTACACTTTTGATTTTCAGGTGATTAATTGGATATAAGAGTCTTATGGACTTTCCTGCTCAGACTGGCTTTGAACTGTGATCTTCAGATCTCAGCCTTCTGAGTTGCTAGATTTATAGGTGTGAGCCATCAGTGCCTGGCTTTTTTTTTTTTTAGTGTATGTGTCAGGTTCTGGGTGTTGTCTGTCCCTTAGTAATTTTGCTCAAGGCTAGTGCTCAACCACCTGAGCCACAGCTCCAATTCTGGCTTTTAGGTGGTTTACTGGAGATCAAGAGTGTCACAGACTTTCTTGCTAAGTCAGGCTTTGAACCACAATCATCTGATCTCAGCCTCTGGAGTAGCTAGGATTACAGGCACGAGCCATCAACTCCTGGTTGGATCTTCTAATAGATGGTTATGTGCAAAGCTGATATTAGATTTCTCTTTCCTCATAAATAGGCTTAGTATCCTCTGAGGAATAGCAGAAACCCAGAGAAGAAACACTCTCCAGAGCATGCAAGGCTTGAGGAGGTCAATTTATTGGAGCATTGTGCTAATAGGTATCTTAGGAGCCCGGGTCCTTTATCTATTCCCATTTCCAGAGGCCATGAGAGCTTGAGGGGTGAGACTGGTCTCTGGTCCCAGTATAGGAATGAAGCCAAGCTCTCTGAGTCAGGTAGTCTAGTGGCAGGTGTAGGCAGTGTGACTAAAGAGGTCCCCTGGCACCCCTGAAGTAGAAAGACTTCTTCCAGGTTTCTGCTCCAGGACTGGAAGCAGAAATGAAGTTATTCTTCAACTCTTCCGTGGTCTGTATGGACTCAGGAACTAGGGGAGCTCAGCTTCCTGGTAAGCACTGTCTCCCTGTTCCCCCCTCCATACCCCCTGAGGGTGACAGAACAAGTGTGGACCCCAGATCAGATAACCACATTTGTTAGAGTCACTAGTAAAGTAAGGGTAAATGGGTTAGGAGCTGGGATTTGAGTCTGAAGCTCTTTTCCTGCATAGGAGGCCTTTCTGGACTGACTGGGGGAGAGGAGGGAGAATCTTTTGCCAATTTTCCACTTTCCTGGACTCCCTGCTTACCCTGTGCTGCTGGAAGGATGAAGTGTCATTGTCATCTAGAAAATTAGTGGCACATCCATGGTACAGAGTAAACGGACTCATCTGTCTTCATCAGTGCCCACAGTGGCTGGTGGAAGCTGACCCCTTCTCCTGCCACTTGGCAAGCACCTCATCAGTCAATGTTCTGAGAGAATCTAGCCCAGGAAGGACTTTATGGAGTGAGGCATTATTGCTGCTCTCGTGGTGAGGGGTCAGGAGAGGGCACAGAGAAAATGATATTTTCACACTCTGTTCATGATCCACTTGACTTTGCTCAGAGGCAACAGATTTTTGAAAGCAACAGCCATACTTATAATAATCATCACTGTATTATCCAAATCGCTTTGTTTCGAGAACTACCCATTCAGGGATGCGTTTCTGAGAATGCCTAGAATTGTGGCAGGGATTTAACTGGCAGACAGGGACCTGGCTGCTTACTCTGGGGCATCCAACCAGAGCCCACAATAATGCTGCCATTGGCCCAGCTCAGAGTTCCCTGTCTTTGATGAGAGGGACAACTGATTCAGCTGGTACTTCAATATCCACAGGGGTCAAACAGACCCTCCCTGTAGGTCTCTGGGAATTGTAGAAATATTGGGAAGTCTGTATATGTCATTGTCCTAAGCAAGGGACACAGGATGACTGAGTTACAAGTGAGTCGATGAAGGGAACGGGAATTTAGCAAGGCCGACTCTCCTTGGGCTGGCACTTTCCCTTTGTCAGGCCCAGGTCAAGTGTTGCACATGATTCTTTCATGTCATTTTTTATTTTTTTGCCAGTCCTGGGCTTGAGCTCAGGGCCTGAGCACTGTCCTTGGACCAAGACTAGAGCTCTACCACTTGAGCCTCAGTACCACTTCTGGCTTTTTGCTATGTATTTGGTACCGAAGAATCGAACCCAGGTCTTCGTGCATGCTAGGCAAGCACTCTACCACTAGGCCAAACTCCTGGCCCTCTTTTTTTAAAAATTTAATCACAAAGGCTACCCAACAGACCAGTAGTTAAAGTCTTGGTGGACATTCCATTCCTTGTGTTCTGTGGCTAACTGGAGATAAGAGTCTTACAAGGATTTTTCTGTCTAGGCTGACTTTGAACTGCGATCCCCAGATCTCAGCCCCCCTGAGCAGCTAGGATTACAGGCATTAGACACTGGCACTTGGCTCTTCACCAACTTTCTCCATCCTTTGATGCTAGCTCAAGTGTACTTTCTCTGTCCTCTCTCCATGGGAAAGATCCCATATCATGTTTTTCTGTAAGAATTATGAACTTTTCCACTACTTGTCACACTTACAATTCGACATCTATTGGGATGTTTAATCCATGTTGGACTCTCCTTGTTCCTCCAAGAGATTGTGAACTCTGCAAGGGAAAGGACTGGTGGGTTTTAGCTCCTTGTGGTGTCCAGTTCAGTTCTACTTTTAGCACAGAACAGGTGCTCAGTTAATATTACAGTGAAAACCGAAAGTTTCCTAAGTGTTTGTAATGGTTTGCTTCTTTGTGGGCTGTGGGGAGAGATCTGGGCAGTGTGCCAAGACCTTTGGCATTAGTCAACATATGCATGTGTGTACTGCATGGTGTTGAAGCCTGTTTCCTCATCTGTGAAGGAGGACTAAACTCTTTCTCTGAGAATTATTGTGAGGGTGGCAGGGAATGTTATGTGAAGCATCGATGGACTAGGCACCTACTAAATTTTAGAATCACCACTTTATGCATATGAAGAAAACACAGGAATCGGTTCTCATTTCAGTGAGGATTATAGTTTGAGGCCCAGTGATCCATGTTTGAGCTTCATCAAATGGTTTTTCTAGGTTAAGGATTGTGATTAAGCCCCATCCATTTCTGGGAAGACTTCAAGTGTCCTGAGAGTTCAGTAGTGAGCCCTTGGGCTGGGCTTTTTATCACTAGTGAAGTCTTTCCAGCTCTCTTCTGTCACTGCTGCTTATTGTCAGCAACCTCACCTGGCTGTGAGCTGGCCCAGCCCATAAGGACAAGTGAGTCATGTGGTTTACACCTGCTGGATGCCAGCACCCAGCACGGAGCCTGCAGGTGCTCAGGGACACATGTGTGTGAAGGAAGGTTTCTGCCTGGGCACCAACAAACTTGTTTAGCATGAGTAGCACTGAAAACACACTGTAAAAAAACAACACTTTGGTATAAAAATCACAACTGAACCTCCTGGGAAGATGTGATGGGCATCTGTGAGGAATGGAGTGCTCTAATTGAGCCCTGGGTTTGAAGGTGTAAGAATGTTCTGGCACCCTGGGTGAGAAGGATGACTTCCTTTTAGGATTTAGGGATGAATCTTTTGTAGTTAAAGGCAGGCAATTCAGTAGACAGAGCTCTGGGCAAGACACTCTAGTGGATGACCTTGACCTACACTTGGACTCCTGTGCACCTTAGTATTGTCATCCATACAAGAGGAGTAATAAGGCCTTCCCTACTTCTTCATTGAATTCTTGTAGAGCTTGCTCAGAGGGAGAGAGAGAAAAGGAGGAGGGAAAGGAGGCAGGGAGAAAGAGATTGATGAATGTAAAAGGGCTTAAAAAGCTGTGAAGGAGTACAGATATAAGATATCCCTGAAACTATACACAAAGAGTAATTAATTCTGGGTTGTTCTCTCAGGGTCACTGGATATTTCCAATAACATCTTCATAAAGGCATGGAGAGGCCCCATCACGTGAGCGATTCACTTAGCCTCTCAATAAAGAAGGGCACAGTATTAGATTTTTAACACCTTGGAAGCTGTGGCACAAGGGTCTGAGGTCTGAAGGCCCTAGCAGGCTGCCATACAGAAACATCTAGAGCAGGAGACAGATGATACATCCTCCTGTCACCTGCCAGATGTCTTTAGCAGGCAACAGTCACCTTTGGCAGTCATCTGGCCCATGCTGATCCATAGCCAGATTTGAGAACAGGAGCAGGCATGGGGTGGCATGAGATTTAGTGAGGCTGTCTGCTGTAGCAGCAGTTCAGCCCAGGTTGGCACTTGTCGAGATCCAGCCCTCAGTCATGGGATGGGCATATACTGCTGCGTTTGGTAACTGGGGCAGAGCCTGGTATAGCAGCTAGGAAACTATGCAGGCTTGGTCAGTTCATGACAGTCCAGGAGGGGATAGTTGGGTGAATCCAAAGTTTCTGTTTTACTGTTTGTTTGTTCCAGAAAGACCTGTGACCCCTGAGCTGATATGAAGTATTTGGTGGAGACCTCCAAGTTTGGGACCAGGGAATATAGAGATGACAGGCCTGGTTTGAAAGGTTTTTAGGCTAGCATGTGCCAGCTCAGAAGATAAAGGGTTGCCCTCTTATGGACCCTGTGTTTTTAGGTCATCAGCTTGGTTTTGTCCTTGAGGCTTCAACTCTAACCTCGTGGCTCTGCTGTATGGGAGGCAAAGTGACTTGTCCCTCTGAGCCTCTTCTGTGCTTAGGGTCCTATACTGGTGCTGTAAGATGTGCCTTCAAATCCAGCAAGGTGTAGTGGCAAGAGCCTGGTTCTGAGCTAGAGGCCTGAAAGTGATGCTTAGTCTTCCGTATACTATGGCCTCCAGCTTCTCCATCTACCAGAGAAAGGTCTGACAACAGGCAACCTAACTTGTTTGGAGGACTAAATGAGATACAGTGGATGGATCTGACACTTAGTTGAGTGCTTAGCGGAGACTAGGGGGTGAGCTACTAAGCTGGGATGGGCCACACAGATGTTTGGGGGTGAGATGGAGTGGGAAGTTGCAGAAGGATCTCTGAGAACAGTAGGAAGGCTCCAGTTTGTGCCATATTATGGCACAAATGCAAAGCTAGGTCCTGGAAGGAGGGTGTCACTGGAACAAGGCCGAGGCTCTGGTCTGCCTCTATACTCTCATGACATTCCAGAAGGCCTTCTGAGGCTGGAGGAGGAACAGGACACACCATGCCTGGACTCCTCAGGGAGGGACAGGTGTGTGAAGTCCTTAGAGTATGTCTACAGTGTGATGCAGCCTTGTATAACACCATAGATTGCAGTGTGCCCAGGGTATGAGTGGGATAGCAAGATTGATGAGGGGATGGTGGCTGTGGCTGGAGCCTCAGATCCCACCTGGCAAGATGGTACCCTAGGAATGGTGGCTGTGTGTATTAGTACAAGTGCTCAGTGCAGATAGTCAAAGCCTTCTGTTTCTGTTTGGACTCCAGCCCATCCCCAAGTGAAGCACCTTGGAGAAGGAAGCCTGTGTTCAAAGATTGGCCTTTTCAGGAGACAGGACCTCATCTTGACTGGAAGTGGTACCCAGGCCTATATTGCTACCATAGCAATGAGTTCTACTGAACCAGAGTGGGCCCTGGGCCTAGCTTTAGAGGATACCTTTAGGTGTGTAAGTGAGGAAAACTCCCCAGTCCATCAGTATGGACCACTCAAAGGGACCTCAGTGGGCCAGGTGTTGCCAAGAGAAATCCTCCTAGATTCCCCTGCCCATCTCTTTGATGACCAGTCAAGGGACAGGGCTGTTTGCTTGTCATGGAATGATGCACTTAAAAGCATTAGGAACTTCAGCTTTGCACAGATTTTGTTCCATCGTTGCTTCATCCATTAAGCCACAGGGCTGGATGCTTGCATTAGCTAGGGAAACTGAAGCTCAGCATGACAAACTCAAGGTGAGCAGAAAAATTATCTTTCTGACCCTGAGCCCAGTGTCCCCACTGATGGTTATACCTGGAGTCCATGTCCTCCTCTCTTATTGGATTCAAGGAAGAAGGGCAGGGTAGTCTAGGCTTCCTCTTGGTAACACCTAGCCCACCAGAGCCCCTTTGAGTAGTCCATACTACTGGACTGTTCTCAAGGTCCATTGGCCAGGCTTTGGAGATGGTAGAATGGCTGTAGATGGTGGATGGGCAGAAATGTGCCAGCATCATGGATGAGAAAATACTTCCTACTTCATTTGCCTGAACACCTTAGGAAAGACTGGGAAAGGTGGTGGGTACGGGTGCTTAGAAAGTTGTGTGGACTAATGTCCATGTTGCAGGACACTGACAGCTGGACACTCAGAGAAGTGATATTGAGCTCCAGGCAGGGAAACAAACTCAAAGCACATGCTTCATGTGCTCTGATCGCACCAACGTGACCTGGATATGACTCCCACCCTTGGGGAGATCACAGGACAAGGCGGGAAAGTGACCATAGTAAAGACTTCTACTAGTCTGCTTGTTTCCGGCAAGCAGCAGCTACACTTCCTCTGCCCTGTATTCTTGCCCATGCAGAGGGGTGATAATCATGGCCTCTCCTTCCAAGGACAGACTTGGATGCTGCCATAATGAATGAGAATGAAGTGGAGGAGGCAGGTGTGGAAGGCCATTTTGAGAGAGGTATATGTAAGGGCCACAGGTAGAGAGAGAGAGAGGGAGAGAGAGAGAGAGAGAGAGAGAGAGAGGGAGAGGGAGAGGGAGAGGGAGAGGGAGAGGGAGAGGGAGAGGGAGAGGGAGTGGGAGAGAAAGTCACTCATAGTGGATGACCTCTAGGATGACTTGGAAGGATTTCAGGTAGAAGATGTGAAGAGTCCTATGGAAAGAAAGAACTGTTGAGTATAGATCAGAAGCAGAGCTTTGAGGAGCTAATATGAGGTTACTCAGATGATGCTGTGCATGACGGCAGACTTCAGGGCCTGGTACACGTAGAGCCCTGAGGTCTGGGAAGCCACCACTTCATGGCCCACCCAATCAGAAGGTCATTTTAGTCAATGGCTACTCACTCCGGGCCTCCTTGACGTCCTGGCTTAGAGTTACTGCCAACAAACATACTTTCTGTTAACTGAAGGTGGAGGCCATACACTCAAGTTATCTCAGAGCTGGGCAGGTCACCTCCAGGGGCTGGGGCACAGGGGAAAGAAGGTGGGGAAGGTTCAACATGGCTTTGTACTTCCTTAGGTGTGGCTTTAGACAAGCTCTGTTGTCACCCAAACTTCCCGCCCCCCATTCATAATGGGGAGGTGGGTTTCCCATCATACTGGGTGAAGCTAGGATAAGATGTACATCCTCCAAAACCCACCTGGAGTGAGGCATACTACTATGCCTAAAAATGTTGAATGGGAATAGGATTCAACTTAGTTGACATCACATACCTTTGGGAGCAAGTCTGCCAGGAGACCATTCTAATTTTAACAATGGAAACATGACTCAGGGGTTGAAGAAAGCCCAGGAGTGATTTTCAAGCTTACTCTTAGCCAGGTCTGTAGGTGGACGTAATGGAAGCAATCAGCCTTACGATGCTCTTAATGGCTTTTCTTGATGAAGGAGGCAGAGTAACAGTGGGCTGAGCTGGAGTATCTGGTACAAGGGCAGCAGAAAGAAGCCAGCTTGGCAGCCTAGCCAGCCGTGTGGTGTGAGCTGGCACCTGATTCCCCAGGCCTGCTTCTCCCACCAGGCTGGCTGCAGAGGAGGCTCCCTATGTTCCATGGGGACAGCCACCCACTGTGCTGGTCTCTTAGCACCTGTCATGTCTTGTGTGTGGCAAGATATATGAACAGGATAGGGTCCCTCCTCTGCGCCCTGGTCAGGTGTATCCTGGGTTTGGAGATAGCAGAACTGCCGGGGGCCACTGGGCCACTGTCATTTTGGATTCTATTGATTAATCAGCCCATCTGGAAAGGATAGAGCTCTTGCTTCCCATCTGGGACAATGAATGGCTTTGCTTTAGAGACCTGCCAGGTTCCAGCCCTTTTCCAGCCTGCCACAGATTACTTCTTCTCTGGGCCGAGAATGATGGGCCATTCTTCAAATGCATTTGGATAGAAGAGATTTTGAGCAGAGCAATACACTGGTTTTCTCACAAGCACTGATAAAGAAGTTGATGTAGAAAGACTAAATTGGATTTTTACAAAAAAAAAAAAAGACTCAATTCTGGGTGTTTAGCGAAAGAGAGTTAATAGCTTAGGGGAATGATTGGGAAAGGGACATTACATTCATCATACAGGCGTGGGCCTGGAAAGGCTTAGTCCTGCTCCTTGGATAGGACTTTGGACTCTCTGGGTCTTGGTTTCCTTATATATAAAAAGGGAAAGGAATCTGCTTTGTCTCCCCTCCCAGGATAATCTGCTCTGTCACTCAAGGAGGCCGTGGATGAAAGCTGAGGTGGAGCTGTCCTGGGTTAAGGATCCTGGGAGTGAACCTGCAGGGACACAAAGGGATCCACACAGCCACTGGAGAAATGGTGCTGTGAAGAGAATGGATATGAAGTAGTGTCATTCTGGTTTTAGGAAGAAATACAGCAGTAGGTATCAATATTGAACCATCTGTTCTTGCTTTTAAGTCAGAATTGGCTTTTTTAGGAAGAAAATAGGCAGTTAGATTCTTTCATCCTGGAAAAATTAGAAGTCAAGGTGTCAGTGAGGATTCAAGGCCCACCGGAACCAGAACATCTCACCTCGAAAGGTTTCCCTAGGTAGTTTGAATGTATAGAAAATGAGCCCATGGATGTATGCCTGGAATCCCAGCCCTAGGAAGACAGAATGAGGAGGACTGTGAGTTCTGGGCTAGCCTGTGCTTTATAGCAAGACTCTGTCTCAAGACAAAAATCAAAACAAAAGGAAGCCAATTTCAAAGCATGTCCATCGATCTACGTGTGGTGTTTACAAACGTAATTGCAGAGTGGCAGCTCCAGAAGTGCCATGAGCCCCTCCTATTTGCCTCTTGGAGGCAAGCCATCTGGGAGAGCAAGGTCTTCAGAAGACGCTTTAGCCACTTGTGGACTCCAGCACAGATCTTCTTGTTTGGAGCTGAACATGATCCTCTAGAAAAACCCGGGAAAGGGGAAGCCTGGCTGACGGTCTTCATGTACCAGCCATGTCAGAGCTTGCCCATGTCAGGGCAAACACATCCCCAGGCCCTGCCTCTTTTCCCAGCCCTTTGTAAGTAAGAAGTCAGCGGCTTCTTGCTATGGCCTATGATGACATTTGCATTCTTAGTGCGCTTGTTTCAGAGGCATAGAGAGGCTTGATAACTTGCCTGAAGTTCCTTGATTTGTAACTAAGGTGAAGTTCAAACTCAGGAGGTTTGGTTCCAAGGTCTACATCCCTCACTACTGTGCAGCACTGCCTTGGTGTTGGGCTCTCAAAGCGACCTCAGGATTTTCTTTATTGAGAAAATGACTAGACTGGTTAGATCAAGGAGCTAGGTCCTAGAAGGATGAATTATAGGAAAGCATTTGATATAATATCATAACTTTTGCAACAGATGGAGAGGATGAGGCATTTCGGTGCATCTATTGTGAAACATCCAACCTTAAAGATGTGAATCTACAAATTATCTGTAGTGGTTGTCCACAGGACTCTGTTTTTTACTTGGCCCTTTAAGCTTTCTATGTACAAACATGTTCATATATTCATAGAACACACATTCATATTACATATCCATGTTTTATGTAAATATGTAATAAGTATATAGATGTTTATATAACTTGTATAAATGTTATGTGTATGCATATACATGATGTGTGTAATCTATTGATCTTTATATAGCTGTAAGTATATATACATACTTATATATCAGTATATATATATTATGTGTAATTATACAAATATATACTTTTACATGTAAGTATATATATACTTATATATATATATATATATATATTGTGGGGGGTTATTGTGGGACTTGAACTCTGTGCCTAGGAGCTGTCCCTGAGCTCTTCAACTCAAGGCTAGTGCTTGAGCCATAGCAGCACTTCTGGTTTTCTGGTGGTTGACTGGAGACAAGAGTCTCATGGATTTTCATGCCCAGGCTGACTTTGAACCATGATCCTCAGATCTTAGCCTCATGAGTAGCTAGGATTACAGGTGTGAGCCACTGGCACCTGGCTATATTTTAAAAGATCAATGCTCTTTCTTTCAGCAGGAGTCCTGCTGAGCAAATGTAGTGGCAATCTCCACTGTGGACCCCTGATCAAATTCCTGTCTTCCTCCCTAGTTTGCTTCTCCTCACCCTGGGCTTGCCTTGTGGTTAGATCAAGGAGCTAGGTCCTAGGGAGGATGAATTCTAGGAAGATTTGACAATCCAGTTGGTTTAGAGCCCCCACCCCCAATGCTGCCTCAGTCATTTTCCATCCACATACTTTCACTGTTCTTGCTCTGGGGCTGTAAACCTCATATCCTTGTTCCATTCAGATCTGAGCCCAGTTTTATAGTGATCTCTCCCTCTCTCTCCCTCCCTTTCTCTCTTTCTCTCTTTCTCTCCCTTCCCCCCTCTGTCTCTCTCTCTCTGTCTCTCTCTCTGTCTCTCTTTCTGTCTCTGTCTCTCTGTCTCTGTCTCTGTCTCTGTCTCTCTCTCTCTCTCTCTCTCTCTCTCTCTCTCTCTCTCTCTCTCTCTCTCTCTCTCTCTCTCTCTCACCTCTGTCTTCCCTAGTCATAATAATCCTCAATACTCAATAAAGTCTGTTCTTCCATGTTAAATGCTGTCTTGACTGCACTCTGGGAAAAGGCCAGATCTGAGGAACAGTGCCAGGGGGAGGGAGCTGTGTTCAAACACCAGGGAAGTACAAGGTCAGATGTGTAGAAGAAAGATCTCTCTGGGACTGATCCAGCTGAGGGTGCATACACTTGAGCTCAGAGCTCAGTGCATCTGGGTTGGTGACAGAGGATAGGACGAGGGGCACTCTGTTGTAGAAATCCCTGGATTTGACTGGGGGTGACAAGAGTTGGGGAGACTGAGGCATATGGGACCTTTCACTGAAGAAACTGGAGCTAGGAAGAGGGGCAGAGGCTATTTAAGAAAATATCAGAGTAGTTAAGGAGGTAAAAGCTGGTTTCACTTGGGCTATCACAGTCATGGGAAAGGAAACCTCTGTGTGGCTCTGGTGTCCATTTTGAATGCAGCATGAACCAGTTGGGAGGTTAGAGATGGAAAATCACTAAGAAGAAACATGAGGAATGGGAGTATTGAGTGTAATGCAACTGGACAGATTCTTGAGGAAAGTAGATGAAGGTGAGCAGGTGTCACCTGGGAAAGTGAGATGAAGAAGGATTTGGATAGATGCCAAGAGTGGGGAAATCTCACTACATTGACTTAGCAGGATGTTCAGTTAAAAAAAATGGACAATGTAAAGACAAAGCCTAGAGAGGGAGGCCTGGTAGAGAAGAGCTGGGGGTGGGGAGGGGGAGGAGGAAGCAAAGGGGTGGGAGAAGCTGAGGATGTGGCTGAGAAGGATGTTGTCCTGGAACAGACCCAATAATTCCAAAGAGGAATCCCTCTTCATAGATGCTCAGCTGGTGGTGAACCAGACACCTGAGAGAACTGAGGTTGGGAGGAATGCTGAGGCCTTGAAGCCCAGTCGATTCTTAGTCATTCAGTCACTACTTGTCAAGAGTCCACTGAGGTAGGAGTGGCTGAGCTACGGAACCATTCACCATGCCTTGACCAGGGCAGTGTGGGAACAGGTTGGTGAAGGCAGCAGCTGGCTGGAGGACAGGACAGAATGTTATCCTTAGAGCAGAGCAGAGCATCTAGACAGAGGCCATTACACAAAATAATGCTATGCTAGGGAGTATAGGGCAGCTAGGGTCAGGAGGAGGTTTATCTCTACGCAGACAGTTTCTGTTCTATGCTTTTGAAAAGTGTGTTACAGTGTGTCTCTCTCTCACACACAAATCTGACTTTGATTTTTCATATTTTGTCTTAGAATTATGAACCCCTTTTTCTAAGACAGAGGGTGCATGTAAAATGCTGATAATTTCACTGATAGCAGGAGCAGGGTCTCTTGGGACTTTAGCCAGACTCAAGCCGGCAGAACCCATCTGTCTCCACTCTGGTGCTCACCATGCCAAAAAGGGGATCATTTGCATCTTTTGGAAAAAAAATCACTTTTCAATGATAAAATTTTGTTTTGATATCTGGAGAGTTTACATTGCAGGGAGATAATGTATGTGTATGTGTATATCATATAGAGGTAACATGTTTATTATCAGAATTAAGAGAACCTAGAAAATTATAGTCATAACTCCCTATTTAACTTGATCATTTAAAAACATGATTGTATGTTAAAAAAAGGAAAATTCAGATCACTGGCTATTACCTGCTCTTTCTCTTCCCCATTTAAAAAGAAAAAAAAAACTGTGGTAAAAGACTCATCTCCTTCCTCTAATTCTATGTCATAAAGAGCTCTTTTCTACGGCATTCCAGAATCTCTGCTCCATATGTTTAATCTGCTTATAAACATTCCAGTACATTGTAGTTTATGTGAATGTATTTGAATAACCTGTTGTTGAACATTTGAGTTGTCTCTAGGTGTGTGCTTCTCTGTGATTTGCTTTTTAGGATCTAGCAGTGGACTGGGCAAAGGAGATGTGAGGTGCAAGTATTTAAATGCATAGTTAGTTCTGCCATTTATGGAGAGCCTGTTATAGCTTTTTAAGAATTATTATATTCATATATTATATGCATCATCTTGTTTAACTTTCATAACATAAGTAGGAACTATTATTATTCCTCTTTGAAGGTAAAGTATCAAGGCAGGAGGTTGTAGCTCACTCCAGATCTCAGAGCAGGAGGCAGGCATAGTCCCGCGCTGGAATCCTGCCTTAGGCTTCCTACTGAGCTGGGCAGCCCATGATGGGTGGGAGGTCCCCTTTATAGGAGCACTGACTAGAATTGGTGCTAAATAAAAAAACAAAAATCAAAAGCTCTGCCAGCTGGGCATCTGATAACATTTTATATGTGTAAATAGATGTAACTGGCACTCAGTAGCTGATTTTGCTAACGAGCATTGGGTCTAATCTAGAGCCTGTAAATGCTCAGTGGTTAACTAACAGCAGAACAAAATCTTGGTAGCCCTGTCTTCATTTCCTATCTTTCTCCTTTATCTTAAAAAGCATTGGGTCAGGTTCCTGCTCAATGCTGCACATAGGCAAGCCTGTCACTTGAGTGTCTGTCAACATTTGCAGGAAAGTCAACACTCTGTTTTAACACTGTCCTGTCTCAGAGCTCTGGGAATGGTGCCTAAAATCTCTAGGCATTTCCTGAAGTGACCTTGGATTCCAAGAACAGTGGAGCCTCACAGACAGATCATCCTACCATGGGATCATTCTCTACATGGGAACAATTGCACCATGATGAAAAACAACCAGCTGGGAGCCAGGCTATCTCCTCAAGTGATAAGGATTTCTCCTGGGCCACTTCGTAGAACCAGAACGAAGATAATAATCATGAGAAACCCACTTACCAGTCCAAGCTCAAAGGATAGACTGGAAAACAAAGTACAGCAAAAGAAAACTTTAATGACAGTCTTGCAAGATCAAGTATCTTGTTTGATGGCAGGTGTGCTCTCTGAGATTCCAACGATGTTACACCTTGTGTGTGGGGATTCCTTCCACTCCTCCCCACTCCTGATTTATGGGGTTTACATTCTCTCCTAAACATCACCTAAGTTACATTACTTTCTATTGGGTAAAATTTGGATACATGTACTTCTTGAGGCTGAATTTCAGAAATCATCTTTTGGCTGTTTCTACCTCCCTTTGTTCTTTTGTGGCAGGAAGGCCCCTCTGGCTATGTGCTTTCTGGCCAGTAAATAGTTTCTACCTTTTTTTTTTTTCTCATTTTATTGACATCCCTTCTTCCCCTTGCTAATTGGGCCCCTTGTAATTGGCTTTATTTGTCTACAGGCATTCATATCCTCAAGTCACTAGGCAAGGAAGCTACTGGTCATTTTTCACTCAGGATAAAATGCCTTGCCTTGAAAATGGGCCACCATTGACTTGGTTTTTGACAATGATCAATTAGACCACCGTTGAACCTGGACTATTTAATTTTGCGTCCCTCTCCTCTTTGTCCCAGTTCTTGCTCTATATAAACCTAAAGCTCATGTCAGGACCACAAGACATGCTGGGGTGCTTGACTTCCATCCCCCGTGTGCTCAGATTGATTAAAATCCTTTCTTGTTTTTCCGTCATTACTTTTCCATTTTGGTTTCTGGGATGTGTGGCCAGGGTTAATATTTTGGGAATATTTCATCCTCCACAAACAGTGGGGCCTCTATAGAAGGACCTCTGTTTGCAAGAATTTTCTTAACTCACCTGTGTATCTTTATAGTAGAACTTCAGAATCATTGATTTGTGTTCTAAAAATAATAAAGTTGGCACTGTGGTTGAAATTTGGCAAACCTGAGAGTGATTTGGGAATAATAATTTTTTTTATAGTATTGAGTCTTCACATTCAGAAGTAGAGTACTTAAAAATTATTACCTTAGCCAGGCACTAGTGGCTCACACCAGTAATTCTAGCTACTGGCACACACACACACACACACAAAATTGTTACCTCTTTTATGTATTTCTGGAAAAAAATGTATTCATTGGTAGGAACAATTTCTCCCCACCTTTTTTTACATATCTTTATGTTTGTGGCTGAGACAGCAAGACATTCATAAGGGAATCAGACACATTTACTTAATAATGTGAGTTTTATATAACATATTTCTGTAAGAACTGAGGAAATGAATTCTTAAAGAAATGAAGACCTATAAAACCAGAGGACCGGATGTTTTTTTATGTTTAGGTTTGATGAAGGAGTGGGTGGTTGTGGAGCAGTCTGATTGGACAAAGTGGGCATGACATGGTGGTGGTTAGCTGTAGGGACTTAAAAGTCTTCTGTGTCTGTGCCTTCAGAGATAAAGATGTTCCATTCCTCTGAACAAGGAAAGGTTCCCTCTCCCATGAGGGTCTTTGGAGCAGGTCTAGGGGTGACCTCCACAGGTTTTGTGACCTACTCAAAGAAGGAGGGTTAGGGAAGGAGAAAAGGCTATTTTTTTTTCAAGTGCCACCTTGCCATATTCAGCGAGAGGTAGTGTGCCCTGAGTGTCACTGCAGTCATTCAGCAGATCATCTGGATTGACCTTTCTAAATACTTCCTGTAATCATTCATGAAAAGGAATGGCCAATGCACCAATATGTTACCAAAAAGTTTAGGAGAGCTGAACAATTTTGGTCCTTGCGTTTGGCAAGAGAACTCAGGCAAGATTTAGCATAAGTGAAGATGATGAAGACGTTTATTACAAGAGAAGTATGACAGAGGAAGAAACTACATGGCATCAATAAGCCATTTTAGGCCATCTTCAGCTATCTCCCCCGATACAGAGCTTAGCCATGGGGAAAGTTGTGAGAATTGTTTTCCTGATTGGAGGGCTTCTGTTATTAATATTTTGGTGAGGTTATGATAGCAGAGATTCACCATTCTTATTTCTTCATCCATACTTGTTCTTTTTATTTTCTCATTTTTCTTCAGACCTGCCTACTCCCTATTTTGTTGTCTGGCAGGTTTTGGCTTATTAGCTTATCCTGCTACCTGCAACTGTATAGACCATAATTCTGTGCCTACTATATATATATTGCCTGTCTTGGGACTTGAACTCAGGGCTTGGGCACTGTCCCTGAGCTTCTTTTGCTCAAGGCTGGAACTCTACCATGAGCCACAGTGACACTTCCAGCTTTTTCTGTATATATGGTACTGAGGAATTGAGCCCAGGGTTTCATGTATGCTAGGCAGGCACTCTACCACTAAGCCACATTCCCAGCCCCTGTGATATATTTTTTATGCCACTGTGTTAATGCCTCTTCTCCGGAGGCACTTTTCTAATTACTTCCAGCATGTAGGAAACCTTGATTTCTGCATATTACTCTCCTAGCCAGCAGCCCAAATGAGCATCTTTATTGATCGTAACAGCGTAACAGCCTCTCCTGGGGTTCCTCAGTGGTCCCAGATAGATGATCTTATCATTTGCAAGAAACAAAACTTTCTGCCTCTTCTGTTGCAACCATTGTTGTTGTTTCTTTGTCTGTGGATTGAACTGTCTGTCATCCACCTTGAGGATAGGAGTAGTGAGCATCAGTATTCTTGTCTGCATTAGGAGTTTGACAGATTGGCTGCTGTTGGACCAGTGCTGTGGATGCTGGCTGCTGGTTTTTTTTTTTTGACGATTCTTTTTTTTTTTTTTTTTTGCCAGTCCTGGGCTTGAGCTCAGGGCCTGAGCGCTGTTCTTGGACTTTCTCAAGGCTAGAGCTCTACCACTTGAGCCTCAGCACCACTTCCGGCTTTTTTGTATATATGTGGTACCAAGGAATCGAACCTGGGTCTTTGTGCATGCTAGGCAAGCACTCTACCACTAGGCCAAACTCCCGGCTCTTGTATCTTAGAGGTGTTCCTCTGTGCCATTTACTAAGAGGGCTTTATTGTGCTTTATTCTAAATCAGAAATGAGTGCTGAATTTTATTAACTGATTTTTTTTTAGCCACTCCTATATGGATGATTTACATTTCAGAGTTGTCCATTCCGTGTGTGTGTGTGTGTGTGTGTGTGTGTGTGTGTGTGTGTGTGTGTGCGTGCGTGTGTGTGTGTGAGTGAATATGTGTCATGTGTTTGTCAAGCCCCAAGGCTTATCTTAGAGCCCTGGAACTGTCCCTTAGGTTTTTCCATGTAAGGCTGGTTTTCTACCTCTTAAGCCACACTTCTACTTTCAGCTTTTTGGTAGTTAATTGGAGATGAGAGTCTGTTCACAGACTTTCCTACCTGGGCTGTCCTGGACCTGGGATCCTCAGATTTCAGCCTCCTGAGAAGCTAGGATTATAGGCATGAGCTACCAGTGCCTGGATTGCAGAGTCATCTGTACAAATGACTGGAATTGACATCCACAGGCAGGCCAGACACAGCTTGGATTTATGTGGACAGTGACTGTCCTCAGGATCATAGACATTCATTCTGAGAATGAACATCAAGCACCTAACACTTAATCCTGATCTTCTCCCTGGTGGGTGCTTAGTGGAGTATTGCAACCAACCCTTGCTTAGCCAATCCTCTATGAATTCCAGGAGGATGGAAAAGCAATGCAATGTGGAAATTTGGAGGTGGGATGATTGGGGAGCTTCACCTCCACACATGCACAAATTAGGTGGCCATAAATGTGAGGAGGCATTTCATCCCACTTTTCATGTTTGCCTCAAGAGGAACTGAATTACAATGCCATAGACATTTAAATTGTGGGCCATAAAGTGCTTGTGAAGTGCTAATTGTAGACTTGCTCAGCTCTGGTATTACCAACCTTGTGATTATACCAGCTGCTGCTTGTCTTGAGGGCTTCCCGGCAAAAGCACCTTGCATCAAAGGTGTGCGTGGATGGGCTGCCTTATGTTTGTTTGTTTGGCGAGTCATTTCTAAATGACTACCTGGTGAAGGGACCATTCATTAGAACTGGCCAGTGTTTGGAAGTGTCCTCAGGTTGGTACTGACCGTTTGGGCTGAAAACAAGTTTGTTCTAAAGGAATTTGGTTGAAGGTAATATAATCAAGATGAAAAAATAATAAATCCAAAATGATGAATTGGCAAAAAAAAATGAGTAGTCCCTATCACTAGATTTTCTTATCTTGGTAACTTGGATATACTCTTGGTTTGTTTCACATGTTCTCCAGCTATTGCATTTCAGGTACAGCTGTGAGAAGTGGGGGTTAAGGTGTTGGTAGTTCTGCCAAGATCTTGTTCCCAGAGAGCTTGCGTGCTAGTCAAGAGACAAGTAATGCATAAATAAATATATCATCTTATCTAGCTAGTCAAAACACACATTAGGCGGGTGCATGTCTCCAGCTGAAATGTTTGAGATCAGAAGTGTTTTGGCTTTTAGATTTTTCTCAGCTTTTGGAACATTTGCTTCTATATAAAGAGATATTTTAGGGGTGGTACCTGAATCTAAACATGACATTCATTTATGCTTCAGCCATACCTTACACAGATATTCTGAAGGTAATTTTATATATGTTTTAAAGAACTGTGCATGGAACAGAGTTCCGTGAATTAAACCATTAGAAAGCTGAGATACAGGATCTCAGTCACTCCTGTGGACCAACTTGGGATAAAAGTTGTCTGGCAATTCCACCCTTCCTGACTTGGAAGTTTTGGATTTCGGAGCACTTGAGGAGCTTTGATTTTTGGGTTAAGGATGCTGAAACTATGATAGGGGAAAAAGTAGAGTGAGGGCTGAATGATCATGGCATCAAGAGAAGGCTTTGGTGAGGTCCTGGGGAAAGACTGGATGGAGAGGGAGAGAAGCTTAGGAACAGTGAGGTGAGATGGTGAGAGAGTAGCTGCAGGGTCCTGGAGAAGGCATCTTGTGGGTTTGAGGACAATAATGGGGCACTTGGAATGGAAGCCCAGTGATGGACAGATGCAAGGATGAGCAGAGTGGGGCAAGGGCTAGGTTTGTGGCTCTAGGGTATTTGAAAATGTTGGCCAAACTCCATTTTAGCTATATTTTGGTTCATTTCTTCCAACTACTCTTCCCTTTCTTTCTTTCTTTCTTTCTTTCTTTCTTTCTTTCTTTCTTTCTTTCTTTCTTTCTTTCTTTCTTTCTTTCTTGGCAGAGCAGGCATAATTGGCTGAAAATGAAAGAGATGCAAAATAAAATGTAGTCAACAACCACCACAAAAGCCGGAAAAATAATTCTGAAAGGTTGACAACAATGTTTGAATACCTATACAATGTGACAAGCTTGTCTCTGGCAACCTTAGTTGTTAATATGTGAAAAACCAGAGACTAGGATGATTCATTTTCCACACAATGGCTGTTTGGATGGAGTCTATAGCTGTCTGGGGGATTGCCAGTATGTACCGCCTTTTGGTCAAGAGCCTGGGTCTGGAGGCCTGCCCTTGGCCAGGTCCAGCTGAAAATAGCTGCTGTGCAGGGGTGGATTCAGGTGAGGCTAACATATTGGGATTAGATAGTATAGGAGTCCTCTTGTCCATGTGGGAAGATTGTTCCATCTCATTGCTGTCCCAGCTCATTCAGAAGTCTGATGGCAGGGGAGGTTGGGATTGGGGCATATGTAGAGTGAATGGCCATCTGAGGTCCTTGATCTCAATTTTTATTCTGTTCTCATATCTCTTACAACTCACTCTGTCTGACCTCCTGTGTCCCCCTGAGAAGGACCCTGTGTGAGGTCCCAGCTGGGATGTTGACCCAGGGTACTCTTCCTATCTCAAGATTCTCACTTATTACACTTTTTTTTAAAAAAAGAAAGGTTTTTTATTAATTGAAAAAGTATGGATTTATTATGATATTTGTACATGAGTATAATGTATTTTGGTTATATCCATCCCTAATTCCTGTGTCTTTTTTTCCCTGTGTGCGTGGATCTTGGAGCTTGAACTCAATACCTGTACACTGTCCCTGAGCTTTTATGCTCAAAGCTAGTGGTCTATAATTTGAGCCATAACCCCACTTTACAACTTCTTTTGGTAGATAATTGGGGGTAAGTATCTTGTAGACTTTACTGCTCAGGTTAGCTTCAAATCTTGATTCTCATATCTCAGCCTCTTGAGGAGCTAGGAGTTCAGCCATGAATCACCAGTGCCTGCAATTTCCCTGTCTTGTTCTCCTTTCCCTTCTGGTTGGTCAGTTCCTTTCTTTTTCTTCCCAAATAGATTTCTGTCTACTGTTATGCCTTTTTCTTTTTCCAGTCTGAAAATGAAAGCAAATGTGATCTTTGGCTGAATTTGGTCTCCAGCTCCATCCATTTTCCTTCAAATATTGTTTTGCTTTTTCCATACCTGGGCTTGAACTCAGGGCCTCCCACCCTTGTTTGACTTTTTTTTTGCTCAAGCTTAGGGCTCTTATATTTAAACCATACTTCCACTTTGATTTTCGTCCTAGAATTCTAGATGGCCAAATAAAGTTCCAGTGTGTGTGTGTGTGTGTGTGTGTGTGTGTGTGTGTGTGTGTGTGTGTGTGTGTGTGTGAACTTACACATTTAAAATATTTATTCATCTCTTGACAGGCACTAGGATGATTCTGTGTCTTGGCTGTTGTGAATAGTGCTGTGATAAACAGGGTTATACAGATATCTCAACTCCATGCTGATTAAGATTTCTTTGTGCATATCCTCAGGAGTGGTGTAGGTGGTCACATAGTAGTTCTATTTCTATTTTTTTTGAAGGTCCTCCAAACTGATTTCCATAGTGGTTGCACTAATTTGCATTCTCCCTTGCATCCTCACAACATTTGTTACTGTTTGTTTTCTTGATGATTGCCATTCTGACTGGGGCAGATAGAATCTCAATGTCCCATTGATTTGCATTTCCCTGATGGCTAACGATGCTGAACATTCATGTACTTTATTTTGGTCAATTGTACTTCTTTTGAGGACTGTCTATTCAATTCATTTTCCATTTTTCAAATCAGATTATTATTCTTTTGGTGTTTATTTTTTGTCTTTTGTGTATTCTAGATATTAATCCCTCATCAGGTGAATAGTTGGCAACAATTTTCTTCCATTCTGTAGGCTGTCTCTTCACTCAGATAATTATTTCCTTTGCTGTGCAGGAGCTTTTTAATTTGATGCAATCCCCTTAGTCTCGTCTTGATCTTGTTTTCTGAGTTATTGCAGTCCTATTCAGAAAATCATTTCCTATGCTTTCAAGATTTCTTCCTATGCTTTCCTTTAGTAGTTTTGAAGTTTCAGGTGTTACACTAAGATTTTTGATCCATTTTGAATTGATTTTTGAATAAAGAACAGGACAGGGGTTTAATCTTAGTCTTCTATCCAGTTTTTTGGAGAGGCCATCTTTTCACTCTTAGATGTTTTTTGTATCTTTGCCAAGAATCAAATACCTGTGGCTATAGAAGCTGATTTCTGTATCTTCTTTTTTTTCCTTTTTCTGTCATGGGGCTTGAACCCTGGGCCTGGGTGCTGTCCTTGAGCTCTTTAGCTCAGGGCTAGCACTCTACTCCTTGAGCCACAGCATCACTTCTGGTTTTCTGGTGGTTAATTGGTGATAAGAGTCTCACAGACTTTTGTGCCTGGGCTGGCTTTTAACCATGATCTTCAGATCTCAGCCTGCTGAGTAGCTAGGATTACATGCTTGTAATCCTAGGATTACACCGGTGCCTGGCTGTATCTTCTATTTAGTCCATTGGTCTATGTGACTTTGTGTCAATACCGTATTATTTTTGCTACTCTAGCTCTATAGAATAAGTTAGAGCTCATACAGTAGGTCCTTGATATTGGTGGTTGTATAGTTCTAAGGAGACCACCACTAAGGAAAACCCACCAGTATTCAGGATACATAGTGTTCCAGATGCTAAAATTGCTCATCTTTGCCTGTGTACTGTGCATATAGTAGGTCTTTGAAACCTCATAAAGTAGGATACATTGCTGTCATGAAAGCTGCTATTGTACACATTAATATTGCTCACCATAAACCAGATCTTATTTCTTGTTCTTTATCTTAAATATTACAGATATCTGACTCATACATTCCCGCAATGCCAGCCAACTTCTACTAAAGACCTTCTGCCTTTTAACAAATCTGAAATTCGCCTTCATCACTTAAATAAAGCACATTCACTTTTATCTTGTTTGCTGAAAACTTACCTGATTTTGGGAATCACATTTTCACAAAATTAGGGGCACACAAACACTCAGGAGATCACATAATGACTTCAAAAACACAATTGACAATAATGTAAAATTGTCCAAGAGCTTTGCTACATCAACAAGCTGCATATTGTGTACATGGAATTTTTTTAAAAAAATTGAAATTTCTTTTGATTAAACAATTGTTTCCTCTGTGCTCAGTCTAAGCTACATATATCTGTAAGTGAGGTGGATCTAATATGTTGCAAACCTTTCAACATTGATTTTATTTTATTTTTGCTCAGGATTGCTTTATCTATTGTCTTTTGCATTTCTATATGAATTTTAAGATTTTCTTTTCTATTTCTATTGAGAATCTCGTTGGACTTTTGCAGGAATTACATTGAATATGTAGTTTGTCTTTGGTAGTATAGCCCCTTTTACAATATTCTGCTGATCTTATAATGATGAAAATCTTTTAGTGTCTTCTTTGATTTTTTTTTTCCAATGTGTGTAGTAGATTTCATTGTAGAGGTTTTTCAGTTCCTTGGCTAGGTTTAGTTCCAAGTCTTTCTTCCTTCTTTTCTTTTTATTTTGGCTGTAGTGAATGGGGTTATTGTTCTGGTTTTTTCATCTTAAAGGTTTACTGGTTTGGTGTATAAATATTTAATTCTTTCTTTTTTCTTTTTGGTTATGGGGCTTAAACTCAGGCTATAGATGCTGTTCCTGAGCCCTTTTGCTCAAGGTTAATACTCTACCATTTTGAGTCACAGCTCTGCTTCTTGTTTTCTGGTGGTTAATTGGAGATAAAGAGTCTCACAGACTTTCCTTCCTAGGCTGGCATTGAACTGTCATCCTCAGATCTCAGTCTCTTGAGTAACTAGGATGACAAGAGTGAGCCAGTTTCTGGCCACTTTCGCATTCATTTATCTATTCTTTCTTTTTTTTTTTTTTGCCAGTCCTGGGCTTGGGCTCAGGGCTTGAGCACTGTCCCTGGATTTTCTCAAGGCTAAGGCTCTACCACTTGAGCCACAGCACCACTTCTGGCTTTTTGCTACGTATGTGGTACCGAGGAATTGAACCCGGGTCTTCGTGCATGCTAGGCAAGCACTCTACCAGTAGGCCAAACTCCCAGTCCCATTTATCTATTCTTATAGTGAGTTGTATGCTTTCCTGAGCACTTGTGCTTCCATACATCTTTCTTCCTCCCCTATGTGTAAGTTCCCTTTAAGTGTCTTGTGCAGTGCTGGCTAAGTGGATGACTTGCTTGAGTGTATGTTAATCTTTCAACTCCATTGATTTTAAAGGATAATTTTGCTGGTTTTTGGAGTCTTGGTTGGCAGTTATTTAGTTTCAGAGTTGAAATCCATCAGTCTATATTCTCCTGACCTTTAGTTTCTGCTGAGAAGTCTGCTGTTATTCTGATAGGTTTACTTTGTAAGTAACTTGACAAATTTTCTTGCAGCTTTCAGTACTCTTTGTCTGTTCTGTACTTTGAGCATTCTCAATTATATGACATGAAGAAAAATTTTTAAATTTCTGGGTTCTGACTATCTCATGAACTTGCATATCCATTTATTTCCTTAGTTTGGGGGAATTTTCTCTATAATTTCATTGAATAAGTTCTCTTTGTCTTTAGTCTCTATTATCAGTTCCTCTTCTCTAATTCTCTTAATTATGTGCCAGAGGTCTTGGATGTTGTAATCATTACTACTATTTTCCTCCTTTATTTTTTCATATATTTTTATTGTAATTAATGGAAGGGTTACATTATATTCACCAGACAGAGGGTATATTACTTCACATTGATACCCTTTCTCATGTCTTGGTCCCCATTTCCCTCCCCCCACCCCCGCCTCTCATCTTGTTTTCCTCCCTTCCCTATCAGTCTTTAAATAATCAAATACGCATATATACAATATATCAGATAACCAGGTGAAATACTATAACAATATGAGGTGACCAAGGGACAGCAAAAGAGATGAGAGATAACATAGTATATTAAAGATAGCAATCACTCATTATATGGCTTTTGTTTCTATATCCTGGAGGTCCTTTCATTTAGCACCATTCTATATGGCCTTATGTATCTAGGTTTTGCTCTATTCCAAATCTCTGCTAGGAGAGCCCAAGGTTTCTACTGATTATGACAAATGAGGGAAACCATTGAGCTATGTTCCTTTGAGTCTCGCTTACTTCACTTAATATTTTTTCTCCCTGGTCTAGTTTTGCATTGAGATTTTGGTCATTTATTGAGTTTTCAATTTCCAAGATTCCGACCTCTTTTTTTCTTGCTTCAGAAATCCTGTCTTTTTGCTGAGCTTTTTTTTTTTTTAATCAAAGTTGTTGGATTTCTCATCCAGGTCTTGATTTTATTACTTCACATTATCTGTTTATTTGAATCTGTATTAAGGTCACTGGCCTTTTTTTTTTTTTTTTTTTTGGTGGCTCATGGGGCTTGAATTCTGGGTCTGGGCCCTGTGTGTGAGCTCTTCAGCTCAAGGCTACCACCCTACACCTTGAGCCTCAGCTCCACTTCCCGTTTTCTAGTGGTTAATTAGAGATAAGAGTCTCATATTCTTTAGTGCCTAGGTTGTCTTTGAACCTCCATCCTCAGATCTCAGCTTCCTGAGTAGCTAGGATTGCAGGTATGAGCTGCCGTGCCAGTTCACTGGCCATTTTTTAAAAAAATAGACTTTGAATTTAGTGTCATTTCAACCATTTGAGTATATTTGGGAGTAGATATTGAAGAACTGAAAATTTTTGGAGAAATTTTGGAAAACCTTTGGAATGTTTGTGGTGGATATGCATTCCATCTTTGTATGAGGAGTGCTCTTAGTGAGCAGCCTTCTCTTGAGAAATCAGTCCCAAGTACCACCCAGAAACGAGACAGCAAATCACTGTAACAGCCACTTGTGGTTGTGGCTTCAGCTTCTCCTCCTCTGGGAGTTGGGGTTGAAGCTTGAAGATGCTTCTCACTTTCCTCTGTCTTAATAAATCACCTGTTCAAAGCCCCTTTCCCATGTAAGGCAGTATATTCCAAGGTTTCTAGGACAAGGGTAGACTATCTTTAGGGGCAGAGGTTTCATTATTCTCTTTATCCAGCAGAGTGAGAAAGGAAGTCAGAGGAGTATCAGCTAGATGACTGGTACACAAGATGCCAGATAATGTTGAATGAAAGGTGATTTGGTGGGCTCATGCACACCATTATTTTGCTCCACTCTAAAATTCATGGGTTCAACCAATATGGCTCTATAGAAGAGCCAACAGTGTAAGGTCTTCTTTGATGGCCATTACTCTTTAAGTTTTGTGAAAAGAAGCCCCTAGGACAGCTTAGATATCCACTCACATTAAAACCTCCTTTTTGGAGTCCCATACCTTCAGAAAACTGAAGCTGCTAGCTCTTCTTTAGACATCAAGCTCTATACAGCTAATCCTGAATCTACTAACTGAGGCCACTATGTGGCTTGTTCTGGCAGCCTGCAATGTTTTTCCTCCAGATCACTCACATTCTGAGGGCCTTTGCCTCACCCATGGTCACTCCATTTCTTGCCTCCCACCCTGTGTGAACCAGTAGCCCTGATAGGTACAATGCTATAATGTCCATACTTAACTTTCCTTTGAGGTCTTACTGCTTCTGGTGCTGAAACAGTGTGGCTGGCATACCTGCGTAGCCTATTTTCCCTCCTCTCCTGTCCGTGTTGCCCCTGTTTTGGAAACTGACCAAAGAACCATCCTCCTGCTGTGCTTGCAAAGACCTATCTGTGTATCATGTCTGTGGGTTTGACAGATGTGGAAACTAGAAAAGACCATACCCTCTGAAGGGCAGCCTCCAGTTCTCATCTTCTGCCCTGAAATACCTTGGGAGCCCCAGGGAGGAGATACACGCCTCTGATGCTCTGTTCCCTCCTTGTAGAAAAGTGAGAGCCTGGATAATTCAAAGATTTGATCATTCCTTTCCATCCAAGTGTCCTCAGACTTGTGCCTCCAAAACTTAGGAGGCAGGAAAAGCTTCATTACTGTCCCCTTCATCAAGCCCAGTGGATGGTTCCACTCAAACGTGCTCCCTGACTCCTAGTCCCAGACTCAGTGATTTGTAATTCCTTTACAGTGGACAAGTTGACAGCTGCCTCCACTAGAAGGATTGGCCCTCTCAGTGGTCCATTTAGTGGAGGGTGTAGCCTCTTGAGACCCTGCTCAGGCTCAGGACTTGTCTTCTTAGTGCTCTCTTCAGTAGACAGTGTGGTGTGGTAGATGTTTTTTTTTTTTTTTTGTAGGTCATTAGGTTTGAACTCAGCCTGGACGTTGTCCCTGAGCTCTTCAGCTCAAGGCTACCACCCTACCCTTGAGCCAAGCCCCACTTTCTGATTTCTAGAGGTTAATTAGGGATGAGTCTCAGGTCCTTTGTGCCCCAGCTGGCTTTGAACCTTGATCCTCAGATCTTAGCCTCCTGAGTAGCTAGGATTACAGGCCTGAGCCACTGCACCTGGCTCGGTGTGGTAGTTTTGATGTTACCTGTCACCTCTCATTTTATCTTGTCTGCCATTGGCTCTCCCATCTGGCCATCGTCTCTTCTGTCCATCCATCAAAAGCATTGAGTCCTGTTCTTTCAGCAGGGAACGTGCAACATACCACTGTGTCACCCTCAAGGCTGGAACCTTTTCATATCCACTTCTACTTTGCTCCTAACCCCATCCCTCATACCTGCCCAGATACTCAGTCTTCAGAAATGCTAGATCAGAAGCCAACACTAACAACAGGAGTTCAAGTGACCAAATGTTCATGTGGTACATTTTGATTAGGTGTACTCTGACCCTGTAGAAGAAAGTTGAGGAAGCCTCTATGATGTCTGGTAGGTTTGTTTGTTTGTTTGTAAGAAGAGGTGGCTGGACTGATGCAGGGCTAAGCACCCTATGGTGGGCTGACTTCCATGCCATCTGGCAGAAATGTTTGGCTCCCTCTGTGTTTCAGGCACTGTCCTGGGCACCAGAGGGGGAAAGCCACTAAAAGAAGTTTATAAAACCTCCCCAGAGGATGACAGACAGCAATGACCAATAAGCCTGAGCCATGCTGGAGGAGCAAGCTTCTCTCTTATTAATCCGCGTTTATAAACCTTTGCTCCCTCCCTACAAGATTGATGTGGGTGTGTCGATGGGATTTGCAGTGACGGATGGGCTCCAAACAAGGCTTCGTCCTTAAAAAAGCCATTACCATTTATCTCCTCTTCTACAGGGTTTCTTGTGACCTTCCAAGATAGCAGCTGAAGTATTAGTGCCGAATGGAGGGCAGACAAGGGCTTGTTGGTAGAACAGCACTTCCTAGCAAAACCAAAAATGATAGTGATGATTATGAAGGTTTCTCATGTTTGCCTCTGCCTCTTTTTTATTTTTTTTTCCCTTCAGAATTTCAGGACATGAATTGTGGTTAGGCATTTATTTCTGATGCACTAAGGTTTCTACATGTTAAAATGTTCCCTTTAAAAGATTGACTATTTTGCATTTCTTTCCAAGATGTCTTTACTCTTTTTTTAAAAATAGAAAATACAAGCAATAAAAGCTTTCTTCTCTCAGAGGTACACATTTTTCATATTCTACCTGTTAAGAGATGGGGCTTTGACTTTCTCTTCTTAGTTATGAGTCAAGATCTTCACCCTAAACTTTCTCTGCGATCATGTTAGGTTTCTTTCTTTCTTTTTTTTTTGCCCCTACACCATGACTCTTGGATAAGAGGAAATGTGGCATGTGGTTACAGTCTGTTTAGCCTGGTTTATTGACTTGGTGCCCCTGACACTTTTCTGCTGATATATATAACCCTTCCTTAAACCTTGGTTCTCAAGATGCATCGTATCTCTCTTTTCTTTCCTTCTGTTTTTGTGCACATACTGGGGCTTAGACTGGATCTGAACACTGTCCCTGAGCTACTTCGCTCTAAGCTAGCGCTCTACCACTTGTGCCACAGCTCCATTTCCAGCTTTTTGCTGCTTAATTGGAACAAAGTTCTCACAGACTTTACTGCTTGGTTTGACTTTAAACTGCAATCCTCAAATCTCAGCCTTCTGAATAGCTAGGAATGCAGGTGTGAGCCATCGATACCAGGCTACAGCACATCTTCCTAATTCTGAAGTGCATAGCTTCCCTCCACATTTTAATGCTTCTGAAACTAAGATGTGTCTTTCTTTTTCTTTTTGGTCAGTCCCGGGGCTTGAACTCAGGGCCTGGGCACTGTCTTTGACCATTTTTTGCTCAAGGCTAGCACTCTAGCCCTTGAGTCATAGCATTGCTTCTGGCTTTTTCTGTGTATGTGGTACCAAGGAATTGAACCCAGGGCTTCCTGCATGTTAGGCAAACACCCTACCACTAGACCACACTCCCAGCCCCTGGAATATGTCTTTCTAGCAGGCACAAAGATGAGTTCTAGGTATGATTAAGCTCGTCTGTAGGTAGATGGAGTTTTGTCTATTTTCTAGCTCAGTTGCCATGGTCACTTATTTCATTGGACACCTTACATTTACTTGAATTTCATCGCACATCCGGACTCCTAAATTATTGCTTATGATGTGTTTTGAAGGATGACATTATAATGAAGTAATGAAATTATTGTGAATGGAGAAGATTGCCTGTCATGTGCCTGGCAAGATGATTAAAGGCGGTTGCAGTCGCCAGACTGGATCATACAATGCCCAGAACGAAGAGAGGTAGATGTGACTGGCTTCTGTGTCAGGAACAGATATCAAGCTTTATTAAACACTATGACTGATTTTCCAAGAGAAATGGTATAGTTTCCCTTGATAGATACATAAAGACAAAAGAACCTGCAAATAACCAAATAGGAAGTTGTGACAAAGGCTCCATAACCTCACCTACCCTGTAACCTGCCTGAAAATCTCTCCATCTATTTGAATGCTAAAGGGGTCAAGTTCCTACATGTAGGCCATAGGCAGCATGGGCGGGACACTGTGCCTACCTAGCAGAGAAGGACTTGACTGACTCAGAAGGACTATGAAAATTGGAATCCAAGGAAGCCTTTGAATGTGGTGTTGAAAATGATTTGGATTAACCTCATTTTTCTGTCAGTTGAAAGATGTATCTGTGTTCTCACTTCAAAAAGAAGGGAGTTCTAACACATGCTCCAGGGCCCCTTGCTATGTGCAGTAGGCCAGGTGCAAGAAACCAGAATCCATCTAACTTCACTGAGAAGGTACCCAGAGCTGTCAGATTCATGGGAAATGGGATGATGGCTGCCAAATGGAAGGAGAGAAAATGGGGAATTATTTAATAGGTATAAACTTCATTTCTACAAAGATGAAAAAAATTCCTGGGCATTGGTAGCACAATGTTGTGAATGCACACACTAAATACTATCTTAACAGATTTAGATGTAGGAAACACATTCAGTGTGTGGGACCATCACTATGAGGCATGTCCAGAACTCGCTTCCTATTGCAAAGTAGAACCCTTAGACCCATGAAAGAACAACTCTCCACCTCTATTGTTTACTCCCTTGGGAATAACATTCTGCCTTCTGTTTCTGTGATTTGGACTTATTCCTGTATAAGTGGACTCACGCAATACTTGGATTTGTGTGACTGTCTCATTTCAACTAGCCATGTGTTTTCCAAGTTCACCCAGGATTTCCTTCCTTTTAAGGCTGATTAATATTCCCTCAGATGGATCCCCTGTACTTTGCTATCCATTCATCTGTTGATGGATGCTTAAGGTTGAGTCCCCAG
Source organism: Megascapheus bottae (assembly GCF_031878675.1). NCBI lineage: Eukaryota > Metazoa > Chordata > Mammalia > Rodentia > Geomyidae > Megascapheus > Megascapheus bottae. Next base: position 62,993,644 of record NC_143511.1, on the reverse strand, counting down.
TTTAGTGATTGTGAATGATGCTGCTGTAAACACAGAGGTGAAAATACTTCCATGACAAGTATCCCCCTTTCTCTTTTTTGCATCCAGAAAATGAACCACAGGACCAGGCAGTAACTCTACATTGGACTTTTGAGCAATCACTGTCTTACTGTTTTCCCAGGCTGCACCAGTTTCCATTTCCTCTAACTGTTTGGGTTCTAGTTGTACCACATCCTTACCAACATTGTTATTCCCCCTCCCTTTTGTGTTTAGTTCTTTTTGGAGGAGCCATCCTAATACATGTGAAGTGACGTCTAGGATTTTTTGATGAGAGTGGACACCACGGTAACAGAGTACCATGGTAACAGATGCATGTATATATATATCTATCTATATATACATATAGATAGATATATATATATATATATACACAAACATACTCAAAACCACTCAATTTGCACTTTGAATAAGTGAATTGTGTGGCTATGAAGTACATCCTAGTAAGTGATAATAATAGCAATAATAGCAGTAGTAGTGGTAGTTGTTGTTGTAGTAGTAGTAGTAATAACTTTCAGAGGCCTCCTACCATTGTATTCTCCAGTTTCACTCCAGGCCTAGGTGAGTTCTCTTGGTTCCACTTAGTTGAGATATAAGGTTAAATATCACCTCCCCCAGGGAACCTTTCTTGATGGCTTGAGCAGGTTTCCTATGATATACACAGTTTTCTGTACTTACATGCTAGTTTGTTGGCACCATCTCTCAACCCTCTTGTCCCTGTCTGTCCTGTGTCCTCAGATTCCTGCAGTAGTGTGCCATAGGCATCTGGAATTATGACTATAACATCTTATGTATTGAGATTTATAGTGTAATATCCTACCTTCTTTCTAAAATGATTCAAGGCAGCTTGAAACAAAATGGCAGCCAAGAAGATGACTTGCAAAAGATAGTAATTAAAACAGTGTATTCTGTGACCAAACTAGACAGATTCATCAATGTCTCAGAAGACAATTGCCAGAAGCATGCCCAAGTCAACAACAATTTCATGTAGGATAGAGGATAAATGTGAAAACTGAGAAAACCCAAGCTATTCAATCAAGCGTGTTGACAACGACTGGTTACTCACATTTAAAGAGTTAAAGTGTTAAAACAACTCAATTCAAAAGGGAGCAAAGAAGTTGACTAGACAGTTCTTCAGAGAAGAGATAGACTTGGCCATTGGCCATTAAGCTGCTGAAATGACACTCTATCAGACATTGTTAGGAGACTGCAGACCAAAATTGCCTGAGATTTCACATCGCATCTCTTAAAAACAAAACAAGCCATGTGAAGAAGACAAAATAAGTATTGGCAAAGATGGGGAGGAACTGCATCCTGTCTGCCTTGCTGGTGATAAAATGGTACTGCTGCTGCAGAAAGGAGAAGGCTTGAAGAAACCCAACACAAGAGTTTCCATAAAAGCCAGCAGTTCTACTTCTGGATATGGACACAGAAGAAAGAAACGCAAATACAAATACCAGCATTATGCATAGTAGCCAAAAGGTGTACATAATCCTGATGTTCATCATTGGATGGATGAATAGGTCATATGTGGCACATACACGCCCACCCACCCACAGAGCAATGTGATTTCGCCTTCGAAAGGAAGGGAATTCTGACACATGCTGTAACACAAGTGCACGTTGAGCGCATGACAACAAGTAAATGGAGGCAGGCAGGAATAATCTACTGTCTGCCAGTAATTCTATGAGTGAAAAGATTATGGAGAGAAATGGTGGCGATGGTCTCACAACCATGTAAATGTACTTCAGTATGGCTAAGATGGTAAATTTTATGTTGTATGTGTTTTTATCACAATACAGAAAAGAAAAAGGAATTTAAAGCCAAGTGTGATGGTTCACATCTGTAATCCTAGCACCTGGGAGGCCAAAGCAAGAGGATTATGAGTTTGAGGTCAGTCTGGGATTACAGAGCCAGAACCTGACTCAGAAACAACAGCAACATGGCTAGGAGTTTGCTCTAGTGGTAGAATGCTTGCCTAACATGCACAAAGACATACATAGAAAAAGTGGGAAGTGGTGCTCTGGCTCAAGTGGCAGAGCACTAGCCTTAAGAACGCTCAAAGACAGTGCTCAGGCCCTGAATTTAAGCTCCAGGGCTGGCAACAAACAAACAAACAAACAAAAAAACCCCAGCAACAACAAAAACAGTAGCTGGGTACAGTGGCACATGCTTGTCATTCTAGCTATGGCAAGAAGCATAAATAGGAGAATTGTGCCAACTGAGAGGAAAAGCAAGACCCTATCTCAAAAATAACCTATACAGAATTCCTGCTTAGCAGCTCTACAGAATCAAACCCCAATTCTAAACACACACACAGACACACACACACGTATGTGTTAAAATGTTAATTTCCTACTTACACTTCCAGATATTATTCTAATATGGAAAAACCATAGGTATAACAGTAATGGCAGCTGATCTAATCACAGAGCTGCATGCATGTCCAGGTTTATGGCAGTTGGAAGAGTCAAGCATTAGAGAGGGCATGGGAGCAGGCGGATGAGAATCACTTGCCATTGCACAGGTCAGTCTTACTGCAGCTGAGCTAAGGGGGCTTTGAACTGGGAAGGATGGGGGTGGTGAACCTTCAGGGATGTCCCAGCTGAGGTAGTGGTGTCAATAGAAGTGACTTGTCTTCCTGAAGGCTTGTTGGATTCCCCAAGGGTTGGTGCCATATGGGGCTCAGCTTTGGTCTTCGCGGCTGGCAGGTTGGAGGCTCAGCCGTGCGAGAAGATGGAGCAGTCCTGGTGAGTGGGAGGCTGCACTTGGGCTCCTCTGGGGCTCACTAAGCACACTGAGTGCTGCTCTCTGAACAGCACTCAGTTCTCTGCTGCAGATGGTGTGGCCCCACTCCAGAACCCTAGGGTCTGTGTTGTGAGTCTCTGCGTCAGGTTTGACACAAACTCCACATGGTGTTTTTCTCCCATTCGTTCCCATCTAGTACTCTGGGGTCTGCTGGGTCCTATGGCTGAGTTGTCAGGCCACAGACCAGAAGAGATGCAGAACACTCTCCTGCCCTGGCGTCTACCACAGCTGCCAGCTGCTGTGACTGTCAGCGCATGATCAGAATGGGTTTCTCAAGTGTGGAATATGCTGCTTTGGGAACCTGAGGAAGCCCTCCTAGTGGTGGAGGTGCAAGCTCCATAATTGGTTCTTTGCTTTGGAAACGTTTTTAGCCATGAGATCATGGCTTTCCAAACAGTGTTATGGAAGGACCCTGAATCTTCATCTAATCACCTCTCAAGGGTAGGTATATATCTCATCCGTGTGTACCTGCCCCTTCTTGCTCAGCTGATCCTATGGACACCATGCCCTTGAGATAAAAGACCAGTGTGTCACTCTGTACAAGTAGTTCCAGAAGCTTCCACTTGGCCTTCATCACTATTGACAGCTCTGGCACCCCAGTGAAGGAGCCAGTGTGGAACTAGTAGATTCATCAGGGCCTGGTTCTGGGTTGGGGAGGGTGAAGGGGCCTTTTACTAGCCTGACCTCCTCCTCCACATGCCCCATGTACATCCATCCTCACCAGGACTGCATCGAGGCCTGTGTCCCAGGTCAACACTGACTCAGACTTTGTATCTACTGTCCTCAGAAGCTCTAGGCCTTTCTACTTTTGGAGCTTATGGTTACCTAGATAAACCCTGCAAATCTGTTCTTCATGTACTTGTACTGTCACAGGGACCTTCCTTATGAAAACGTTGCCTCTCCTTCACCTGAGCTCTTCAGGCCTATAGTCTCAGGTCTGTCAGCTGGGCAAAAGGGCTAGGATTTCTAGAAGGGTGAAAGTTTCAGCTCCCTGATCATTATAGTCCACCCTCCTTCCCCTCCCTTGTTCCCTCCTCCACCTTCTCTTCTCCATCCCCCTTCACCTCTTCCTCCTCCTCTTATGCTTCTTTTTCCTAATGTCTCTCATGTTGCCAGGTTGGTCTCAAACTCCTGGGCTCGAGCTACTGATCTTCTTTCCTTGGCCTCTGTACTTCTAGGATGATGGGTATGCACCACTGCACAAGTCTTTGATAATCTGCTCTTGATTTTCCCATTTTTCAGTTATACAAGCTGAGCAACTTTTGTTAGCTACCCATCTGTTTTTCCCCAGAAAACATTCTGTTCTGTTGAACATCTTCTTAGACCTCTGTGGGCCAAATCCCCTGATGGCTATAGAGAGAGAGTCTCTCTCTCTCTCTCTCTCTCTCTCTCTCTCTCTCTCTCTCTCTCTCTCTCTCTCTCTCTCTCTCTCTTTCTCTCTTCCCACCCTCTCCCCCCTCTCCTCTCTGCAGTTTTTGTGGTTTTGTTTAAGCCAAATAACACATACGTATGAATTGCGTATTCAGTTTCTCTACTAAAGAGCCTGGTTTGGGGATTAGTGATTCTGATGGCTAGCCTTACTATTATTTTCTTAGGTTTGACCTTGAATCCTGATCCTCACAATTTCTATCTCCAGTGTAGTGTAGCTGGGATTACAGGTGTGGGTTTCCCCTACCCTCCCCCATCCCCCTGCAAGATGTGACTGCCACTCCTTGCATATTCTCTACACCCTCCTGTCACTCTCTTGGATTTCTTCCATTTGGGCTTCAATTTGACAAAATGCAGATGAACTTCTTAGTTCTGTCTGATGATCTTGGGCTTTATGATAAATGTGAGGGCAGCATTATGTCAGAGACACCCACAAAGGTACAAAGGCCAATGACTAAGATTCACCTCTGGCCTCTTATTATTTGGCTCTGATGATCACCATCACTGCTGCAGAGTGTAGCTCTGTGTTGCAGAGTGTAGCCTGATCTGCAGGGGAGAACCAAGATATGAGCGAGCATCAGGTACCCTATGATACTGGAGCCCCTTCTTCACCTGCCCGCCCATCCTACCACACGTGCTTACCTGGTTCAGCCCTGGGTGGTGTGTCCTTTATGCTGAATGCCTGTCCTTGAGCCTTTGTGATCTCTTCCTCCTCCTTACCTAATAGCTCTGGAACTCCTGCTTCAAGCAGCCTGGGCACCAGTGTGGTCTGTATTCTCATCTACCCTATGTGGCCAGAGGGCCTTCCATGTCACAGACTCCTCAGTTGCCAACTGAGGAGACGTTCCATCTCCTTTGACCTGCCACTCTCAGAATCTAGCGACAGCATCACCTTGTGATTCTGTGCTGTGCTGAGGCAGAGTCCCACAGCCTTGGTCATCTGATGTCCTTCACAGGCCTTCTTTAGACTGTGGTATGATTTTACACCAGTTTCAGTCTGGTCGTTAGGAAGGAAGATGGAGGTAAGTTCTGGAGCAGGCCTCTGCCACGTGGTCTCTATATCTCTGTAGTAGAAGGCAGTACTAAGCTGTGTTAGGGCAGAAGACATCACCAGTGTGGCTTACTCCAGAAGGTGCAGGAGAACCTCAAGCTTCAGGTTTTCAAATGCATCAGTCTTACATCTCTACCCCAAGTCTTTTCCCATTTTCCAGCCAGAGCCCAGATCTGAGTACAGCAGATTCTTCAGGGTTGAGAGTTCAGTCTTCTCTGAAGCTTCACCACCTTGTGAAATTACTCCTCATTCTCACTATCAACCTCCTCATCCGCTCTAGCAAATTACTCTTCTGTCCTCCCCCCTGACTGAGTCCACCATGCCCAGAGAGGAGCTTTGATTGTCACACTTCTGTCTTTTTGTGTATGTACTAGAAAACACTACCTGGGGTCTTACACTAGGTAAATGCTCTACCATTGAGCTATACCCCAGCCCTTGTTTTTTTTGAAATAAGATTCTAATAGGTAGTCTAGGCTGGCCTTGAACGTCTCTGCCTCCTTAGTGCTGCACTCACAGGGACATTTCCTCTTCTTTCTCTAGCATGTTAATGATTCCTATCAAGAGCTATTAGTCCACATTGTCCTGTAATAATGACTTGCCTTGAACGAATCTGATAGCCCCTTACTGCCCTGTCAGAGCCCATCTCATTGCTTGGTAAAAGTGGGTCATGAGAGTTCCACCTACCCCACCCCAAAGGTGGGGTACCCAGTACTAGCTATGACCCAGCTCTTCCTACAACCATTCAGCTTCCTAGAACCATTTCTGAAACCAGCTCCTAAGGCTGGATCCCTGACACTGAGACTCTGAGATTGATGTACAATCAGTCTTGGCCAGGGCTGTCAGGAAGAGCCCTGTATAGGAGTGAGAGAAGTCTGGCTGCACAGGGGCACCAGCTGAACTGTGATATAGCTGGAGCTGGAGCCTTGGTCAGTTCTATGAGGGGAGTCTGAGACCAGCCTCGGGGAAGGCATCTTCACTGGATGGGGGAGGCTTCTAGCCAGGGGCCACCATGGCCTAGGGCAGAACAGTACTTACATCCCACAAGTCACTTCCAGAGAGACTCAAGGAGCTAGAGAAGGGGCAAAGAGATGTGTCCTCTACTATGATAATTAGTCTCTTCAGTGAACAAAGGGGACAGTAAGAAAGCAGAACTCAAATGAGCAGAGCACAAAGGTCCCACTGGGTGGCTTTCTTCATGGCCCCCAAAGATGTCCCCGTCCTGTGACTGTTACCCACATTGGTAGAGGGCTTTAAAGATGAGGTTAGTGAAGAATCTTGAGGTGGGGGAGAGTATCCAGGATCATCCAGATGGACCTCATATCACCTCAGGGTCCTTCTCAGAGGGACATGAGAGGACAGAGTGAGTCACAGGACATGTGAGGACAGAATCAAGGAGTGTGAGAGAAACAGGGAAGGGGCCATGAGCCAAGAGCACAGGTGACCTCTGGTTATTGAATCAGACAAAGCATTCCTTTTGAGAGTGTCTAGAAGGAAACTGCCCTGTCAAGATCTTGACTTTAGCCCCAGAAGACCTGTTTGGACTTTAAGCCCTAGAACTGTAAAGGACTTGGATAGTTGTATGCCATGAAACCTGTCACCACCTGTGATAGCAACAAAATACTTAGAGCATTAGCTGAAGAATACATATGATTGACCAATAAATACATTAAATATACACACATGTATATTTTAGTTATAAATATATACTTTCAAAGAAATTAAAATGAAAGCAGCAAGATACCATGTTGCCTATCAGGTTGATAAAAATAAAATAATTGCTTTACTGTTAGTGAGGATTAAGAACAAAAAGTAATTATCATATTGCTGGTGGCAGTATTGAATAAGTTTGTAAAACCTTTTGGAAAACTATCTGAAGCCATCAAATGACTATCAAATGTGTCTTTTGGTCTAGAAAAACCATTTCTAGGACTTTATCCTAAGGCAGTATGCTTAGTATATTATTTATAATCATGGAAAAATAGGAAGTATCCTCACTATTTAAGGAGAACGGATTGGTTGGATAAATATTGATTTCTCCATGCAATATTTATATAATACTTTTTGTATCCAGTTTTGGCACAGAAAAGGATTGGTGAATTATTAAACAAAAAAGGCAAGTCACAAAATATTGTATACAGTACAGTCAAGATTTCATTAAAAATAGACATATAAAATGTCTTAGAGGATATGTACCTTAATTCTATTAGTGGTATGTCTGGTAAATAGTAGTTTAATAATTTTTAATCTATATTACATATTGATAGACCACAGAATCTGCTTTTTTTAAGCCTGTAAACTAGGAATGGTTTTTAGAGCTTTTCTTAAGGACTATTTTTAAAATTTTATTTTAAAAAAGAATTTGTGACAAACACCATATGCTCTACAAAGAATAAAATATTTACTATCTGGGCCTTTACAGAAAAGGTTTGCTGATTCTTAAATTATATTTTTATTATCTTCCAGTGGGAGATATACAAAGTGATACTTAATTTTTGATAATGAATAAAACAATGTCAAGATGTAACATAAATAAAAAGGATCCATAGTGTAGTGTTTAAAATAAATAGATCAGTTGGAGAATTTTAAAAGATGCTAAAATCTAAAGCACAGCAACCTGAGATTGTGGTAGCTTTTCTTAGCTGGGTTAAGACCACTGTTACAGCTTCACAAAGTGAATTTTCTATTTCATCTTCTGAGATCTATGCTACCTGAGCTTTTGGCCACTTTTCTGTTCCTTTCTGGTTATGGCTAAGGTATTTTGGGTAAGTGAGTTGGTACTGATGTCTTTTGTGATCATGAGATCTAGACCTTTCTCCCTTCCACATCACTTGAACAAATTGCTCTCCACACAGCCTTTAGAGAAATCCTACTTCTAAAGATACTGAGCCATTGATTAAGGACTGGCTTTTTATGTGATAGATGCTAATTCTTTAGCTTTTTTTCACTCAAGCTGGTGCTCTACTGCTTGAGCCACACTTTTGCTTCTGGCTTTTTAGTGTTAAACTAGGGATAAGAATCTCTTGGACTTTTCTGTCTGAGCTGGCTTTGAACTGAGATCCTCAGATCTTGGCTTTTTGAGTAGCTAAGATTACACATGAGTCTCCAGTGCCCTGCTAGGTCTTGGCCTTTGGAGTCCTGATTCCTTTGCTCATTAGTCATATAACCACAGGCTTAACAAACAGCCAGTGCTTAGTAAGGGCTGTTGGTGACTGTCATCGCCAGAATGAGGCAAAATTAGTTCTCACCACGGATCTTTCTAGTAACTGGAGGTGAGCCTTGGCTGTGGCCAGGTCTCCTTCATATTTCTTTCTCCTATCCTGGGCCCCTCCTTTTATTCGAGTGCTTGGCCTAGGGCCCAAGTGTCTTGAGACTTATAAATTCAAGAGCATCTGACCCAAAGAGGTAGGACAGATAACATAACTACAGAGCGCAGGTGGGAGAGGGTCTCTCTCTCTCTCTCTCTCTCTCTCTCTCTCTCTCTCTCTCTCTCTCTCTCTCTCTCTCTCTCACACACACACACACACACACACACACTTTGTATATTACACCTGTTCAAATAGATTTCAATGTTGCTAAGAAATATACTCTCTTATTTTTAGAAACTAACAACAAACTATCTCCTTGGTTTATGTTTCTTTTTTTCCACTGTTAATAGAGACATGGGTAGTTTTTCAGCATAAGGAGAATAACTCCATTAAGTGCAGCTGACACTTAGGAATTGGATGAAGTAGGAAATCACTGTGATGGTATGGAGATTCTCTCCCACTGAATGGGCCATGGGTGCTCTTTACCACAAGGGGTATGACCCACTTTGGTCAGATCTAACTTCTCAACAGGTGCCAGATATTTGGATTTTGAAAACATTGGCTCAGTTTTTAAAAACAGTAGTGTGTAGATCAAATTAAATGCACATGCACAAATACTCCTACACAAGTATTTGGGCTTGCACTCAAGACTGGGAGCTATCCCTTAGCTTTTTCCCCTTAAGGCGGTGATGTACCACGGGAACAGCTTTTTGTTCATTCATTGGAGATAAGAATCTGATGGATTTTCCTATCCTGGCTGGTTTCAAACCACAATCCTCAGATCTCAACCTCCTGAGTAGCTATGATCATAGTTATGAGCCATAAGTGTCTGGATTTCAATGTATTTTGAACTTGAGTAGGTTAAGAGCAGCAATTATAATTGCTGACCCTGACTCAAGAACCTGACCATCTGCTAACTGACCCTCTGAGAGTGGATTCCTTCTTGCATGCATTTTCCCACAAGTCAGCTCTCTTTAGTCCTTCACTATGCTCCATCCTCTTTCTGGGACCTCTCATTGCTTAGTAGCTCCAGAAGTGCAGCTCTCTGGTGGGTTTTCTGAGGAATCAGGGAAGTGAGTTAAGGCACAATCAGTAATTGGTTCCTTGTTCTTTGGCAATGGAAGACTATTTCTTGCCAATAATTTCAGCACTTTTTTTTTTCAGGCAAAGCAACATACGGGGTAATTATTTTTAGATCAGAAATAATTTGGGTGTTATAATGTCAGTGTACATAAACCTGGTAAGATTATAGGAAGGTTTTAAAATGAGTTTTGAAACTAGTGACATATAAATTAAATGTTTAAATACTTGCCCACTTATTACTCAAAATATCAGCTTGACTTTTTTTTTCTTTTTTCTTCTTCTTCTTTCTCTCTGTTTATAATAAAGAAAGCACTACAGGCTGGTGCTGGCCTGAGGAGAAGGTGTCTATTTGTCTGTGATTGCTTTGACAGCCAGGGGCTGTACTTGCTTCCTCCTCCCTAATCCCCTCCAATACGTCCTGGGGCTGTGCATCCTCATCCCTCCCACTGGAGACTCGTCCACCAATGCCCAGCTCTTGAGGAGGGGAAGGGCAGCTCTAGCTTCCCAACTCTCTCCTGCATCCATGATCCCACTCAGTATTTCTCACCTTGCCACCAGATTTCAAAAGTGAAAGCGGGCCAGGTACTGGCGGCTCATGTCTGTCATTCTAGTTACTCAGAATGCTGAATTCTGAGAATTACTATTTGAAGCAACCCCAAGGCAGAAAAGTCCACCAGACTTATCTCAAATTAACCAGCAATCTGGAAATGGAGAGTTCAAGTGGTAGAGCACCATCCTTGAATGTAAAAAGCCAAGAAGAACATGAGATCCTGAGTTCAAGGCCTAATACTGGCACATAAAGATACACACACACACACACACACACACACACACACACACACACACGTATGTAGGCAGTTAGCACCCTGTCTGCTTGGAGTGTCCAGTCCCTTAACAGAACCCTGAAGACAAATCAAAATCTCCAACATCCTGGCCAGGAGTTTGGCCTAGTGGTAGAGTGCTTGCCTAGCATGCACGAAGACCCAGGTTCAATTCCTCGGTACCATATACATAGGAAAAAAAAGCCAGAAGTGGTGCTGAGGCTCAAGTGGTAGAGCTCTAGCCTTGAGAAAGCCCAAGGACAGTGCTCAGGCCCTGAGTCCAAGCCCCAACTGGAAAAAAAAATCTCCAACATCCTCTTCAAAGTCTTGCCTGTGTGTGTTGGCTTTGCTGTTCTCCCTTCTACCCATGGTTCTCTTGCTCTCTGGGTCATAGTAACTGGATGTCTGCTGACATTTCCTTGCCCTCACTGTACATAGTTAACATTTGGTGTCTTTCTTGCTGCCATACATTCTGTGGAAGCTCCACTGCCCTAACCACCCGTTTCCCTAGTGTTCTGCCCATTTGTCTCTCCCAACTTCAGAGCCCTGACCTGTTTTCTGAACGTGCTATGGTTGGATTGGTATAGTATCCTTTCCAGACTGGCTTATTTCACTTAGTAATGTATATTTTAAGGTTCTGACATGGTTTTTTTTTTCTGTTTTAATGGTTCATTATTAACAGTGAATAATATTCCACTGTCTGGGTATACCACAGTCATTTACCCATCCATCCATGGTGGGAACCATGGTGACTGCTGAGTTTTGGTGGTTATGAATAGCTGCTGCCATGGATAGGCACAATGCGGGGGCTTATGTGGACAAGGGTTTTTAGTTCCTTTTCATGACCAGCATGGACCTCTGTACCTATTTTACATCATCATGTATACAGTGTGGATTTTTCTCACGGTCTAAGTAAGTCCCATACTCCCCTCGGAGCTCAGCTCTGGGATCAGCCTTTATACAAGGGCTCCCTCCATCTGTCAGGCTCATCCTTCTGCCTTCTCTTCCTGGTCTCACCCTCCACACTTTTCCATCCACTGGTCAGTTTCTTTTCACTGCTAGTGCAGAAGCTCCTGGTTGGCAAATGATTGAGCTCTCACTTTCCAGAATATAGGAAGAGCTGAGTAAATGAATGATGCCAAGACAATACCTCTTCTTCCTCCCGTCATGGGCCCTCAAAGCAGTTCCTTGGTGTGACAGGTATTTAAACAAAGACATACTGGGGATAAGAATGGCTAGATTGGAGAGATGTGGCAGATGCAGAGGGGCCCAGAATGAGTGCCCTAGTATTCAGCTCTGTTTCCCTCAGGCCCACTATAAGGCCTGGGCACAGTAATCTTTCATTTCTTATTGATATTCATGAGTGTTCCCCCTACCTATGCCATGCTACAAGACTGTGTTCTTCAATGTGGGTATTGTGCCTGTACCCATTCTGTGTGGTTGTGGGGAGCAGTGGCTATAGCTGTCAGGAAGACCATGGAACATGGAGACTGAAACCCAGCATCCACACAAATCCTAGCATAGTCCTCCGGGAACCCAAGAGAGCCTCTTAATTTTGCTGAGCCTCACAAGTGACACAGAAATCTAGATGCTGACTCTCTACACTGTCAGAGGCTGAACATGCAAATTGAGCAGGCTTAGCTGGTGGATCACCTGCATTCAATTGGTGTTAAACTAGTTTCTCCTGGGGCTAACAGACAGCATGAGGTGCAGATTCCCTGATCTTCTTATTAAATAGAAAGATACTTTCAGCTATTTATGATGTTGAATAATATTTCCCATGGCCTTTACCAAGCTCTTGAGACTACATATGGAGAGTGTGTATGTGTGTGAAGAGTATGTGTGTGGTGTGAGTGTATGTGCATGCATACATACCTCACTGCATTGGAAATCATTAGGGAAACCCTTCAGGCCTGACAGGGAGAAGCCACAGAAACAAGAGAAGTAACTTTCTGGTGGCTTCTGCATGGATAGACTGAAAGAGAAGTTAAAAGTCTCTTTAGTTCAGTGCTGGGACAGGAAGAAGAGCAGCAGATGATGACTTCAGATTCTACCAGGCAAACCTTCAAAGTTGTATTTCTTTATATCTTGCTCCAACTTTATCTTTTCTACCAATGTGCATTGTGAATTCTTTTGCTCTGTTTCATTTATGGCAATGCTAATTTTCTTTCAACTTAAAAAAAATGTTCCATCTGTCACCTGTGAGGTTACAGTTCCTAATTCTGTCTGTTCTTCGGAATCAACCAAAGAGTTTAACAAAACCTAACTGCCAGTGGTCACCCTGATCTCCTTAGCTCAATGTCCTTGAACCTGGTACCCGTCATTTTCAAAGCTTGTCTGATGGTTTTAGTAGGCAGCCAGGATTGACAGCTTTCATCTGGGAAACCATGAGATGAAGACCAGCGTTTCAGACCCACAGCCTCTGCTGAAGGTCACTTGGTAGCTCTTCTGACCTAGATCTGGGAAGGAGCAACCACCTCAAAATGCGCAGCTAGAAAATGAGTGAGCATTACACTCAGGAAAAGCAGGGAGTGGAGGTGGCAGCCCACTTGAGGAGGCCTTCTAGGAAGGAGGTGGGGAAGAGGTGGCTGTGAGAAGGCCAAGTTTGCTCCAGGGTTCAGGGAGGCTTGGAACAGAGAAGACTGCTTGGAGAAATAGAAATCTAACCATAGGTCTAGATTGAAGTCCTTACTCAGCTGCGTGCTGTCTTGAGTCACTCGCTTCACAAAGACTCAGGGTCTTCATCTATACAATGGTAAATTCTGCTGAAAATTCCTCTGTAAGGATGGCATGATCTATTGTTGGTTTAAATGCCTTTGGCAAATGAGCAATCAGATGAGAGCTCCAAGAAAACAGAGCTAAAGCTGGTGCCAGTGGCTCAAACCTGTAATCCTAGCTATTCAGGAGGCGGAGATCTGAGAATTGCAGTTCAAAGCCAGGCTAGGCAGGAAAGTCTGCCTAGTTTACCACCACTAAAGAAAGGCAGGCAGGCAGGTGGAAAGAAAACAAAAGAAACAGAGCTGTGTGTCAAGTGGTAGAAAGCTATCCTTGAGCAAAATAACTCAGGGATAGAACCTGGCTCCCCGGCACCCCCCCCTAAAAAAAAAGAAAAAAAATTTTTAAAGAATTTATTAACATTGATTTTTACATCATATTTCAAATGACATGTTTAACAAACGAGTGTTCAAGAAGGGAATCTCTGTATACAATCACTGGCACTTAGTTTTTAGAACATAATCAAAATTAGCTAAGGGTTTGTATATCACAGATATATATTAATTTATGAAATAAAACATGTCTATAGAGTCATAGGTTTTTATGTCTATGTAGTTATGTTTATATCTTCAATACCATGTCCATAGCATTGGGTATGCGAATATTGAGTTATCTCTCTTGTACTGTTTGGATCTAATAGCCACATATTAAGGATACCATGTGCCTTTTGTTCCTTTGGTCTTGACTTGTCTCACTCAATATGATTCACTCTAGATTTATCCACTTCCCTGCAAATGCCATTATTTTATCTTGTCTGTTGGCTATGTAGAATTTCATTGTGTGTGTGTGTGTGTGTGTGTGTGTGTGTGTGTGTGTGTGTGTATACACACACATTTTCTGTATCCATTCATCTGCAATAGGGCATCTGGATTGTTTCCATCGCCTGGCTGTTGTGAATAGTGCAGAGATGAACATAGCTGAGCAGGTGTCCTTATCATATCTTGGGTTATGATGTTCAGGGTAGATGCCCAGAAGTGGTATGGTGGGATTGTAGGGAAGGTCAATTTTCAGTTCTTTAGGAAACCACCACACTGCTTTCCAGAGTGACTGAAACAATCCCACCAGCAGTGTAGCAAAAAAGAAAAATTTTAAAAAGCAAAGCTAGACTGATGGAAAGACCCATGGTTAGAGCTAACTAGAATGAAGCAGAATAAATTAAAACTAGTTATCAGATCCAGTAGATCCTTACTAAGTTGTTGAGAACAGTGTTAATAGACTTAATTTATATCTCTTTCTCCAAGGATAACCAAGGGGTTGGCTTTATTATTGAGACTCACAAACATGTAATAGATAGAGCTGTACAAGGAATCCTCAGATACTTCCCAGCCAGCTTCAACAACAACAAAAAATCACTCATGGCCAACCTTGTTCTTTGTTTAACCCCATCTACTTCCTCCACTCCATTATTTTGAAACTAGTCTGACACATTGCACGGTTCTGTTTGTAAATATATCTCTACGTGTACCTCTAAAAGATGATTCATAAAAACACTACCACACTTATTTCAAAACAAGCATCAATTTTTTGATATCATAAAATATCCAGTCAGTCCAAACTTCCAATTGTCTCATTTATGACAATTCCCAATTGTCACAGAGTTTTAAGTTTGCTTTGAATTAGGTACACAGATTGTGGGTTGGTTGATCTGTCTCATAAGCATCTTTTTTAAAAAGTTATGAGAAATGATACAAAACATAAAGCTTACTATTTTAAACATTTTAACGAGTGCCATTTCATAGCAAGAAGCACATTCAATATGTCATGCATCCATCACCACAATCCGTCTCTGGAACTCTTTCATCATCTTAGACTAAAACTTCAGATCTATTAACCATTGAATCTCCATCATCTCCACTATCAGTCTCCCAACAGCTCCAACTCTACTTTCTGTTTCTGTGAAATTAACTAGTCTAAGTACCTCCTATAAGGGTCATCTGATGACTGATTTGTTTCATATAAAGTTGTCAAGGTCCAGTAGATATGCTGGAATTTCCATCATGTTAAAATATTTTGACTGTACTAGGGTTTGACCTTGGGACCTGCCATTTGCCAAGTATACTGCCCCTTGAGACACATAACTGGCCCTTCTTATTTTTTTTTTTCAGATAGGAGCAAAACTTCTTTTTCCTAGGCATCAGGCAAAGCATCTTTCCATCTGTTGGCTCTTCATCTCTCACTTTCCCTCCTCTTTACTTGTTCCTTGCAAATTTATTTGTTGTTGAAACTGGGTCATTTGTCCTGTAGTGTTCCCCTCTATCTGGGATTTTGCTGATGACCTCATTAACTTTGGGGCTGTCAAAGGTATTTTAAAATTTGTCAATTATGTTGTTCTTATTCTGAGCCAGGCACAATTCTAAGTCCTTAAAAAATATAAATGGAGTTAACCCTACGAAGCAATACCATTCTTTTGATCTTCACTTTAAAAATGAGGAAACTGGGGTTACACAGAAATGAAAGGACTCGGCCTCAGGCACCCAGCTAGCCTGTGCAGAGCCAGGCTCTGTTCAGGCAGTGTGGCACCATTATGATATGCTGCCTTTGGTTTTTATGTTTTGGTTTTTTTACTCATTAAGTTTTGCTTTTAATAGGTCTCAAAATCCTGTGACAGATATATGATCAAGCAGTTTCCACTAAAAAGTATGTTTAAAAAAACTAGTAACTTGAAACTGCTACACAAGCAAAGCAAAAAAAAAATCCCAACATGGTTCACAAAACATTCTCCTTGCCTTTGGAGGTTTTATGATGCATCATCATTATTAATTGGTCAGTTGAGACCAAGGAGATGGTAACTTTGATTCCTGGAGAAACAGGGCCAAACAGGTGAAAATTAAAAAAGAAAGAAAGAACAAATGAGTGAAAAATGGAGATGAAGGTCCCATTCATGGCAGTGATGCTGCCAGACCACACCTGAGCTCCCAGAGGACTTATACACCTGGCAATGTGGACTGTGACAAGGCCACCCCTGCTGAAGTCAGTGGCAATCTCTCTATATATTTAGTTGACATAAATGTGAACATTCATTGTTGGAGAACATACTGGAGATGGATGGTTGTGTTATTTAGCAGAAATAAAGCAAGGAGAATGATTTCTGCTGTCTTCCTGATAGTCCCCCAATGCCCCTTTCCAGGGGCTGCTCGTATGCTTGTGGTTGTAAAGTTTAAACATATTTTTGGAAAAGCATGTCATTGCTTAAGAAAATGGAAAATAAAATCATTTAATCCAAGTCCTCTTCCTGTCTATTTTTCCTGGATACACAGACTGTTGCTAGTACTGTTGTAACATCTTAAAAATGGGCATCTCTGGGAGTTTGGCCTAGTGGTAGAGTGCTTGCCTAGGTTGCATGAAGACCCGGATTTGATTCCTTAGTATCACATACGTAGAAAAAGCCAGAAATGGTGCTGTGGCCCAAATGGTAGAGCTCTAGCCTTTAGTTCAAGCCCCAGGGCTAGAAAAAAAAGTGGATGTCTCTGCCATGTGCATTTAATGGCTCATATGTAATTCTAGCCAACCAGAACACTGAGATCTGAAGATCACAGTTTGAAGCAATCCTGGGTAGAAAAGTCTATGAGACTCTTACCTCCAATTAACCACTGGAAGGCTGGAATTGGAGCTGTGGCTCCAGTGGTAGACTGATGGCAGCCTTGAATGAAAAAGTGAAGAGACAGTACCCAGGCTTTCAGTTCAGCCCAAGACAGAATGGACCCTCAGCCCTTGGCTTATGTATGGAGGACAGTGTTTCCCCTCTGACTGTTGCTTGTGTCTTACTGCTGTGATCAGTTTGGGTGAAAGCAAATGAAGGAGTCTTCTGGGGTTCTTTCATAGGCATGGATCCTGGGAAGGACTGGGTCAAAGTAGAGACTGTTGGGTACAGGGACAAGTTGCTCTCTGGAGGTGAGCAGAGCCTCCCCGCCCTGACCATCTCACCCAGCCTTGTTCCCAGAAGATTCCTCATTGATGCCTCTGTGGAGGCTAATGTAGAGACATTTTTGACCTACAGGTCACCAAGTTTCTTTTCCTTTTTCCCTTTTTAGCATTGATATTCCAGGATCCTTAGATTCTAATAAAAATCAAAGGTATTTTTTTTTAAACAAAGAGAAAAGCTACATTTGTTTCTAGCTTTAAGGCTATATTTCTGGGGAAAAACAGAGCCC
The DNA here is from genome assembly GCF_031878675.1 of Megascapheus bottae. Classification (NCBI taxonomy): domain Eukaryota; kingdom Metazoa; phylum Chordata; class Mammalia; order Rodentia; family Geomyidae; genus Megascapheus; species Megascapheus bottae. Next base: position 62,976,186 of record NC_143511.1, on the reverse strand, counting down.
ATCTTTTGTGAGAGAAAAAAAATTGGTCAAATTGAGTCGTCCTGACTGGTGAGGTTAAGTCAGTGTGATTTAAATCAAACCTACCTAGTCCTGCTCTTTCATCATCGGGGGATGAATCAGGAGAAATGGACCTTTGAAACTGACCTGAATTTGAGACATCTTTCACTTTGTAATGGACCTGCAGGATGTTGGCCTTCCTCAGGGCTCTCTCTGTTTTCTGTTGATGCCTGTGAATGAAGAAAGATGATAGGCAGCATGACCCATTTAAAGAGTCAGACTTAGAGAAGATAACTCAGATGCCTAGAAATTGGGAGATGATTAAAACCATTGCTGGATCCCTCTTCTAGGAGGTCATTATAGTCAAAGTAGAATTATCAACTCTGCAAGGAACTTAAAGGTTGTCCACTACAGTGGCTATGCTGCCCACAAGACTGAACCTCTTGGGGGCTGAAGGGCCTGGCTAAATTTAGATTCCCAGGCCTCATTCACTTTTAAGAAGCCAATGCTACTGTGGAGTCTGGGAAGCAGGCTATTGAAAAGCTCCCCCGCAATTGATTATGGTGCTAACAAGTCTGTTTGGAAGCCCCTGTTCTAGTCTAAATCCAGCACTTCATGGAGGAGGAAACTTAAACCCCAGAGGGAGGGGAAAGGAAGGTTTCCTGGTGGCAGTTCTTACCATAGTCTTCCTCTTCTGAATGTAGCTAGTGTGAGAGTGCTGTTGAGACTTGGGGTGCAATTTTAAAGTGATGTTAAGAGGTGGAAATAATATCCCAGTGATGGTAAATGTGCAAATAAATGTCCCTCATGAAAGAAGAGGGTATGAGGAGGAGTCAAGGGAACTTAGAAGAGTCTTAAATTTGGGTGCCCCCACCCCCGCAACTATTAAAGGTAGTCTTTGTTACCATGAACTTCCTTGGAGGAAAAAAAATACTTCAAACATTAAGAAATAGTGAACATTTTTTATTGATACTATAAAGATGATATTCATTCTTTGAGTAATTGGGATCTTTTCCATGCACTCAAGGAAAGGAGGTCAAATCTTAACATCATTTGGGTAAGAACTTTTAGATTTATTTAACTTGTGAACAAAAGATGCCATTGGAGATCTTATTACCCTCTTGTATTTCTTCTCAATGTAATTAACCTAATTCTCCCTCCTCTTGGTAGAGTGAGGAATGGAAAGTAGGTGGCCTATTCATAAAACTGGTACACCCTGCACTCACTTGCAGGGCGTAGGGTACAGCCTGTGGTGCCAGGCTAGGGACAGGTGCAGATTCATATAGTCTCCAGGCCCTGGTATTCACACTCACAGGAGCAGAGAGGCAGGGGGTTATGGAACTTGCCAGAGTGTCACAGCTAGTATGGGGATAAGGCTAAGCTCAAACATGAGGCCATCTGTTTCCAGAACACTCTCCATCTCTCTTACCAGTGGCCTGTCCATCTCCTGGGCTAGAATGGTGAGGAATAGGAAGGGGTTGACAACCAGAGAGCATGCTTGTCTGACATGACCAGGTACATATCCAATATCATAGCACAGTAGATTCTACAAGGCAGGAATTCCCAGCAGGTAGCCATCCAGCCTCCACTTGAGCATTGCTAGTAATAGATAGCTCAGTCTTTTAAGGTCTTTTCCTCAGTGTGGGTAACATAGGACACTTTTGGAGTCTTCTGGCTTCCCTTCACGCCCAGACCATCACTTGTGTTTATTCAGTTCATTGGAGAGTTGACTGTCCACTTATGACACCCCAAGAGCCTAAGACTGGTATGATAAAAATTCTTCCAAGAATGCTGTCAGCTCTGTTCCCCATGCCAGCCTTCCAGGGCCAGACATCTCACTTTGAGGCAATTGCAATAACAGAGGTATAGCCTTTTTTTTTTTTTTAAACCAGTCCTGTGCTTGGTCTCAGGGCCTGAGCACTGTCTTTGGGCTTTCTCAAGGCTAGATCTCTACCACTTGAGCCATAGCACCACTTCTGTTTTTTTCTATGTGTGTGATACTGAGGACTCAAACCCTGGTTTTCATGCATGTTAGACATGTACTCAACCAGTAGACCAAACTCCTGGCCCAGGCATAGTCTTATCTACACTGTATATAGTGGGTTGAGAAAAACATACCAGCTGGGCCAAGACTTTCTATGCCATTCTTATTTATTTATTTATTTTTTGTGCTGGTACTAGGGCTTGAACTCTGGGCCTGGATGCTATCCCTGTGCTCTTTTTGCTCAAGGCTCTGCCACTTGAGCCATAGCTCTACTTCCAGCTTTTTGTGCTTAATTAGAGTTAATAGTGTCCCAGACCTTTTCTGTCTGGGTTGGCTTTGCACTGCAGTCCTCAGATTTCAGCCTCCTGAGTAGCTAGGATTACAGGTGTGATCTATGTCATTGTTTTAGATGACTAGTGATCAGACTTTTGAGGATGTGTTATGATTCCCAAGATTGTCTCCAGGTTTAACACTTCTGTAGTGGGGACTCATACAAGCTGGGCCAATGGTTTTATTTTCACCTACAATTTACTACAGCCAAAGAACCAAAAGCAAACTCGGCAAAGGTGACACGTGCATGGGGGTAGGGCACATCCAGAGGAATCCAAGTGTGAGCTTCCAAGAGAAGAATCCCACAAGACACTCTCAAGTCCCCTAGCAGCTGATGGTGATAGCACAAGGCAAATGTGTTTTCCAGGGAAAGCTCATTTAGAGTCCCAATGTCTAAGGTTTTGTCAAAACTCACCCTGTAGCACCCACTGACTGGCCCATTCTTGAAATTTTATATTTCCAGAAGGAAAGCAGGTATTTAGACCAAGTTCCTGGATGCCTGCCAAGGCCACCCTCTCTAGGAACATACCATCTCAGACCTACCATGTGAATCCTGTTCCACTCAGAGCAGGTATTACACAGTGGTTACCCATGAGGCTTCTGGGTCACCAGATTACCAGTTTTACATCCTGGCCTTCCCTTTGCTAGATAGATGAGTAGGAGTCTTTCAGTGTCTCCATTTCTTTATCTATAAAACAAGGATAATTATGCTACCCATCTCCCAGAGCTGGTGTTAGGATGAGACAAGCAGGTGTGTGTCAGCTGTGTAAACAGCATCTAGCATGTAGAAAGCACAGGGAACACTAATATATCTTTTACTGTTCTTGGTGGTTCTTTTGTTGTTGGTGGTGTATGTGTGTGTGGGTGTGTTTTTGATGGTACTGGAGATTAAACCCAGGACCTCATATATATTAGGCAAGTGCTGTGCAATTGAGCCACACCCACAGCTCTTTTGTTAGTTGTAGGACTTGAACTTTGGGCCTGAGCTCTTCAGCTCATCCTTACTTCCCTTCCCCTTGAGCCATAATACCACTTCCAGTTTTCTGTTGATTAATTGGAGCTAAGAGTCTCACAGACTTTTTAGTGCCCAAGCTGGCTTTGAACCGCAATCCTCAGCCTTCTGAGTAGCTAGGATTACAGGCATGAGCCATCGCACCTGGCTTGTATTTTGTTTTGTATATTTGAGATAGAGTCTCTCTAACTTTGCCTGGGCCAACCTGGAATTCATGATTTTACTATCTCAGCCTCTGGAGTAGCTGGGATTGTAGGCATGAGCCACCACACCTAGTTCCTTGATGTTACTTTTTAAGGTTCTGTGGTACTGGAGATATATGGACTCAGTTACCCAAGGTCTTCTGAGCACTAGAGAATTCTCAGTGAGAAAATCCTGACAAGGTCATTTGATGGTGGTAGGAAGCTGTGAGGGTACCAGAGTCCTCTGACTGTCAGAGTCTAACAGTGAACCTGATCTTCTAGCTGGATCCCTGGGCTATGGGAAGAATAGCAGCTCAGCTTCTAGTTGAGTGACTGCAGGCCAGCCTGGATATTCCCAGGGCTGGCAAAGATGTTCATCGTTCTCTGTCTCTGACATAGAGCTTCTGGGGGTGACTCTGGCTCCATGCATTCTTATTGACATTTTAGTCACTGCTTTGGGATGGCCCTATTATACCTGTCAGAGTCTGGTGAAATAGAACACCTACTGAAGTTATGTAAAGTGGGTTTGTTACTTAGAAATAAGTAGCAGGGAGCCAGGCATGCAGGGCTCGCGTCTATAATCCTAACTGCTCAGGAGGCAGAGAGACTGGAAGATTGTGACTTTTAAGCAAGCTGTGAGAAAAGTCTTCTGAAGGATTTCGTCTCCTACTAACCAACAGAAAGCAAGACTAGAGGAATGGCTCAGTGGTAGAAGACCAGCATCAAGGCCCTGAGTTAACACACACACACACACACACACACACACACACACACACACACACACACACACACGGGGCGGGATGTGGGGGGGGAAGCAACAGGGACTTTGGCAGTTTAGGAGTCACAAAGTCTCTCAAGGTTAGCAAAGCTGTCCAGGATTGATTAAATGTGAGCATATTCCATATTCCCTGCAGTTCAGGAACCCCAGAAGTAGTTTACCCTGGGTTTTATGGCTCCGGGAAAAGCAGAGGGTGTCATACTGGGCTGAATTGTCAAAGGCCATCTTGGTTTTAGGGAGGTTAGAAACAGAGCCTGGATATTCTGTCCTCTTCTGCCTGTGTCAGGATGCCACATTCCAGCACATTCTCCTGTTAGTCTTGAGAATTGTGAGTGAGAGGGGTGAGAACTGGGTCAGCCCAGGCCACCTGGAGAAGCATCCTGCGCCAGAGTCTCTCTGGAGCAGAATCTGGGTTAATAGCTGGCAAGTTCCAAGGCCTCTGTGTTAGAACCCAGGGTTCCTTTAAGACTGATTCAGACAAGCCAGACCTGCTGCAGTTCTGGCCTCCTTTGTATAGACATGTCCTCTGAGCTCATTCCATCCACTGTGTGTGTGTGTGTGTGTGTGTGTGTGTGCGTGCCACTCCCCAAAGTATCTGTTTTGGAGGTCACCATTTGTAGGTCACCATTAGGACTGGATCTGTGTTGCTATGTCTGCCTGCTAGTGGCCTGATGTTCCTTGTGAGAAGCCAAGAAATGAGAGCTAGGTCCTTCTGTAGATCCTATGTTTTCCTTACTAAGGACCGGGCAGGTGGAAGCATCCAGGAGTCATGTACCTCAGCTCTGCAGGAAGATTTACAAGGAAGGCTGCCTTGGATGAGATGGTTACAAGTAATAGAAATTGCAATCAAGAACTCCAGGGAAAGAAGAAAGTGCCTGATTCCAAGCTGGATCTTTCAGACACTTTGTCTAGGTTGGCCCAGATGCTTATAGATGTCACCTGGTCGTAGTCCCTTCTCATTTTCTTTCCTCCGTGTTGCTGGCTGCATTCTCTTTCTTTTTCTAGTGCTAGAGGATGGAAACTGCAGCTCTCAGCAATGCCAGCAAAAACTGATTGTCTTCCTTCACACAGAACATGAAAGTGCTCATGCTGAGCCTCAATGGACCTGTGGGGGTCAGTCCCTCCTCTGCTCCAGTCATTGCGCAGGGCAGTCACTTCCTGAGTGGAGGGCGGGGACGAAGGGATCTGTTTCCAGGAAGAAGCAAGTGTGGGTACTGAACAAATGGGTTCTCCATTTAAGGACCTTACGTTCCTGTTGGGAAACAAATGTAGAAACAGACATAGAGGGGCCAGGAGTTTGGCCTAGTGGTAGAGTGCTTGCCTAGCATGTACGAAGACCCAGATTTGATTCCTTGGTACCATATACATAGAAAAATGCCAGAAGTGGTTTTGTGGCTCAAGTAGTAGAGCTCTAGCCTTGAGAAAGCCCAAGGATAGTGCTCAGACCCTAAGTTCAAGTCAGGACTGGAAAAAAAAAAGGGACATAGAAACTTTCTAAAATGGGGCTCCAACTGAATAAATGGATAGCAGAGCAGAATAGTAGCTATTAAAATGTGTCAGAGAGAAAGGAATGTGCCACTGTGCAAACAGTACCAGAGTGTCTCCTCCTGCTGCCCCTGTGTGCACAGACGTGTTGTGTAGGCAGAGGATAAGGGGTGCAGGGCAGGTTTCCTGTAGGATAAAACCTTTAGAGCCCTCAGAGCTGTCACTGTTGCTGCCACTTCCTTTTCCCTTATGCCCTTCCATCTGCAGTGACTAGCAGGGTTCAGTGGCTGAAGATGGCAGTGGGACTGAGTTCTCAGAGTACACAGCAAGAGCACCTGGGCCACAGGACTCCAGGTTGGCTTTCATTCCTATTTCAGGTCTCCATTTTGTCACCCATGATTTCTAGGGTGACTACCCAAGTCATCATCTTCATCCCTGGGTGTGCTCTGGGAAAACCCAGCCAAGAGACAGGAAGAATGCCTAAGGTGGAATAGATGAACAGATGGATGGATGCATGGAGGCACGGATGGATGGAGATGGCTGGGGAAGGAGAAGGATTTCATGTGAGAGGAAGGAATTGCGAGAGGAAAAGTATGAACTAGGAATGGTGAGCACAGACTAAAGAAGAGAAATCAGGTATCTAGACGAGGCAAAGAACATTTACCAGGCTTTTCTGTTTGTGAACTCTGGGATGTGATATGGCACACACACACACACACACACACACACACACACACACACACACACACATTCACACACATAGACATACATGTACACAATGATAACACACATCTAAAACAATTTTCATGAACTTAAACGTTTTCTATATACAATACAGTCCTATTTTGTTTCATTAGAATTCCTTCTCAAGCCAGGAGGCCGTTGGCTCACAACAAGTTACTTGGGAGGCTGAGATCTGAGAATCATAGTTCAAGATTTGAAGCCAGAATGGGCAGGAGTATCTGAGATTTGTATCTCCAGTCAACTACCAAAACAAAAACCAAGAAGTAGAGCTATGGGTTCAAGTGGTAGAGCCCGAGTTTTTCAAGAGCGGTGTGAGCAAACACATACACACACTCTTCAAGACCTGCTAAATTGATGCTGTGTCTGAATAGGACAGAATCTGCAGATTGGAAGCCCTTGTGCAGGAACCCAAGTGATGGGAGAGAAGGATGAAAGGTTCCCTAGACTCCCAAGAAAGTGCCCGGGGTGGAAATGGAGCCTTGGGGAGCCATTGTAGACACCAGAGAAAGGACATGAACAATTCCTAGGTACTCTCTGTCAGTGTGGGAGTCGGCAGCAAGAAGCTCCTACTGGGGCTGGGAGTTTGGCCTAGTGGTTAAAGTGCTTGCCTAGCATGCATGAAGACCCAGGTTCGATTCCTCGGTACCACATACATAGAAAAAAGCTGGAAGTGGTGCTGAGGCTCAAGTGGTAGAGCTCTAGCCTTGAGAAAGTCCAAGGACAGTGCTCAGGCCCTGAGCTTAAGCCCAGGACTGGCAATAAATAAATAAATAAATAAAATAAAACATATATTAAAAAAAAAAAAAAAGAAGCTCCTACTGCCAAGGAACCTGTTGCCATGGTTCAGTTGAGAAGCTACAGGGTCTGCCTAAGACACTGGGGCAGAAGTTGGAGAGGCCAGGCAGATGGTAGGCCTGGGGGTCCAGGGGCCTGAGGAACTGGGAAGATTGAAGGCGAGAGAGAAAGAAACTGATAAGCATCAGTGAGCCAGGCTGGCTGTCTGGGGGGAGGACGGCGACCATCACCTCCTTGGCTCTTGATGAACTATTTACCAGGGCATGAAACTTTCATTAATATTATTCTGGTCGGAGAGCCTGGGAACGTCATAAAGGACTTGTCGAGTGGTCAAGCAGCTTGTAGTTAATGCACCCAAGAAGCCCAACAGGTCCCAGGGCTGCCATAAGTGCAAAGTAGCTGTGCTGAAGGAGCCTCACTTCTTGATGGATTTTATTCTTATGACTCCGGCAAGCACCCCTGTTCTCCCCAGATAAGGCCGTCCGGGTCCCCCAAGCCCATCGACCTACTTACTGCACGATTAACAGCAAAACAGGCAGAGTGTGAGGTAGCTTGACCAACTCTTGTTTCACAAGTCACTTACCTGGCTGGAACCTAGAGGCTTGGGGAATGCTGATCTGGGCCCTCCCCTTAAGGATTTCACCTCCTATTGTGGGGGGCAGAAATGCAGAGAGACATAGAAATGAGGCTCCCATCAAGAAAAAGAGGTCAGATTTTCAGAACTATGAGTGGCAACTTGTGCCCAATTAATCTTAGAATAACTGAGTTGATGTTTTATGGATTCGTTCTCCCCAGGAGAATGATGTTGTATCTGCAGGCCCTTGAATAGATACACACACATATGTATATACACATATGTATACACACACACAAGTATACGTGCATGCAGATCATGGAGGGTGGTTAGGGTGATGTTATGTACTTATGTATTTCAGCACAAATTCTTAAGTCTAAGGGATGAGAACCACTGTGGGGGGGGGTAGGAGATGATCTTATTGCTCCCATTTTGCAGTTGAGCAAACTGAGGGTAAAAATGTTTTAGGAATTCAGCCAAGCTCAATCTGTTAATACCTTAGCCTAACTCCTTCTGATCTGCTAATGGTTTTCTCTGATATCCACCTCAGCTCAGAATCATTTAGTCTCTTTGCACACTTTGCTCAGATGGAGCCTCCTCCAAGAAGTCTTCCAAATTCCTTTCCTCCTCCCCTCCCCTCCCATCCTCACCCTTTCTCTTTTTCCCCACAGGGGGTCTAGCCTCCCCTGCTTTCAGAGCATAGCTTGTTCTCAGCCTAGAATGATCCCTTTTTGTAGCACCTCTTTCCCCAAGTAACACATTTGCTAAGTTTCCTGCATGCCTAGGATCTGGCCCTTAATAGGTGCTATGTTGGGGTCAGTGGCTTCACTTAGGCAGTTGTTGGGTTCTGAGGGCTTTGAATATTGTCTCCAAGGGGATGTTAGAGTTGGGGCTTGCTGGATGAGGTAGAAAGGAGGACATGACATCCTCTGTACAATCAGCAGGTTTATCTTGGCATCCTGTGTTAGCAACTGAGTATAGAGAATAGGGCAGGGTCTTGAACATCCATGGCTAATAGGCTTGAGTTGAATTCCCTTTGCCACATTTTATACAGGAACCCATCTCTATACCCCAGGTACAGTGACCACAACCTGGGCCTGCCCTTACTAACCACATTTCTGCTGTTAGAAGAAAATTTCTATCCAATTGTTAACAACCCCCCTCTGTCTCTCTCTGTCTCTCTCTCATTAATTGAAATAAGCATCTCATAGACTTTCCTGCCTGGGTCTGGCTTCAAACTGAGATCCTCAGATCTTAGCCCCTTGAGCGGCTGGGATTTTAGACATGAGCCACTGGCATCTGGCTGTTTAAATGTTTTATTCTTTAACATACTTGGCTGTATTTTCTGAGACTCAAAACTTTTAAAATATATCTATTCACATAAAATGAAGGTGTTAAGGATGGAAATCAGTGGAATTTAGCCATGAATCCTTTTAAATGCAAATGAGATGATTACCCCTGTGAGCTGCAGTTCTAGTTTTAAGGCCACCAGTTCCCCTGCCACCATAGTGGCTTTTCTGTGCCCAGGAGGGACAAATTGTGTGGTAGGAAGCCCCTGACTTAACCTTCAGGCAGGGCAGGGCAGGGCAGGGCAAGGCAGGGCAGGGTCAGTTCAGGAATCAGTAGAGCAGCTCTGTGGCAAGTCCGGTTTTAAGAAACCATAGGGCCACTGAGAGCTGGCAGTAGGGACCTTGATACTGCAAGCCATGCCTTGGGGTCTCTGGGAATGGACTCCAGACTCAAGGAGGAGGAAGGGGACAAGGGTGAGGTGCTCCCCAGAGCAGAGGATGGGGAACCTAGAAAGTCAATGAATCGTACATTTGTGTTTTTGTTTTTGTTTTTTAATTTGCACATGCCTAAGGGAGAGCAATGCTGAGCTAGGAGGCCGGAATTCATGGGAGGCTAATGAAATCATGTGCCATTTTAAGCGTGGGTCCCTAAAGTCCACTTCTAGGGCAGTCCAATGTGGTATAAGTCAACCCAAATGTGCAGGATAGCAATAGATGTCAGCCACATTCTGGGTACTTGAGGGAATGGGGCTTGTTTCTGTGTGCCACACTGTCTGGGGGACAGGGGTCCTGCAAGGTGGGGACACAGGCCTCCTGAAACTGTACTCTGGGATGGAGCAACTCATGCATCTTAGCTGTTCATGAACTGCCACGGACTCTTCTAGAAAGACCTAAGGAAGACAGAGGCAAAGGGTGTGCAGAACCCAATGGGTAAGCTGGGCACCTAGTTGCAGGTCTGGATCTCTGGATTTGTGGGCATTAATTTAGCCTGAGAGAGGGTGCAAAAATATCTCAAAGATCTTCCTTCCTTGAGCTGGTTTGCCTCTAGAAAGGTTTTTTCCCCCTTCTGCCTTCAATCTCTGCAGCGCCTTTGCAAATGACCCCCACAAGGACATAATTCCATTTCTGGTGAGATCTTGGGGCTGAATCCTTGGGATGATATGAAGACCCCTTTCTCTGTACGATATAGGTGGCCTCTGAGGGTCAGAGAGAGGCTGGCCAGCACCAGAAGTCACTGCTCTATCCACAGAGGTAATTGTTGATAAATTCTTGGCCTTTCATTTTTGCCACATTGTACTTTGATGGAGTCTTGAAATTGGTTTTCTCTCCCCAGTGCATCTTTCCAGATGAACTTAAATTGCCAGTATTTCTGGCATAACCTAATATGTTGTCATGCCGCCCACACCGTTTTCCATAATGGAGAAAAGCAAGAAGTGTGATGGTTCCCCAGGGGAGATCGTGGCCCCTTCCCCCTCCCCTTCCCTCTGATCCATCACAGCACATGTCCAAGAGGCACAACCCTGGCTCTAGTCCCATACATGGAACAGAGCAGGATGCTCTCAAGAATCCTGGGGTGCTAGGACATTGTGGCAAGCTGGGGTGGGTGTTAAACAGCCTCTGTGACTTGATATCTCATGTGCAGGGAAGCTTGAGGACCACCATAACTGTTTCACTTCATGGGGAGAAATCAACTTGAGAAAGGAACCTTCACGCAGGCTAAGAGCACTGGCCCCCAATGCCTCCATTTCCACACACAAGCTCATTCTAATCCAGCCACAATAGCTTGCCTTAATTCCTTGAACAGGCTCTGAATGCTCCCTTACCTCCCCTTCTGCCCTTCTGGTTTTTTGCCACCTCTTTCCCCCCACCCCATCCCCAGATTGTCATATCTGCCTGACCTATAGGCCCACCTCCTTCAGAAAACCTATTCTGATTCCACATCAGGAAGCTACCATACCTCTTGCTTGTGTGTGCATGACTTTCTCGTTGTTTAAGACCAGGAATGTGAGAGTTAATTAAGACATGCTGAGTTCTAGGTGGTATTTCTGGCTCTACCTCACTTATTGCTGTTCTGAGAGTCCTTTGATGGCACTTAGCCTCATTCTCTCCTTCTACAGCCCCCTCCCACCTCCCAGTATCCCCTGCCCACCCCTGGCCAGACCAAACTCTGGTACTTTTGCAGGGATCCTACTTCCTGGGTTTGGGTCTGCTGTGCCCACTTAGCCTTAGTGGCTGTCCCTAAATGCCCTTATGGATGCTACAAGCTCTGGGTGTGCCAGTTTTGTGAATCCCTGATGAAAATAGAGTCAGAGAAATATGCTAATCAGGGCGAAATTGTCTTTATGGAGTACAGCTGATAAGATGATTTGCATATTCTGGTTCATTGTTGTATTTCGAGTACGTTATATTATTCCTTAAAAGAACTGAGGCTGAGTAGCCTGCGGGAAGCTTTAGCAGAAGCTGGACTATCAGGAGTTGGCTGGGAGCTGAGATCACGGATGCATAGATATTTTAGGTCAGGGTGAGGAAGTACATGGACTGCCCAGAAACAGAAGTAGTGAATCCCCCCCTGCTTAGTGGTGCTCTCCTCCTGCTAGCCACATATTTGAGGGACACAGGTAGTCTGTTAGGTTCCTGGGGCAGCCAGAACAAATGAACATCATGTGGATGGCCTAAAACAACTGAAATTATTGGCTCAGTTCTGGAAGCTTGAAGTCTGAGATCAATATTTCATCAGGGCCCCTGATCTTCCTGAACACTGTAGTGGGGGGTGGGGGAGATCTGTTCTTGCTTCTTCAAGTTTCTGGGAGTGTCTGGTGTTCTTGGTTTGTGGTTTTGCCACTCAAATCTCAACCTCTGGGCTGGGAACATGGCCTGTTGGTAGCGTGTTTGCCTAGCATACACAAAACCCTGGGTTCAATTCCCTGGAACCACATACACAGAAAAAGCTGGAAGTGGTGCTGTGGCTCAAGTGGCAGAGTGCTAACCTTGAGCAAAAAGTATCCAAGGACAGTACCAGGACCTCAGTTAAAGACCCAAGACTGGCAAAAACAAAAACAAAACTCAACCTCCGTCTTCAAATGGCTGCTAAGAACATCAGTTAGTGTATTTGGGGTTCATCCGGAAAAAAAATCCTTAATTATATCAGCAAAACTCCTCCTTTCAAATACAGTGACGTTGTGAGGTCTTCATGGACCTGTGTCTGGGGAACATTCGTTAGCCCACCACAGGTAGGTATGAGAACTCTCGCCTGGGCAGTGGGTTTGTATTACTAACACTGCATCCCAAGAAGTCTCCTATTCTTCTTGGGATGTGCAGATTGAGTAATGTAAAGAATACATTACTACGTTGGGCACAATGGCTCATGCCTATAACCCTAACTACTTACGAGGCTAAGATCTGAGGATTGAGGATCAAAGCCAGCCTGGGCACTAAAGAACATGAGATTCTTTTTTGCGGGGGAGGCGGGTCATGGGGCTTGAACTCTGACTTGACTTGGGCACTATCCCTGTGCTTTTCAGCTCAAGACACAGCCCCACTTCCCATTTTCTAGTGATTAATTGGAGGTAAGAGTCTCTGGGCTTTGTATTGCCCAGGCTGGCTTTGAACCTTGATCCTCAGATCTCAGCCTCCTGAGTAGCTAGGATGTATTACTGGCTGAGCCACTGTGCTCAACAAGAATGTGAGATTCTTCTCTCCAATTAACCATTAGAAAATGAACCTGAGACTTTTTTTTTTTTTTTGGCCAGTCCTGGGCTTGGGCTCAGAGCTTGAGCACTGTCCTTGGACTTTCTCAAGGCTAGAGCTCTACCACTTGAGCCGCAGCACCACTTCCAGCTTTTTGCTATATATGTGGTACCAAGGAATCGAACCCGGATGCTAGGCAAGCACTCTGCCACTGGGCAGTGGTACTGTAGCTCAAGGGTAGGGAGGTAGCCTTGAGCTAAAGAGCTCAGGGACAGTACCCAGACCCAGAGTCCCCCCCCCCCCCAAAATACATTACTAGGGCCAGCCTGAATCCATCAAAGGGATGATTCTGAGAAACATTTACAGCTCATTCCAGGATTGCCCATCTAATTGGGGGGGGGTAAGCTTGTGCTCTTTGCCCTGCCCCACATGTGCTGGCTGGGCCTGAGGTCAGCTGTAGCTCCCTGCTGCAGTCTGGTGAGGTCTTGCCTTAAGGCCCTTCTCTGAGTCTCCCCTTCTAGGCCACTTGACCCTTGTATCTTGCCGTCTCCTAGGACTACTGTCCACCACTGCTGTAGTTCTGGGGCCAAGCACCCTAAAATTCCACTACAGCTTTCGATCTTCCAGCTGACCCTTCTGCTTGGCCACCCAGGCACTCAGTTTACCTGCACAGTGGTGTGACACTCCACCTTGCCCCAGCTCTCTGTTCCCACCTCTCCCAGTCATTTCCCCTAGGCTGTCTCTGGTGCTACAGTCTTTTATCTGTTAGAAAGATGGTTCTGAGAAACATTCTAGATGATTCTTCAGTCGCCACATATCCTGTGCTCAGTTTTCCTTCTGCTCTTGCTCCCTTTGCTGTGTCCCGGGCTCACTTCTCTCCTCTTAACCATGCTCTGCCTTTTTGGGAAACTTAAACAAACAGGCCAGCTTCCTGTCCTATAGTGAGAGAAATGTAGACATGGTGGCTCCTGTCTCAGGATAGAAGGCCTTTGGCCTCAGGGGGCTCAGATACTGTCCCTTGAGGGGGGAGCCTTGTTTGTTTCTTGTTTTGGTTTTTACTATTTTGTGGTAGGAGATTCTAGACTGCCCTTCTTATTTCTTTCCCCTCCGCAGTGTGAGCTTCTCTTCTTTCATAAGCAACTTCCACAACTCTTCCCACCCTCCCTGCAACTTGTATCTTCTCTCCCTTCCTCCCCCGTTGACTTTTTCTTCTGGTGTTTTTCTTCCTAACTGGAATGCACCAGAATGTTCTGGGTGTGGTTTGCCACTTGTTACTGTCTCTCTTCGGTATCCTCTGAAGTTGTCCCAACAGGAAGCCTGTTCCTGGCACATTTAAAAATTTCATTTTTACTTTTTGTTGTTATTATGAAGGTGATGGGGTTACAGTTATATAAGTCAGGTAAAGAGTGTATTTCTTTTTGGACAATGTCACCCCTTTCCTTGCTCTTTCCCAGTCTTGTTTATTTTTTACCTTTTGTGTAAATTGGAGATTTGGAGTGTCTCTGCCTTGTAGGTGCATGGAAGGGCTATGTTTTATTTGTTCTTATTCTTCAGATTTTGTAGAAGGTATTGGGAGTTTGGACATCTCCCTGGATGCGGTTCCAATAGTTCTGAAGCTAGTGTGCGCAGGCCCACAGGAATGGATTATAAGTTCTCAGGAAGTTTTCAAGCTGCTTGACTTCTCATCAGGAGCGTGAAATTGGCAATGATGGGAATATTCACACCCTGGATATTGGGAAACTCAGATGAGCAAGGCCTTCCCTGCCCTTAGCTGTTTATGAAACACTGCTGCTGTTTATACTGTTTCTACAGCAACACTGGCCCCAGGCTTCCTATGCCCACTGTGTTACTGTGCTCACAGAAGGCCTTGTGAATGAGGAGTGAATGAATGATACCTGCTGAGTGTTCCTATTACTTATTGCTGTGTAACAAGCCACCATAAACTTGGTGACAAAAACCAACAACCACTTCATGAGACGCAGGGATCCTGTGGATCACATAAGGATCCCATGGGTCAGAAATTCAGATAGCTCATACTTGGGATGGTGTGATGGGCTGGGTTGACTCAAAGATTGAGTGTTGCTGAGACTGTTTACCAGAGGACCTGCCCATGGTCTTTCTGTACACGTTTTGCTTCTCACAAAAGCCATGACTGGGTCCTAGGAAGGAGAATTCCAGAAGAGAACGCTGTGATGGCATGTCCCAAGACAGCCAGGTAGCAGGTACATGATCTTGTCCTAAAGGTGACATTGTAGCCACTCACTATTCTCACGGGGGTGCTCAAATCCAGGAAGAGGAGCTGAGGGTGAGCTGGTGCATACTTGTAACCCCAGCTACTAGGGAGATAGGAAGATCACAGTCCAAGGCCTATCCTGGGGAAAATGTTAGACCCTATTTGAAAAATCACTGAAATCAAAAGGGATGGGGGTGTGCTAGTCTACCAATAAGAGGGAAGACACAGAACCCTTTTGTCAAGAGGAAAAGTGACTAAGAGTTCTTTTTAAAAACCACCTCATTGAATAAGCCAAGGATCCGAGTTTATCCAGCACTTACTACAAACCAGAAACTTTACACACATCATCGCTCCTTCTGCACATTAAAGCTGACTGTTTTCGTGTTGCAGATGAGAAGACAGACCTCAGAGAGGTTAAAGGAACTTGCCTAAAGTCAACACATTTTATGGTGATTCTTCCCCCAGGACTTATTTCACTGACTTGTAGAAGGTGCTTTGACCTTTGGTAACTGGAAGAGATGAAAATGAGAACATCTTACACCAGAGAACCTAAAGCAAGCTCAGCCCAGCACCCAAGTTCCTCTGCCCCCGGAGTCATCCTAATACCCAAACAAGTGGGGTTGGGGTTGGTGCTAGCAGTCTGCTCAGTGCTGAAAAAGCTGACTAATTGCTCTTGTCCGGGCTCATCCTGCTTTATAACCTCAACTCTGAAGTCAGTAGCGTGGAGTACTTTAAATTAGCTGTAAAATTTCAATGCAATTGCTAAACTGCCTAAATTATCAAGTTTGCTCATTGCTGCTTGAATGCATGCATAATTAATCTTTTCTAAAGTCTGGACTAAAAGCTGCTGAAATCAGACTTTTTTTTTTCTTGAATTAGATTCAAATGTCATAGGAAGTCTTGAATTTGATGATATCACCCAAAGTGACACACCAGCTTCAAGAATTCTTGGTTAAGAACAGTGTTTGGAAGGGAGATGAGTTGGTGGAATCTATCTATCTATCTATTTATCTATCTATCTTTCTATCTATCTATCTATCTGGTACCAGTACTAGGGCTTGAACTCAGGGTCCCTCATTTTCCTCTGAAGACATGGATCTATTCACCACTTGTCCTGGATAGGTAGAATCAATAGCAAACAAACCTGATGATCAGCAAGCATCAGCTAAATGCAGTTAATCAACACAACCACAGCAGGTAAGCTGGGAACCAGTAAGACTGACAGATGAAGAAACAGAGGCAGAGGAAGACTGGATGTCCTTTCTGGAGTTCTTAGTCAGGAAGTGTGGTAGTCAAGGCTTGAACCCAGACCTTAGGGCACTGTGCTCTGTGCTTTCCTTAAGTGTACGGATGCCAGGAAGTTCATGAGACGTTTCTGAGCTGAGAATCCACCCAGTCTGACTTGCTGCCTATCATCGTTATTACCCATATCCATTGAAGCACATCATGATGTTTTATGTACTCCACAGGTGGGCTATTCAGGAAGCCTGCCTTGTTCAAGGACTTAATACAGATTGTTTTGACCAAAGAGTGGTCAAAAACTAAAAGAAAAAAAAAAAGGAAAATTCAAACCCAAAACTTCAAATTACCATGTGTGTGCATTCTGTAGCTCAACTGACAGTTTGTTAAAATGGCTGAGGATCTGCTGAGGTGTTCCCCTGCCCTCAGTTGAGTGAAACTCTGACTCCTACAAAGCCAATGAGCCTCGAAGACAGGTAAATGTGAATGTGCCTGATTTAAGTGATCAAGTGAAAATCTGAGATTTGGTGAAAGGTGGAAGTTGGGAGACTTGATGGGAAAAATGAATCAGTTACAGCACTGAATTCTGCATTCTGGCAGATTTCCCCCCCACAGCTGTTTCCTGGAACTATGTACCTGTGATTCCAAGGGTCTACGTTACACTAGAACATTTTGTGGTGGAGGGACTGTTCTTCATTGTAGCTAGTGAGCACTTGAAACATCCTAGTGCAACCCAGAAGCTGAATTTCTTATTTAATTTAATTTGAACTAGTGGCCCAATGCTGGATTGTGCAGGTCTATAGTCTAAAAATATTAGTGGATTGTTGGCCTCTTAAAAGTCATCTTACTCGATGCTTCTTAAAAAACAAAACAACACAACACAAAAAAAGCAACAACAACAACCAAAAAAAAAAAAACCCAACTCTTTTTTTGTTTTGCCAGACATTGGTGGCTTATACTTATAATATCTATAATGCCTATAGATACTCAGGAGGCTGAGACTTGAGGATCTGAGTATCTCAGCCCAGGCAGAAGAGTCCATGGGACTCTACCTACAATTAACCACCAAAATGCCAGAAGTGGAGGAGTGGCTTAAGTGGTAGAGTACTAGGTTTATGCAAAAAAAAAAAAAAAAGCCGAATGAGAGCACAAGCCTCAATATTGGCACCTAAAACAATTATGTATTTTTTTTACAGGGATTTGAAGCCCAAGAAAATGAGATTTCCCAGGGGCTTGAAGTAGGTAAATCCCAGATGTGGGCTAGGATTTTAAGGTCCTGCCTTCCACACTGGCTCTTCCCCTTTTGTATGGTCTCTGCTGCCTTGAAATTCGATTTCTTCAATTCCAAATAGTATACCAATTTAAAAAAATCTATCAGCTTCTCTTTTCTGGCAACATGTTTCGGTGATTTCTCTGAACTTTTTGCTGAGCCAAAGAAACAAAGCTGAAAAGCAAGTAAAAATTAGATCCATCCTGTTTTGGAAGTTTTCCAGGCCACTGCCAAGCTCCTGTACCACCATGATGCTCAAGCCAGTGAGTCACAGGCCTGGTTTGGTCATAAGGACAGCAGGACCATCTCTCTCTGGCTCCTCTCTCCTTGAGCGATCTTGTCCAGGGGCATGCTGTCCTGATTTTATACATGTGAAAATTGAGAGCCAGAAGACGAAGTGTGAGGTGCATGCAAGGCAAAGTCTGACTGATTTCAGACCTGGGTCTTGACTCGAGTGCCCTGTCTGGAGATTTCTCATCTAAAACTCCTTCCCGTCTATTTCCTGGGCTATCTGAATGCTTGTGGCTGCCAGGAATAGAAAAGCCTCTCAGAGAGGCTTAAGCCATTAGGAAACTGATGCGCTCACAAGGCATGGCCCGAGGAAGGGTAGCATTCAGGTCAACTCAATCCTATAATAGGACCAACTCATCCATGAACCATATGGATACTTTTTTAAAAGCCCAAAAAATGTTTTCATGGATTTTAAAATAAGAAAAGACCTGGTAGGTTGATAAAAATACATTGATAAATATTTGACTTTATACAAGTGCAGCAGTTAAATGTATGTTATTACTTTATATCAGTGATGTATATTTAATGGATAAAGGAGCTGTGGATGTGTCTAGACCCATTCAAGTCACAATATACTTCTCTTTTGTAACTCCAATGACCTATTCTTTCTAATTTACTGACCCAGCTTTTCCAAGCACACACCTTCAGGGAATTATGTATTCTCACTGGCTTACTCCTGAACCAATTACAATTAAAAAAATGGACCGAAGAATGATTGGCTTGGCTCCTGTCCAAGGAGAGGTGTGTGCCCCAATGAAACTCAGGGTTCGTCTGAAATTTGAAGGAGGATGGATGCTACAGAGGAGATCACCAATGCCCCTTGGATTCAGAACTGTGAATGAGCAGAGCATGTGAAAGCTATTGAGAGTATGAGTAACAGAGATTCTGTTCAGGTCTGGTTTCTATAATCTCATCTTGAGGAAAAGAAAATTGCTCGTAATTGAAGGAGCTCTCAACAGTCAATGTGCTTGTTTAGGCTAAATGCCAAGAATCAACTCAGGTCTAAATAAGAGCAGGGGGGAAATTTGAAACTCATCATCTGATCACTTCTGGTCTTTTCTGTGAAAATCATTACTCTTTTGTAAAATAATAGCACAAACCTGAATAATCGCTATTTTTCTCTGTATAAAAGGATGCATGGGTTTTGGAGTACATTCAGCACCCTAGAACGATTAAGTAAAATGAAAATGAATTTCTTTGCCATAATAGCTCGGCTCTTCAGTCTGTTTAGATGAGGCTCATTGGTTAGCACTAGATGTGAAAGGTCTTTATCTGTCCTACACCAGAGTACTTTCCCCAAGAAGCTCACCCTTGATTCTCGGTAGGCTCAGTTTCATATGGGGTTAGAAGTGCAACTTTCATAGAGAGGAGACACACAATTGGGATACGAACAGAGTGGCTGAGGAGTGTGTGATATGTATGCATGTGTGTATGTGTATGTGTATGTGTTTGGATATGCATGTTTGCATTGTGCAGACAAATACGCATCTGTCTTTTTCAGCTACCCAGGAGGATAGCTGACAGACCTATAGGCACAAGACAGTGACTGAGACTCAGACTTTGTCATGCAACAAACCTTGGCCTTTCCTCCTAGGAACAAACAGCTGGGGAATTAGTTGGCAAGAGGTGTTGGAGGCAGGCAGCGTATGAAGAGTGAACACTAATCCATTTTCAGATGTGTTTTGAATTGCCCACAGAGCAGAGAGCATGGTGTGATGATTCAGATGAAAAGTCAGGTATCGGAGTACAGCTAATAGAAAGGCTTTGAAATAGCAATGCATGTCTTTTTTTTTTTTTTTTTACTAGCTTACAGTGCTGGTGATGGGAATTGAATCCAGGACCTTCTACATACCAAGCAAACATTCTACTTCTGAGATATATTCTCAGTTCTGCAAAGAGATTATTTTTAGAGGCAGTATTAGGGTTTGAATTTAGGGTATTGGGCTTGCTAGGAGGCACTCTACCATTTGAACCACCTCCTAGTCCTTTTTTTCTTTTTTCTTTTCTTTTCTTTTTTTTTTTTTTTTGCCAGTCTTGGGCTTGAGCTCAGGGCCTGAGCACTGTCCTTGGACTTTCTCAAGGCTAGAGCTCTACCATTTGAGCCTCAGCACCACTTCCAGCTTTTTTCTATTTATGTGGTACTGAGGAATCGAACCCGGGTCTTCGTGCATGCTAGGCAAGCACTCTACCACTAGGCCAAACTCCTGGCCCTTTTTCATATATTTTTATTGTAATTAATAGAAGGGTTACATTATATTCACCAGCATATCACGAGTAGGGTCTCAACATTTATTCCTAGGTCATGCTGGACTGCCACCCCACTATTTACACTTCACATCCAACTGGTATGACAGTGATGTACCACCTTGACCCACTCTTTATGCATTGAGATGAAGTTCTGTCAAACTTTTTGCCAAGATTGGCCCTAAACTGCACTCTTCCAAATCTTTACCTCCCAGGTTTCTAGGATTACAGGTACGAGCCACCAAACCCAGTTATGAATGTACTTTCCATGTAAATGGGAAAACAAAATTGTTGCCACCTAAAAGTGGGTAATTTCACAGCAGGTTCATGGGTTTTGTTTCTAAATGGAGGCCCCAGAGCTTGTAGATACCCTGAGAAGGCTCTAACCTCAGGAAGTGAGTGCATTTGTGTAAGTAGCTGCTGTCTTTTATTTACTGATGCATTTCTTTATATTGTGTATCTTTTTTTTCTTTTCTTTTCTTTTTTTTGTCAGTTGTGGGGCTTAAACTGGCCTGGAGCTATCTCTGAGCTCTTCAGCTCTACCATGTTGAGCTATAGCCCCACTTCCGGTTTTCTAATGATTAATTGGAGATAAAGTCTCAAGGTCTTTGTGCCCAGGCTGGCTTTGAACCTTAGATCTCAGCCGCCTGAGTAGCTAGGATTATAGGCGTGAGCCACTGTGCCCGACTTACAGCATGTGTCTTTAGAGTACGT
The DNA here is from genome assembly GCF_031878675.1 of Megascapheus bottae. NCBI lineage: Eukaryota > Metazoa > Chordata > Mammalia > Rodentia > Geomyidae > Megascapheus > Megascapheus bottae. The sequence continues at coordinate 62,955,338 of NC_143511.1, read as the reverse complement.
GGATTAGAAGTAAAGTCGGGGGAGTTTGGGGGTAGTTTGGAATCCTCCCAACCCCATGAAATCTTATACTCTTCAACCTGCTCAACATAAAATTAAATTAAAATTAAAATAGAACATTTTTAGGGCTAGGTGGGATGCTTTTAAAACATGTTAGTGTGGTATCTTACACTTTTCAACTTTTCAGAGAGTTATTCTAATCGTCACTTGTAGTGGTACTTAACATTTACAAACAGAGTGTCAGGAAACAGGATTTTTGTTTGCTTGTTTACTCTCAGGAAGTCTGGACTTCAGTGACCAGCTTCAGGCTTAATTGAACAGGTGGGTTTAAGACTCCAGGCTCTGCTTTGAAGTGCTGCATGTCTTTGGCTGCCAAACTTCTCATCTATGAAATCATTCTGGTTCTTTGTTTGTTTTGGTAAAATAGGGGGCTGGACTCAATGGTTTCTGAGGACTCTTCTTAGCTCATTACAGTGTGATTTTTGTAGTTGATTGAGCCTGAGTTTGAGCAGATAACCCAGGGTAAACGGGCCTGTGAGAGCAGACAAGATTTTCTGTCAATGTATGGATCTCTTCAGACACCTCTCCCCTCCTCCCTCCCCACCCCCACCCTGTCCTTGTGGCACTCACTGTGCCTGTCTTATGGGGACACTCTCAGTGACAGGGCACTTGCTGCTTCATAAACTGCCTTGATGTGTTCAACATGGGTGATTAGGTATTGGCACTGAGACTAACAGACCCACACAGCCATAGTCACAATGACTTCTGGAACATACTATATTCCACGGTCATTCAGGGGACTCATGTAGAAGGCTGAACATGAAGTTAGGAAATAGCCTGTCCCAAGTCTCTTCTCTAAAAGTCACACATGTAGCCTGTTTCCTGGGTTGATAGGATTATTCTCCCCTGCTTCTGTGTCCAAACCACAGCTTCTCCTGAGCTGGACCTCCTAAATGGAGTCACCCTTCCAAATGGGCCTCTTAAGTGGCTGAGACTGTCCTTCCTGGAGTCTAACTCCATATACTTTTTCTTTTTTAAAAAGAATTTATTAATGTTGATTTTTACATCATATTTTAAATGACAAGTTTAACAAACAAGTGTTCAAGGAGGGAATCTCTATTTACAATCAGTGGGACTTAGTATTTAGAACTTAATCAAAATTAGAACTCCACATACTTTTGATGAAGCTGCTCATCTTCAGTGAAGCACATCGTGGAGACCAGGAAACAAAGAATGTTTCCATGACAGGTCCACAATTCTGTTTTCAGAAGAGGAAGAAGGCTTCACATTGAGGCATTTAGACTTGCAGGTTCTGGCTTCTTGTTCCTAAGGCAAAGGGGTCACAATGGTACCTTGGATTTACTGCCTAGTCACATCTCAGCTGCTTAAGCTCTCCAGAAGAAAACCCAAGATACCCTTTGGAGTCCAGAGTGAAGTTAGAGGCAGAGGCCAATATCAGTGCTTGTTGACTGCCTGGCTGAGAGCTTTTCCTCAAAGAGGGAGCATCCCAGGCCACTGAGTAGAGGAATAGTGTATGCTATGGTGTCTGAACACACACTTGCCTGCCTGTTGTTTCTAGAGTTTTCAGTGAGCCATTCCTTTGAAATTTAGGTATTTATTTCATTTAAGTCAAATCTTACAGGTGGCATAGGGTCAGACAGATAGCAAGTAGCAAAGCAGAAATTCAAATCCAGGCTCTATCTTGGCTTTTGTGTGTGTCTGTGCCAGTCCTAGAGCATAAACTCAGGGCCTAGTAGTCTCACTTGGCTTTTTCACTCAAGTGGGAGGGGGGGTGTTTGACTGCCTGAGATACACTTCTGCTTCAAAACACTGGCTTGATCTACTTCTTATTTTGTTCAGCTGGAGGTCAAGCCTATTTTAATAACTTTCTCTCACATTTTGGTGTCAGTACTGGTACTTTAATTTAGGGCCTGGGAATTGTCCTTTAGGTTTCTTTTTTGCTAAAGGCTAGCACTCTCCCCACTTGAGCCACAGCTTCACTCCTGGATTCTGGGCGGAGATAAGAGTCTCACTGACTTTCTTGCCCAGGCTGGCTTCGAACTGTGATCGTCAGATCTCAGTCTCCTTTGAATAGCTAGGATTATTGGTGTGAACAACCAGCACTGGACTTGATTTTTTTTGCCAGTCCTGGGCCTTGAACTCAGGGCTTGGGCACTGTCCTTGGGCTTTCTCAAGGCTAGAGCTCTACCACTTGAGCCACCATTTCTGGCTTTTTTCTATGTATGTGGTACCGAGGAATTGAACCTGGGTCTTTGTGCATGCTAGGCAAGCACTCTGCCATTAGGCTAAACTCCTGGCCCTGGACTCTATTTTTGTTTACTTATTTATTTGTTTGTTTGCTTGTTTGTTTGGTAATAACAGCTCTTGAGGATATAATTCGTAACACCACACAATTCTCCCATTTGTAGTATATAGTCTAATGGTTCTGATATATTTACCAAGTTTGGCAGCTGTCATCACAAACCACTTAATATTGTGTTACCCCAAAAGAAAGCCCACAGACATTAGCAGGCATTCTACACATACCCCTCAATCATCCAGTCCCCAGCACCACCACCCATCACTGTCTCTGCTGATTTGGTATGTTTCCTATGAAAGAAGTGAGTGATCGATACACTATGTGCATCTGTCTTGCTTTCTGTGTTTTCAAGGTTTGTTTCTAGGTCTTGGCTGATGGTGCTGCTGGCAGAGAGGTTGGCATTGAGTGCTAATTGGTAGAGAATATCCCATTGCCATCCTCTGGCTTCTATGAATGTGCCTCTGAGCTCTGTCTTCCCATTAATGCATGTCCCTGCTTTAGAGGACTCATTGTGATCCAGATCACTACATATCTCTCTTGACAAGGCTCCTAGCCCTGCCAGGCCCCAGTTTCTTCATCTTGGAAATGGATGCAAAGCAACTCTGCTTCTTGAGAGCACTCTGAGATTGAGTGGAAAGAGCTGAGCAAAACTATTCCCTCCCATTTGCAACTAGTCTATGGTGCCAAAAGAGTATAGACCTCACTCATCTGTCAAAATCCAGAAGAATCTCTGAGGCGGAAATCATAAGTCATTGCCAAACAGTGATGTCAACTCCACTGCCTGGCTGACAGTCTGCCTGAGAGGCTCACCTTGTTATCGCGTTTGCCTGGTGAGGGTACCACCTCCACCACTGCCACAGAAAAGACTCAGGATCTTCCCAAGGAATCCAGGGGAAGCAGAGAGATGGCTCCTTCCCATGGCAGCATCCTTGGTGCCCTCTGGTCCCTGGCATAGCTCTCAGGGCAGCAGCTATCCTGTACCAGATGGTAGGGTGGGGCTAGATGGAGGACAGGGAGAAGCTGGTAGGGAGATGAGTATCCACAGGACAGCAGTGATGGCGGGAGTGGATTCAAACTGGGTGCTTGACCTCACCTTGAGCTGGGGAGTAGGAATGAGCACGGAAGGGAAGCAGTATCTATTTGTGGATGTAGCATGGCATAAGGATGTGGTACAATCTCATCCCCCTCTGTGAGGCCTTTGCACATGGCCCTGGTTCTGGTTTGTGGGTGCTATCCTGGCTGTTTGCCAATGTCCAGGGCTTCTTGGATGGAGACACTTGAAAGCTGAAGGAAGAGACTTCACCAGGCTAAGTAATAATGGCAGGATGAGGGATGCGACTCCCATCCATAGAAACACTGAGAGCAACATTCTGATCTATTAAGTTCTCCCTGGTATACAAGTAGAGACTGAATACCAGACAGGACAAAGCCTTGCTCCAGGACCCATAGTAACTTAGTACAAGCTACCTTCCTGTCCCAATCCTGGGCTCTTTGGGCTTACCCACTGCTTATTCTCAGTGCCTTTGTCCTGCCTGGCACCGATGCAGCTTGGTTTCTGCCTTCCTCTGCTGCCTCCTCTTCTTCCTTGTTCCTCAGGGCTCCCTTCCTGTCTCCCTGTGCCTCCCACCCTAACTCTCTCTCTTTGTTATAATTACCCGCCCACCTTTTGTTTAACGTCTCATTTCTTTTCTACTTGAAGACAGTATTTGAATAATTAGAATAATTAAAGTTTTTCTTTCTCAATTCCGGCCAACATATAGTAACTTTCCACAGAACTGGGGTGGAATACCACCCAAAGCAGGCTGGAAGGGCTGGGGGGGGGGTCTTTGCTCAGCTTGCACCCTCATTGTGAGTCCACTTTTCCCGAAATCTGCAGACACAGGTCTGGCTGTCACAGGAGGTCCTGTTCTGAGCGTACCACCTGGGCTTCCAGTGTGCTCAGGTTAAAGACTGATTCCTTCTGCTCTACCTGATCCCTTTAGTCCCAGCTGTTTCCCAGCCTCCTAGCCTTCCAGCTAGACAAGACCAGTCACACATAGAACCACACTGTACTTTGGATCCTGGTCAGCTACTTCCCCCAGGGTGTTGCTCTGCACTGCAGATTGCACACCTAAGACCCAAAGACCAGAGCTATGTTAGATAGAACAGTGGCCCTAGGAAAAGGGACTGTGCAGATATGATGAGATAAGGCCCTACACCTGGAGTTGTCTAGATGAGCTCCATGTGATTTCAGGCTCCTGAGGTGGGAGGCATGAGAGTCAGAGTCAGAGAAGAGGGGGGTCAGAGATAGAAGAGGCTGTTCTGATGGCTTGAAAGAGGGAGGTGGGGTCAGGAACCAAGGAATACAGGTTACCTATAGAAGCAGGAGAGTCGGGGGTGAGTGGGGAGTTGAAGCTGGGAATCAGTTCTCCCTTAGAGCCTCAAGAAGGATCTAGCCCACTAGAACTTCTATTTTACCTCGTTGATTTCCATAGTGGACTGCTGATATTCAGTACTTTAAGATGATCTTCTGTCTTTTAGAGCTGTTTTAGATTCACAGTAGAATCAAGAGTAGGGGTGAAGAGGAAACCTGTAAACCCCTATCCCATTATGGACATCTACTGAGACTGCAATGATGCATCTACAGGCCAAGGAGCACAAGGATTGCTTGAAGTTACCAGGAACTAAGAAAAGGCATGGAACAATTCTTTCCTAGAATCTTTGGGAAAAAATGGGGTCCTGGCAACATTTTAATCTCATACTTTTGAGGGAAGAAATTTCCCTTGTGTGAAGTCCCTCAGTTGTCATCATTTGTTACAACAGCCCCCAAGAGCTAATACAGTGTGTGTGTGTGTGTGTGTGTGTGTGTGTGTGTGTGTGTGTGTGTGTGTGTGTGTATGTGTAGAACAAGAAAAGAAGACAGAGTGCTGAGGAGTGTAGGAGGTGGCAGCAGAGAGCCTTCACCAGGGAAGGGCAGGGCAAGGTCTTTGCCTCTAGTTCCAAGTGAGTCAGGCCAGAGGGAGACTGAGCTGAGCACTATAAGATCTGACATCCAGCCTGAGGCTGAGCATTCTAAGGCCCTGGTTAATCTTTGGTTCCTTGGCCCTCTAAGCTACTAGTCCAGACTGAAACGTGTGCAGAGCACAAAGCAGGGCCTTGTTATGGCCTTGGTTCTGGCTTGGTGGTTATGAAATATATAAGTTGCAGAAGGAATAGAGAAAGAGGGATCCAGTTCTTGGAACACAAAGAATGGTCCTATAATCATCATAATGGAGTAGTTAAAAGGTTCACTATTTAACTCAGGATTATGACCGACCCTTCTGTTTGCCTGTTCACAGTACTGGTCTGAACACCTTGTGATCGGTTCTTTCGTATTTTGATTTAAAATGGTGTGTTTTCATGCTAGTCCATAAGGTATTGATTTTCACATTCTTGATGTTGAGTATAGATAAGCTTCTGTTCCTTTGCCATGAGGCTTTCAACACCAGCTATCTGTAGGCACATTATTGGGGGGAAGCATCGATTTTTTGCCAGGCACAATATGCCTTCTCTTTGAGGAAATGGAAATCATGAGAAATGAAAACCATTTTTCAAAGTAATGGTCATTCTTGTGGTTTATGATGAAAAAATGAGGCCTGGGAGATAAGGGGATCCTATCTTTTGTATGAGTTATGTGGCTCTCCTTACAAAGAAGCACATTTGTCCCAGACGAGTGCTTAGTAGGTCCACAGAGCCTGGAGAGCAGCAATGGTCGCTCATATCGCAGATCACTGTTTTCAGCCTGCCTCTCTGCGTCATGTTTTAGGAACACTAGCAGAGAGAGGATTAATATTCAGTTGCATGGTGGGGTGGGGAGCACATGCTCAAAAGCAACCCCCTCCCCGTGGAGGGCACAAAGTCTATCCAAATGTGACTGGGTGTTAACTGAACCGGAATGGGTGAAGAGCATCACAATTTGGCGTCCTGGTCACGTGATAGGAGTCACCAGCTGGTGACTTCAGTCAGCGTGATCAACCTCTCTGAGCCTCTGGGTTCCCTGTCTCAAATGGGGATAATTGTCTCCACAGTGCCCACCACTCCTGGGCTGCTACCACATTCCCCAGGAGGAAGTGCAGAAAGTGCTTGACAATGGTGAAGGGCTCTTTAGAAGCTAAGGATAATTGCTGAGCAGATGAGAGCACTGATTGTACGGTCTGTAATTTCTGCAACATTAATAACAGTGATAGCTTTAAAAAGAAAAACATGGACCCATTACTGTGTGTCTGAGCCTCGCGCTCCTCGTGGACTGTCACATTTAACTCTAATCATGACGTTGGGGAATAGATAGCAATGTGAACGAACCCACTTTGCAGAGGAGGAAATGGAGGCTCAGAGACATAAGGACCTTTTGTGAGGGTCAGCTCTGCAAGCAAATTGAATTCAAACCAGACATCATAGCCTGAGAGCTGCCGCCAGCTGCCCCATGGTAGTGGCCAGGTTCTACTCCTGCTTCCCCACAGGGCCAAGAGGTCTGGTGTGGTGGTTATGAGATGAACTAGTGCAAAGTTCCCACATCTGCTGGGAGGAAGGAGGAGGATCTGAACCCAATTCCAAGGATGACAGCTTCAACAATAACTACTTCCCCTCTCCTTTCCTTACCCCTGCCTATCCCTCTCTTCCTCCTCCTCCTCCTCCTCTTCTTCCTCTCCCCTCCTCTGCCTCTTCCTTCTGGAGCTTTTTTGCTTATGGTTAGTTCTCAGCCAGTTTTGAGCCACAGCTTCACTTCTGGCTTTGGGATGGTTAATTGGAGATGAGTCTCATGGACTTTTCTGCCTGGCCTGGCCTTGAACCATGATCCGCATATCTCAGCCTCCTGAGTTGCTAGGATTTACAAGTGTGAGTCACCAGTGCCTGGCCAAGGATGCCTCTTTTACTACCAAATTACCATCTGTTCTTTTATCCCTGTTTACCCTGGAGGAATTTCCTTTTCCTTAGATCCCTTAAAAGTCAAGAGTTAGGCTAGGTATAGTGATACACACTTATAATCCCAGCTACTCAGCAGGTAGGAGGATCAGGGTCTAAGGCTGACCAGGGTAAAGTTAGTACCAAACCCCCTCTGATTAACAAACTGAAAGCAAAGGGACTGAAGGTATGGCTTAGATGACAGGATCACCTGCCAAGGCCCAGAGCATTCAAACCCTAGTACTTCAGAAGAGTGAATGAATAAGTTTTGATCAAATATAACATATGGGCTTTGTTTTTAATCTAGGATTTTATGAAAAACATAAAATCTATTTTTAGAGCCACTGGTCAATTTTCATTTTATTTTATTTTATTATTTTATTTTTTGCCAGTCCTGGGTTTGATCTCAGGGCCTGAGCACTGTTCTTGGGTTTTTTCTCAAGACTAGAGCTCTACCACTTGAGCCTCAGCACCCCTTTTGGCTTTTTCTTTTTTCTATGTATGTGGTACTGAGGAATCGAACCTGGGTCTTCGTGCATGCTAGGCAAGCACTCTACCATTAGGCCAAACTCCCGACACTCCACTGGTCAATTTTCAATAAGGATTTTATTTTATAGTAGTATTTTATTAACATACTTTTTTGTGATTGGGGGATGAATAATTGTAGATAAGAGTCTCATGGATTAACTTTCCTGCCCATGTTGGCTTTGAACCACGATCCTGAGATCTCAGTCTCCCGAGTAGCTAGAATTGCATGCGTGAGCCAATAGTGCCTGACACAAATACACTTTTTAGTGGTGCATAATAGGAATGCAAATAGGCAAGTGTTCTTCTTAGGAGTTGTGTTTTAAAGTATCAGGGACAAAATGATCTTCTGCTTGCAAACTCCATTTAGAGTATTCAGAGAAAAAAATAGCAAAGAAGAAAGAAGTAAACGAGGAAATACTAATGATTACTGGATGACATGTACATGGAGTTTTAATTGTACTGTTCATTTCACTTTTCCATGGACTTGAAAACTTGTAAATAAAATGTAGCAGTGGGTAGGGGGAGTAAACCCAGGGTTTAGGGAATGATGGACATTCACTAACCGCTGGTTGTGGCCACTCACACACTCTCATTTGTACTTCCTTATTGATTGCTCAAAGCCTTATTCCTATTTCCCTGATGGACCCAAGAAAACAGAGAGAGAGAGCGATCTGCAGAGATCATGCCACAGGTGAGTGCTAAGCTGGGCCTGCAGGAAGCTTGCGAGGCTTTCAGATAGATTACAAATGAACCCTTCTCTTTACCCACACACGCAGCTGTTCTTTTCCCAAATTTTTCGTGGGAGTGCATACAGGAACCTTACAGGCTCAGGAAAAAAAAAAAAAGCAACCGCCCTGCTTTCTTAATTAAGGATCTCAATCAGAAGCAAGATAAATAAGGAACTGCATTCTTGAGCTAGAGACCCCCACAGAAAGGAGAGTTCTGGAAAAACAAATGTTGAAATTTGACACTGCAGGCGCATCAATTTGAAAAGGTACTTGAAACCAAAATTGACTTCACAAAAATCAATATTGAAAAATCAGTCTTGGATTCTGATGAAATATCAGGATCTTGATGTTTATTGACTTGGGGTAAACGTTGGCATTTTATAGCCCAAAATTAAAATAATAAGATTTTAGAATAAGACAGGAGTTCTGAGATCATCCTGTTACCTGCTAACATTTCTTTCTGGTCTCTGCTTGACTGCATGTTGCTCCTATGCTATTCCATTACTTCCAAAACTATGTTTAGTTTTATAATTTGCCCTCAAATCTCAGTTCCATAGGCACAAGGTCTAACTAATATTTCATTAAAAAGAAAAAAAAAGATCTATTGCTCAGGGCATGGCCTAATGGTAGAGTGCTTACCTAGCAGGCATAAGGCCCCGAGTTTGATTCCTCAGTACCACATACACAGAAAAAGCCAGAAGTGCTGCTGTGGCTCAAGTGATAGAGTGTTAGCTTTGAGAAAGCTCAGGGGCAGGTGCCCAGGCCAAGTTCAAGCTCCAGGACTGCCAAAAAAAAAAACAAAAAAAAAAAAAAACAAAAAAAACCCAGAGGAGATCTAGGCTAGGCTGAAGCTAACGCTGTCACTTTCTAGAGGAGGAAGCTAATGCACGGTGAGGAGAGATGTCCCTGGGTACCACATTCCTCCATCCCTTCCTCTTCTGCCTGTATCAGTCATGATTAAGTGTCAAGGATAGAGTGACGTGAGCTATGGTGGCAAGGTGGAAGCAATGCTCAGTGGATGTCAGCTGGAGTGGAGAGAGAGAGACAGAGAGCAACAGAGAGAGAGAGGGGGGGGAGGGAGGAGGAGGAGAAGGCCGCAGACATTTCCACTTTTGGGGAAACATCTTTTATCATGGTTTCAGGATAAGATGCAGAACACACCATTAAATTAGCGATACTATTGTTTCATCCCAACAAGCTTTTCTCTTTCTAATTAAATACTGTGCACAAAATCCCAGCTACTATGATCAAACAATCCCCACAAAGCCAAGATGACAAACAGGGCACAAGGCTAGCAATTATGCCAAGTGTTGCTTTGTTACCAAGACCCCCATAATCAAGCCATTCCCATGGCTGCTGAGGAAAACAGGTGGATGCCTTCTGTGAGGTCTGAGACCAGAGACTGGAGCTGCAGGCTCCTTACCTCCAGTCACTGTTGTTGGGGACATGGGCCCCCTACATGAGCAAAAGTGATATTTCTTAACCATAGCCAGAATAAAAATAGCAGCTCCTATTCTGAGCACTTCCTGTACATGGAAGCGGGCTGGTTTAGTGCCTTTTCCTTTTAGTCCTCACAGACAACCTAGTTGGAAGATATCATCCCACTTTGCCCAGTGGCAAGAGAATGTGTTCAAGACCACGTGGCTTGTGGTAGGAGGACTGGCTGGGTGCAGATTTATCTGTCTACAAGTCCAGTTCACATCAAGTCAGGTTCCATTTTTGCACACAGCTCTTGTTCTCAAACCTACTGGCTTGTGATTTGTACAACTATTTGGCCCTTGACATCCTTTGTGCCCTTTTGGAGGCTGAGGCATCAGCTTAGATCTAATAGAACCCTTTCCCCTGTGGCCCAGAGCATCCAGATTCCCTTAAGCACCGGGTCTACCACGAGCTCCATTCTGCCCTCACTTTAGCACAGCTTCACCACAAAGGTTCTGTGGTAACACGAAGTCCCACCTCCCACATTGAGAATATTAAAGGGATGGAAGGATTTTTGGAGTGCTATTGTCTGAGAGATTTCCTTGTAGAATCAAAGCCAATGAAATCTGCTGGAAGCCCCAGGTTAGCTGGCTGTGTATTTTTGTGTGGCCACAGCAATGTATTAATGTACATGTTGCCATTGCAATTCCAACAAGTTTAAGAATACAACTGTGAGACAACAATAAAAAATATTCCAAGGTTTTGATGTGACGGGGGGTCGGGGAGAGTGGGGGGGGGTCTAGATTAACCACTGTCACCTCCTCAACTAAGCTGTATTTGTGTCCCTTCCTCTGAATGTCCTACTCAACAACTTGGTGACTCTCTCAATCCTTCTTATTTCTCTGTCCCCTGTTTCATTCTCTGGACCCTCTCCTCCTTTGGTAACAGTCAGGATGTACTTCCTTGGATCCTCCTCAGGGGCCCAGCCCAGATCTGTCCCCTCCGTATCTAGTGAGTGGTACAGTTTAGTATTCAGACATACACCCGTCTGACAGGAACTTGCGATCATCCATCATGACGAGGATTTATTCTGTGGTACCCAGGGAAGATGTTCAAATGCAGTGCGTCACCTCGTGGAAATTCTAGGTCTTGTTTGCGCCTTTGGAATGCAAGTGGAGGAGCCAGGCTCCAGCTGATGAACCTTACCTGGGGAACTGAGAAGTGGACTTGGAAGTGAAATGTGCTGTCAGGAATTGAGAGCCATAGTTCCGCATGTTGAGAGCTGGGATATGAAGAAAAAAAGTGCCTAAGCGAGAAACTTCAGTATTCGAGTGTGGGAAATACATCCACACATCTGTACCTCCCATGTTTAAGGCACATAAGGGCCTAACACTTCTATTTTCCATATCTGTGCAGATGCTGGCCAGAGCATGCTGGTGTCTAAGTAGCCAGCATGGAAGACTGTCATTCAGCCACTGGAATGTAGATCAGAGCCTGCCTGACACCTCACAGTGCCATTCTACCTGGCTTGTACACTGTTACATTTGATGTTCACTCTGCAGCAAAGCAACCAATGAGGAACAAGCATTGGTTGATGGAGTTAGGTAGCCAGCAGCAAGAGGTGATAGCTTGCCACACAACTAGCAGGATGAGAAGGGGAAAGAAAAATGTTATATGAAGGTCTTAGGATTTAAAAAAGCATTTGGAGGGAAACTAGAATTAAAGGTGGAATAGCTCCCTATAGACTGTACCTATGTGTTGATCAGTTTTCTGTAACTGTGAGAAAATAACTGAGAGAATCAACTTTATTTTGTCTTGGGTTTTAGTTGATGGTTGCTTGGCCCCAAAGTTTGTGGGCAAGATATAGCATAGTGGGAGTGTGTGGCAGAGGAGACCTGTTTACTTATGGTGGCCAGAAAGCAAAAAGAGAAGGGGTCAGGAGATGGAGATACTGCTCAAGTGATAGAGCACCTTCCTATCAAGCACAAGGCCCCAATTCAAACACCACTAATTACACACACACACAGAAGGAGCTCAGGTTCCAATATCAGCTTCAAAGGCAACCCTAACTTCCTCATACTAGCCCCTCCCTCCTTCCATTGGTTCTACAACCTTCCAGTTCGTGCTACAGGCTGAAGACCAAGCCTTGAACACATGGACCTTTAGGAACACTCCAGATCCAAACCCTAACAGCCATTCAGGAAACTTCTTTGTTCCTTGTGAGTCCATGGCTTTGTTTCCATAACTGCGACTTGATTAAGCATGTAACTCTTTTGAGCCTCAGTTTCCTTATTTGTAAACTAGAAAATAGAAATGTTCTGGATTTCAATACATCAAGCACTGCCCCTAGTTCTTTTCATTGGTTTAACTCTTGAGCCATCTGTTGTGAACGAGACCCACTTTATAAACCCTAAGAAGCTAAGCTAAGATGCAAGCCTGCCCCAGCTCACATAGTCAAGAATGATAAGACTGGATTCCAGGCTGGGCAACCAGGTTCCATAATTACATTCCTGGCCACAGCTCTTCTGGGAGCATTAATCCTCTTTCCTTCACAAAATGGTTGAGAGGGTTAAATGAAATGCCTATAAAGGAGGCCAACATGCTTCTAGGGTGCAGCACCCCATACCAAGTGTTCTGAGGGGAAGCCCAGGGCTAAGCCTCCACAGCAATTGCTCCTGAAGGGGACATGGGATGGGCAGGACCAAGCAACCTTCATTCCCATTTTGTACATTTCTGTATTGCTGGGATTTTTTAAACTAAAATGTTACCTTGCTAGCAATTTAAAAGTGTTCTTGGGGAAAAAAATAATCAAACAATAAGGATACATCTACAACTGGCAGGCATGCCCCAATGTATATTGCATTAAAAAAAAAAGAGTCCATCAAAAACTACCTGTGAGTGGGTACACTTAAAACTATCTGTGTTTGTTTGTTTTGCTATCCTGGGCTTCGAACTCAGAACACTGTTCTTGGGATTTCTCAAGGCTAGAGCTCTACCTCTTTAGCCACAGCACCACTTCTGGCTCTTTTTTTTTCCCCCTGTAGGTGTGGTACCAAGGAATCAGACCCAAGTCTTCATGCATGCTGAACAAGCACTCTATCACTAGGCTACGATTCTGGCCCCAAAGCTATCTGTTTTAATGAACTAGATTTCCCTTCTATGGAATAGTTGGCATCACGGGGACCATGAGACCAGGGGTGTGACTTACCACTGTATTGAGATGGGCTGTGTCTGTCTTTATCCCTCAGAACCTCCTGTTTGAGGAGGGCCACTCAGCACTTCTGAGGTGGGAAATGGGCATCCAGTTCCTCTGTCTGGATGGTACTGATGCAGCAGGAACCCTTGCCTTTCTGAGGCCTGAAATTAAATGTGCAGTAGACAGTATTCCTCCCACAGGAGTCATTGGCAGGACAGGCAGTGGAGACCCGCCAGCCCAAGGCTGGCCTGGGGTATAGTGTTGGGGAGCAATTCATCTCCATGGGCAGATCAGAGGGAACCAGGAAGGAGAAGGAATGTGATGATAAAGGCTGCAGGGAAATGCTGTTGCAGGCTGAAAGAAAATAACATAGAGGTTTATTTATCCTGAAAGTCTATTTCTGTGCAATAACACTGCCAAGGTCTGGATTAAAGCGAGCCAGTCCCTAGATACATTGAGTTTTCGCTCTCAATTTCTGGTCCAGGTTTGTAGAATTGTAGAATTGTCTGCCTGCCTTCTTGTCATCTTCCCGCCTTTCCTTCATTTTTAATTCCCTCACTTTCTTCTGTTTTCCCTTCCTTCTCGCTCTTTCCTCCCTCCCTTCTTCCCTTTCTTCCCTCTGTCCCTTTCTTCCTCCTTTCTACCTTCCCTCTTTCCTTCCCTTCCTCTTCCTTTCCCTCCCTGCTTTCTTTCTTGCCTTCCATATTTTTCCCCTCTTTCCTTCCAACCTTAAGACTTACGTGGCATATCCTGCAGCCCACTCTTGCTATAATACAGCTTATATCTACAACTTAGATTTGAGAAATGCAAATATTTCTCCTCCAGATAATATTTATCAAAGGACTAATTATGGAAAAAACAAAACCTTATCAGTCTTTCCTATTCCAGCCACCAATGGTTGAGGGTTTTAAGGAAATCTGCCCAGAACAGAAGGAAGTTCACAGTTCAGCATATTAGGTTCTTGTCTTGGAATGTAATACAAGAATTTCAGGCAGAGACACAGAATAAGAGACAAACAAGGGCAGGGAGCATGGCCTAGTGGTAGAGTGCTTGTCTACAATGCATGAAGCCCTGGGTTCGATTCTGAGGTACCACATACACAGAAAAAAGCCAGAAGTGGCACTGTGGCTCAAGGGACAGAAAAATGCCCAAGGGACAGGATATTGCAGGCTTACGCTTGTAATCCTAGCTACTCAGGAGGCTGAGATCTGAGGATCATGGTTCCGAGCCAGCCCTGGCACTAAAGTCTGTGAGACTCTTATCTCTAATTAAACACTAGAAAACCAGAAGTGGCACTATGGCTCAAGGGGTAGGGCAGTAGCTTTGGGCTGAATGGCTCAGGGACAGCACCCAGGCCCATAGTTCAAGTCCCATGGTTGACAAAACAACAGCTTATTCAGCGAGAAAGCTGTAAGTAGGCATATCTCATAGGCTATTCATGAATGTATAAGAAAGATAAGAATGGGCTGGTTTAGCAGTTTAAACTCTGAGTAAAGGAGGAGGCATAGAAATCCTGTTAAGTACACCATAGGATAAATGGCCTATTTTGTTCTAGACACCGTGAATGTCTCAATCATATATCTTAGTCTGGTGCCCTGCCATTCTGACATTATAAGGTAGGCCCGAAATCGTGAAGTCCTTGATAGCTAATTCCAGGTCATTGCAACATAGACATCTGCTTTTGGTGACTTTTAATGACCACCTTTCAAATGAGGAAGTTTTCTAGAAGGTGTGCATGGCTGATCACTATGCTATAATAATCATCTGAAGCAAAGATGAAAATGGAGTTTTGGGGGCGGCGTGGGGGGTTACCATCTTCCTTCTCAGGGAAATGTGACGCTTAAGGAAAAGGAAAGGAACTTGTGCTTCAAGTCAGGTTATTTCCAAATTCCTGGTTTCTGCCTCGTCTGCCTCATTCTGTCCCCCACACGATCATCAGCTCTCTGAAAGTCAGTTGTTTGTTTTCATGACTCTGTTTTTATACTTTGCTACAGATGCTCATGTTCATGTTTTGCACAAACATTATACTGTATATAACATTCTGTAGCTCATTTTGTCATACTCGTTTTAGCTTGTCTTTTCATAGGTAGCTTTAATTGGTTTATATTTATTGTGATCACTGATGTCGTAATTCAGGTATTCTTCTGCCATCCCTTTCTCCCTCTGTTGATGTGGATATACCCTTACTTGACATGTTCAGAAACTTTCTAAATTATATGTATTATTTCTCTACTGAGATTGAGCAGCATTCAGTATCATTCTCTGCTACTGAATCTGATG
The DNA here is from genome assembly GCF_031878675.1 of Megascapheus bottae. Classification (NCBI taxonomy): domain Eukaryota; kingdom Metazoa; phylum Chordata; class Mammalia; order Rodentia; family Geomyidae; genus Megascapheus; species Megascapheus bottae. The sequence goes on along the minus strand of NC_143511.1, from coordinate 62,939,950 downwards.
AGAATGCTAGCAATATCTGATTGCCTACTATATCTGCAATATAGTTCTTTTTCATTTGTTTTTACTTTTTGGTCCATTGTAGGGCTTGAACTCAGAGTCTGTGTGCTCTCCCTGAGCTCTTTTGCTCATGGCTAGTGCTCTACCACGTTGTGCCACAGTGCCACTTCCAGTCTCTGGTGGTTAATTGGAGATAAGAATCTAATGGATTTTCCTGCCCATGCTTTGAACTCAATCCTCAGATTTCAGCCTCCTGAATAGCTAGGATTATGGATATGAGCCACCAGTGCCCAGCTGTAGTTCTTATGGTAGTCTAGAATTTTGGTTCCCCAAATTTTAGTCATTATTGTTTCTGTTTGATCATTAGCAGCTAATTATATTAGAAAATATTTCAAATGTCTTTAGTCACTATTATTTTTTGTACTCTACTTATTTTCAGCATTCACTTTTTTCATGCTGAGGTTATTCCCAAACTCTATTCCAGCCATATGGAATTATCAGTTCTCAATAAATATATGAATGTCTTAAATTGTTATGATTTCTTTTTGGCTGGTGCTAGGGTTTAAACTCAAGGTGTCATGTTTGTTTGGCCAATACCACTTGAGCTATGCATCTGGTCCTGCTTTTTTGCCTTTTTAGAAATCTAGTCTGGTCAGGCTGGTTTCAAATGGATCTTAGTCTCTTGTATAGCTAGGATTGCAGGCATGATCCTTTGGCACCTGGCTTATTTTCTTTTTACTACTCCTGAGCAATAGTTCAGCAGGGTATAGAATTCTAGGCAAACAATTGTTTCTAGACAACTCTTGTTTCAGATGAGAAGTCTGCTGTCCATCTAGTCATTAATTACAATTATGTTTTGCTGGTAGCTCCTGAGGCACATTCCTGAAACAGGCGTCCTCTCACTTCCATACCGTTTATTTGGCCACATCAAGCCGCAGGGCCAGAAGTCAGTAGGTGGGAAAGCAGACTCCACAGTTCAAGGGGAGGAAGTATAAAGTCATTTCAAAGGCCATGGGTACAGGAATGGGGAACAATGAGGACCACTTGCATTCAACCCCACCACTTTGCTTTCCCTCCTTGTCTTGCCAACCTGAGCATGCTGTTGTATGCGGATCACAGGTTTAGGCAACAATTAGTAAAACTTCATTCTAGCTTTTTTTTTCTGAGCAGCAATGACTGTTCTATATCCTCTACCCAACTACTGTTTTCAAGTGTGGAGTATGGTTCTGGTCTCCTCCTCACTCCCCCCCCCCCCACTTTGTGTGGCATGTGGCTGTGAGTTCTCACCCGCACGCAACTCTGCTTTACACAGAGCCCAGCAAAACCACAAAATCTTCTCCATTTACCACATTTCCAAGATTATGTTTCCCTTGAGAACTTCATCTTATTTTGTGTATAACGTTATGCCTTTAAATGTTCTATTTTTGTATTTCAGCTATCATAGCTTGGCATTTGGTATGAGGAAGAGGAGGAAACCTCAGAATGTGAATAGAATTTGAGATATCATTTTGGCTGGGATTCTTGTTTACTTTCTTTATGAAACAGTGCTTGTCACATTATCCAAGAAGCTGATGAGGTTGTGACAGCAGTTAGGTTGTACGTAATTGTACCAATAAGAAGAAAAGCTGAAGCTCATAGGGTAAGGGTAACAGGTCTTCTAATGATTGATTCCCTGCTGGAGTTTTCTCCCAGGGGACATCGTATGTCTTCCACCTTGAGCACTGGCTTTGCAGCTCTCTGGTTTGTACTAAGATTGTGTGGGAGCCAGGGCACTTGGGTGAGCACAAGACAAGCTTGGCCGAGGAGGAAGCAGGGCTCACACCAGACAAGGCCATGGAAGAACTTTGATCTTGACCCCATCCTGTCACTGCTGCAGGAACATGGGAGTGGGTGGATAGTGATGGATGGGAAGGATGCAGATGCAGGAGAGAAGAAGAGGTACAAACCGAAGCAAAAGAGAGGGGATGTGATATCCCAGAGGCTCCCTGTTTGTTCATTTCCTACATGGCTGTAACAACTGCCATCGATCAGCACAGGATTTCTTCTCCCAGTCCTGGAATCCAGAGGTCTCAAATGCAGAGTTGGCAGGGCCAGGTTCCCACCAGAGGCTCTGCTGAATTTGTCCTTCTTGCCTCTTCCAGCTTCCAGGGCCATGGATCTTCCTTGACTCATGCCTGAGGTCATGCTGTCTCCTGCACCTCTGTCTGTCTACTGGACTGTCTGGCTGTTCTCTCTCTCTCTGCCCTCACTCCACCTGCATATTCCAGGGAGGCCTCTCAGACAGTTTCTCAGCAAAATCTCATTTTTGCCATAGAAAGTCATATTTATTCTGATCACCTAAGGTAATAGCCACAGTTCCAAGTATTACCATATAGACATCATATATTTTCTTTGAAGAGATGGGGGAAAATTGCAGTACTTAAGGACAGTGATAGCATGAGCTAGTACCTAGCTTATACTGTGGGCCAGGACCTTGGTCCTGACTGCCTCTGCTGAGTAGATTTATGGATACCCCAGGGCCACCTTGTCATCACCTCTTTACAATCAAGGAAAGGAAGGCTCAGAATCAAAGGAACCCCTAGTCATGCCCCTGGGGAGCCATGGAGCTGGATTTGAACCCAGATAGTCTGGCTTCACACCAAGAGGCTGGCTAGAGGAAGGGATGGAGGTCTTCACTGAACTGAGCATGAGAGTAGGCAATGTAGAGGACAGGAGTTGGTTTTGGAGATGGTGAGCTGCAACTGCTAATGTCCAGACTCCCCTTCATTGCCAACTGCCTCCCCAAGTCTCATATCTGCTCCTTACTGCAGAAACTCTGTCCTTGTAGCATAGGAAAAATGAGGCCATTTGTTAACCTATGGCTTAGTGGGCTGGCTTTGGGCTGCAGCGCCCATACAGATGTACTGAGTAGCTGAGACACCATCCAAGTGACTGAGGACATAAGGGCCTGGCTAGATCCCTGAGGAGCTTGGAGTCGACCACTTTCCCTACTAAAGAGGCTGCTGACTGCCTGTCCTCAACATCATCTCCCTTGAGTCTCTACTCACCGCTAGATCTCACCTTGAGCCCTGTCCTTCCTACCTGTCCCCCAGCTAGAACTTAGTACTCCCCTTATCCCTGTGAGTTACCCATTACGTGAAGGAAGGGGAGACCTGAAACATGGAGAAGCTTTGGCTCCTGTGGGTAGAAAAGCAAGGTCAGTGGTATGCAGGCTACTGGACAGGGAGAGAGGTTATAGGGACAGAGACGGAAGGATGGATTTCATGTGGGAGATGCCAGTTGCAAGATAACCGTGTGTTGGTGCCAGAGGTGCATATGGGGGTCTGGAAGGAGGGGAGGCTAGATTCCAGAGTACTAAGGATGCCAGGCTGGAAGGCATAGAACAGTAGTTTCATAAGAAATAACTCTGTTATTGCAATTGCACAGATCTTTGCTGATACATTTTTTTTGGTACTGGTTGTTTTTTGTTTTTGTTTTAAAGCAATGTGGTAATGAGAAAAAGTGATAGTAGGTTTCACTTCATGCTTGTGCTTGTGTTATGTGATATCTGTTCTGTAGTTTGTGTGTGTGAGAGACTAGGTTAGAAGAAAGGTCAGTATCCCCTTCCCCTCACAACTGCAGTGAAAAAATGAGGTACTAGAGGCTGAGTGCTGGGGCCCGGGTTTCATGGCTCTAGCACTTGTCACATGGCTTGAAGTATAGCATTACAGGAAAGTCAAAGTGACCAAGCATATGAAGGGTACTCAATGTCAGTATCTGTCTTAGACCCCGAAATCAACCATGAAAGGCAAGTATTTGGGCCCCCTGAGGGATCATGGGATTGAAGACCCTTAGGTTTGGCTTGCAAGTTTCGCCTATGCAGTGAATGGCCATCCCAGCAGCCCTGTGAGGCAGGGTGACTGGAGTCACAGGGTGCTGAGGCTCTGTGATATCAGCCAGCTTCAAGTCTGTAGCACAGCCATGGGGGTGGCAGCTGGAACTAGGACTTCCTCACCTTACCCTTTCTGGTAGGGTATATGCACTTAGATGCCTGCCCTAGTATGCTGTGTGGCCCCTTTCTGGACCTCCATGGGAAACAGGGGAGGAATACTGCCACCTTGGCTACAAGTCATCTATCTGCCATGTTCTATTCTTCACTGTCACCTTTCCCATCACAGCTCTTGTTTTCTTGATGATGGAGTCCACTTTCCTCAGGGTAATGAAGCTGGGAGACTAGACCTGCAGAGACCATGGTGATGGCACAGGGTGGGTGCCTGGTAATCATCTATTGGGTCAGGGAAAGAATGATCTTTGTCCTGGGAGTAGGAGGTCTAGATTGTAGCATGACCCCATAGCCAAGTAGCTGTAGGTCCCCCAGAAAGCAGCTTAATCTCTCTGAGCCTCAGATTCCCATTCCTGAAGTAAGTGTGAGTGTTCATTTTGAGTGTTGCACAAGACAGTGAGGGTCAAAAGGGAAATGTGTGACAGATTTTTGTAAGCTGGAAAGAGCTTCATAGAAAGCACTTATCACCAACATTGTGATTACTGTGGCTGTGGTTATACTAGCTGGAAATGGTTTATAGCCTGTGGGGATCTTGTTTATCTCTCTAAAACAGAGACTGCTTGGCAAATGAACTGAGGCATTCTGTAGGAAAAAGGGCCCAGAGCTGGATATTCTTTGACAGGCATTTCTGTTAGTACAAGCATCCAGGTAGCGTTCAATAAATTCATATCTAGTCAGCTGTGTTGTGGTGGCTCAGGCCTATAATTCTAGCTTCTTGGTAGGCAGAGATCAGGGAATCATGGTTCTAGATTGATCCATGACAAAAAAAGAAAAGGAAAGTAGATGGAAAGAAGAAAGGAAGGAAGGAAGGGAGGGAAGGAGGGAGGGAGGAAGCAAGCAAGAAAGGAAGGAAGGAAAAAAGTTTGAGACTTTATTTTGACCAGTCCCTGGACACAATGGTACAGACTTGTAATCCTAACAACACAAAAAAAGCATGAATAGAATTGTAGACTTGGCTGACCCAGGCGTAAAGCAAGGCCCTATTTAAAAAAAAAAAAATCAACACAAGCTGGGCACCGGTGGCTCACATCTACAATCCTAGCTACTCAGAAGGCTGAGATCTAATAATTGAGGCTTGAAGTAACCCCAGGCAGAAAAGTCTATGAGACTCTTACTTCTGATTATTTACTGAAAAGCTGCAAGTGGAGGTGTGGCTCAAGTAGGATAGCACCAGCCTTGAGTGAAAAAGCCAAGGAAGAGCACAAGACTGAGTAACTCAAATGGTAGAGCATCTGCTTAGCGAGCATGAGGTCCTAAGTTCAAAGTAAACAGAACAAAACACTGTCTGTCTGAGAGGTATTCTTCTGGCAAGTAGTTCTAGCACATGAGGGTGTTACCAGGTACTGGTACCTAGCCTCTATACACTGCGGGTAGCAGTGTGAAGCAAGAAAGCAAACATGGTTACTTGCATAAGGCGTTTGGGGGTTGAGAAAAATCTTGGAACCCAGAGCAAGAACCTGAGGCTATGGAGGGCCTGCAGTCTGTGACCTCAGGAGCCGCCTGAGTGAATAGTGGGTGGGAAGTTTGGAGCAGAGGCAGAGCAGGGCTTCACAAAGCCCTTTGTCAGGGCACTGAGCCTTTATCTTCATTGTTACTGCACTCCATGGCATCAGGGATGCTTATTAAAATTGGAGCTGCTGGGCAGGGAGTGTGATCTAGTGGTAGAGTGCTTGCCTTGCATGCACGAAGACCAGGGTTTAATTCCTCAGTACCACAAACATAGAAAAAAAAGCCAGAAGTGGTGCTGTGGTTCAAGTGATAGAGCTCTAGCCTTGAGAAAATGCAAGGACAGCGCTCAGGCCCTGAGCTCAAACCCAGGACTGTCCAAATAAATAAATAAATAAAATAGGAACTGCTGAAGAGATTCTGATTTGGTAGGTCTATATAGAGCTTGAAAGCTGGCATTGTATCAGACCCAAGGTAGTTTTGATGGGGTGTCCCATGTATTTGAGAGGAACCACCTTATGCTTTGGTAGGTGTCTGAATCTGGAGATTCCAGTTATTATAACCCAGCTGAAATTCATTTTAAAATGCACAGAATACAGCCAGGTGTGGTGGCTCATGCCTGTAATCCTAACTAATCAGGAGGCTGAGATCTGAGGATCAAGGTTCAAAGCCAGCCCAAGCACAAAAAGACCCAAGACTCTTATCTCCAAGTAACCTCTAGAAACTGGGAAGTGGGCTTGGCTCAAGGGTAGGGTGGTAGCCTTGAGCTGAAGAGCTTAGGCCACATTCAAGCCCCATGACTCACACCAAAAAAAGGTACAGAATACATTAGTATATTTCTTTGTATATGTGCCAGTTCTGGACACTTTCAGTTTAAGGTTGTATTCTAAAAAGCGCACTGTATATTTCATGAATTTTATTTCAATAAAGCTGGTTTAAAAATGCACAGAGCAGGGCCGGGAGTTTGGCCTACTGGTAGAGTGCTTGCCTAGCATGCACGAAGACCCGGGTTCGATTCCTCGGTACCACATGCATAGAAAAAAGCTGGAAGTGGTGCTGAGGCTCAAGTGGTAGAGCTCTAGCCTTGAGAAAGTCCAAGGACAGTGCTCAGGCCCTGAGCTTAAGCCCAGAACTGGCAAAAAAAATACACAGAGCACAATGGGAGGGTATCCATCACAATTCTCAGTGGCATTTCATTATTTGTGTGTATGTCAGAAGGACGGTTTGGTGGGTTTGGTGGGTTAGAGCTGAGCCTGTTGCTCCATGTTGCTCTAATTATGGTCCCTGAAGCTCTCAGTAGGAAGTAAAACCTAGAATATTCTTTCTGAAGATCTTGCATGCTACCCTGGAAGGTCTGTTTTGCAAAATTAATCAGCTTTGGGCCAGTTTCTTCTGCTGAACGGGCTGGGATTTCGGAATTGCAGTAGAGCAGCATGCTTAGGGAAAATAATTTCTTCTTGTGTTAGTTTCCAGTACATTAACTCCAGCTAACCCACGTGCCAAGCCCAGGGGTAGCATGCAAAATGCAGAGATGAGATTCTTGTCCTTGAGGGAGGGCAAAAAAATCCCCAAAACAAAAACCAGAAAAACCCACCTCAGCAAACAAATCGAGAATAGGGAAGGAGTCGAGATCTAGCTCAATGAGGGTCTCACGAGAATAATATAAATGAAGGGGAAATTGGATGGAAGAAGCAATGGCAAAATTTCCAGAAGTGAACAGCTCCCTACAAAGTAATTAGAAATATTAAATTCCATCTCTCTGAAGCATGAATGAATGGTTGGCCATTGAAGAAACATAGTGGGAAAATTTCAGACCAGATTTCTTTGTGTAGGACGGCCCCTGAAATTCTGGTTGTATCTTGATGTTGAGGAAGGTGCTGGAAGAATTGTTTACAATCTTGGGGATATTGTGTGTGTCTCTTTTGGAAATTGGGAGTTCTTGGGCAAGTGCAGTTGACCTTCTATAGGGGACAGGGCCCAGAAAGTGGGCATTTCTCCACTTGTCCAAGCTTACATGCAGTTGGCATTAACAAGGGTAACAAGTGCACTAGCAGCAGACCCCAGGGATTGTTATCAGAGCCTGTGTCCTTCTGTTCCAACTCTCCCTCCATACAAGTCTATAAGGCTAGTGGAAAAGAAGTCATCGAGCTTTATAGGCAATTCTCCTGTGGCTCAGAGGAGCAGTTTGATTTGCCCAGGGCCATCCTGCAGCTCCCAGGCTGTGCCTACTTCTGATGGCAGAACTCTAGTGGTCCCCACTCTGTGGAGGGTGGCAGGTGCAGAGTTGTTTGCTAAAAATAGAAACCAAGTCTCACTGTAAGAGCACTCCTCCCCTCCTAGCCCACTCCCCACCATTTTCCCTCTCCCATTGAACCAATTAACTAGAGTAAGTTGTTCCTGAGTGCCTGGCAGGCTTGTTTTATTATTATGACTGTTATTATTATTGTTGGGAGTATGTTGGCTGAGTGATATTGGAAATTTGCATGAAATCTTCCTAAAACCAATTCCACAGCCCAGCCAAGGGTTTTCCTGGTGGCTGAATGGTTTGTGTTGAACTTAAGTTGAAATTACCTACCCAGGCAGCCAAATGGAAATCTGTACCATCCTGGGCTGTCTGCTTGGGTCTGGCTCTGCTAACAGGGCCCACCTGGAGGATGCTCCCAGCTTTTTTGGAGAGATGAGGAACTGGTCACAACTGCCAGCCCTCAACCCTGATGGAGCTTTGACAGACCATTGCGGCAAAGGAAATAAGGATGAATCCTCATAGAGCTAACATAGGCAACTGAAAGGATGTTTTCCCCTTTCTGTTCCTCCTTCCCTCTCTCTTCTTTCCTCTCATGTCCTCTTAAACATAAAGTCATAATGATCAATGATATGAAGATAGTTTTTGCTTTTTTTTAAAGATTGATACTGGCCTTTGGTAAACTTAAGAACTTTGCTCACTATGAAATATCTAAAAAATGACTAGATAAGCAACAGAATGCAAGATTATTAGCAATACATAGATATCTGGCAAAAGACTCTTACGGATACTATTAAAATAACTTGTAACTAATAAGAAAAGGGTAGATAATACAATTAAAATGTAAACCTGAGTAGGTACTTTCCATAAAAGGAGACATGACAAGAACTCTAATAATGGTGCTGAACATTATCGTAACTGGGCAGGGGTGGCTCACACCTGTAATCCTAGCTACTCAAAAGGCTAAGATCTGAGGATGGTGGTTTGAAGCCAGCCTAGACAAGAGATGTCCATGAAACTACTCCAGTTAACTGCCCAAAAGTCAGAAGTGGAGGTGTGTCTCAAGTGAAGAGCTAAGGGACAGAGACAGGGCTCTGAGTTCAAGCTGCAGTTTTGGCATACGTGTGCATGCATGTGCACGCATGCATGCATGCACACTCAAACACACACACACACACACACACACACACACACACACACACACATACACACATGCACGTACAAGACAGAAACCAGAATTATTCAAAAACAAAAGGCAGACAGTAGGAACTGCTAGTACAACCAGGATGGCAATTGTTTTGCTAACAAAGCAAAAATTGTAATGCCTTCACTTGAGAAAATTGACAACTTCACTGATACTTGGATTTATTGTTGTTGAAATTTTGTGTGCTTTGCTATCGGCCAGCATCAGGGCTGAGACTATAGAGGAGTAGATGAGGCGGGCAGCCAGCTGTGCTCACTGGGATGGGGGTAATGGGGAGCAGAAAGTGGCACCAAGATGCCCTCTGGGAGCACTTCCCAGGGCAGGAGGATCATGATCAGCTTTTCATCCTAGGACAATAGATTACAACTGATAGCAGAGAGGAGAGGCAACTTTGGAAACACAGGCCCTGGTCCACAGCCCAAGGAAGACACATTAAAGCCAGACACAAGCAGGAGGCCTGGGCAGGGTGGGAAGATAGCCAGATTCCATGAATGTTCAGCAAATGGAACCAACAGCACTGGAGACTGGTGCAAGTGCCTGACCACTTGGACAGCTCCCAATTCTCTGACTTGGGGAGTTCTTGCAGTGGGGTGCGAGTACTAGTTCAAATGAGAACAGTAGTGAAGTTGAGTGCCGGTGTTTACTGAAACTTTGACTTGAACTGACTTATGGAGTATGACCTACAAAGAAGGCTTACACTCAAAGTAGTCAGCTCTGGGTCCCAGTCTGGACTTCACTGTCTTATCTCCAGTGGCACTGGCTGGCAGTCAGGGGAAGATGGTGATCCAGCTTTGGACCTGTGGGTCCCAGGTGGAGATTCAGGGCTGGAGGTAGCAAGGGTGAATGGAGGCTAAGATCTGGGGACAATGGTTTGTAGGTGTAGATGGTGTTTCAGGAGAGGTGAGACCACCTAGAAACACTGACTAGGAAGAGTATTATTGCCCAGCGGAGATGAGAAGTGAGAAAGATACTGATGGGAAATGGGATCTTGCTATTTTTTTGCTTAGGACTAGCCTTGAACTGAGATCTTCCTGATCTCTGCTTTGCAAGTAGCTGGGATTACAGATGACCCACAGTGCCTAGCCCTTTTAACTCATTCTTGAACTTTTGCTTTCACTGACTTCAAAGTTATACAGGAGTAGAACAGTGGGATAAATGGCTTTGATGGCATTGCCAGTTTCATCAGTGGCCAACCATGCACCCACTCTTTTCTCAGTTCCTGGTATGCTAGACCTCCTGGTGTGCTTTCTGCTTCTCTGTGCATTTCTCCTACCTGTGCTTCTGTCAGATGAGACTAGAGGGGCCCAGCCTGCTTTCTCCCCACCAGTCCTGCCTCATCTCCTAACCCTGACCATTAGTCCCCTTTTTCCTTGGAAATCTCCTCCTGGTGCCACCTGGGGTTGTCCCAAGGCCTGATTTGTGTTCTTTGACCTTCTGTGAGTGCCATGAACATTGTGTTTGAGTGATTTTTAACTTACCCTCTCCTACCCCCATCAGGAGAAGTGCTGGAATTCTGATTACACTTGTCACCTGAGAAGGTATTGCTTTGCCCTGTTCATTCTGTTATCAGATGGCTGAGCCAACTGGCCATCTTTCAGGGCAGAATTTTGCTTGTCCCAGAAGTCTCTGGGACAAGAAGACCCCAGTCGATGGAGTGAGGTTTGGCTTCCATGGCAGAACCATCAGTAGCTTCGCTCTCCTCTTGCTGTCCACCCTTCTGCTTGGCTCCAGGTCCTTCTATTTCAACAGGTTCCAGAAGTTCATGCATATACATCATCAGAAAGGTGCTCTTCTGGTTAGATGATGGTGGAGACCCCATGGGGTTCCTGAAGAAGAGAGGGGTCTTCTGGAAAGGGAGCTTGAAATTTCTAATTGAAATTCTTACCTTCAAGGCTACCAAAGACCCTATACAGGAATAAGGCCCTCCATATCTCCCACCCCTGATGCAGTAATGATGTAATATCTATCTGGGTCCTGTTCAGTTTGGCAAAGTGGAACAGAGCCTGAGGTCAGTGTGAGGTCCTGGAGAGGACCCATCCCTGGTCCTCTCCCCAGGGATGGCCTCCCCCTCATCCCTGTACCCCACCCCACTTTGGGACACAGCATAGCAGCGAGCCAGCTGTTTCAAATATAGGCTCTGGGGTGAGGGACAGAAGGAAACTCAGAACGTAGCCTAGCCCATGTGGCCCATGCCAGGCCCAGGGTTGCCTCATTCTTGGTCACTGGGTGAGCTTCTAAACCTGTGCATCCGCCAGCACATAGAAATACATCCAGACACCGATCTGCCCCCAGAGGGAGGCTCTGCCTGAGAGCTTGGAAGTCTTGGCCCATCCGCCTCAGTTACACATACACTGATTGTACCCAAGTTCAAGGCTATATTTTCTTTTTTTCTATGTGAAGTCTTAGTTTTTCAGTAAACAGTAATTAAAACTAACATACACAGAGACAACAATGCCACATTTTAATGTATTCATTTCAGCTGACTGCACCCGAGCCCCAGCTTCCTGTGAAATTCCTTTGTTTCCTAATACATTCAGGGTATTAGCGATCTGTTTCCCTGTGTGGTTTTGTTCCTTCTGTTTCTGGAAAATGGGGGATGCAGTTAAGGGTTGGGGGGAGTTGGGGGTCAGAATGGAGTACTGAATGCTTTGTTTCTGTAGTTGAAGCATTTGCTGACTGGGGCCATTGGAGCAGCCCTCCATTTTTCTATTCAAAAGCTTCCTTCTCCAAGAAACCTCTCCAGCCTTCTGAGTCCCATCTAACAAGTCCATAGGTGGCTGTTGTCATGGAAAGGCCTTGCTCAGTGCCCAGTTCTGGGAACAGAACTTATCAGTGTGCTCTGGCCAGCCCTCCCTGCCACAAACCCTTTGCCTCCCCTGCTATGGGGTCTATTCTTCCCTGAGTGTGTTGCTATCAGTTTCTTTGTCTGTGCTGTTACTCCAGGATCCTGAGATTCTTGGGCAGCAGAGATAATGATTGCTTGCCTTTATCCATGACACTTCCATCTCCCAGGCTCATGAGCATGCTGACCTTGTTACTAAGCCCAGTTTACTACATCTGAAGTCCTTAAGCTGTTATGCAAATGCTAGATCTTCTGTTTCCAGATCTGAATAGTGTTAGTGCTATGGCCACACAGGCACATCGGGTGGTGTTTATGAGTAGGTGGGGAGAAGCCTGACACCCAGCAAAGCCTCAGAACTCGAGTTATTATGATGATGGGGATGATCATTTGGCAATACTGGGCCTTGAACTCAGGGCCTTGCACTTGCTTAGACAGGCACTCTATCGCTTGAGCTGCTCTGCTTGTCTCCTCTTGCCTTGGTTATTTTTTTGAGATAAAGGCATCCTTTTATTCTTGGACCAATGTGGACTGTGATTTTCCTGTTTGTGCTTCCCAGTAGGTAGCTTGGATAGCAGGCATGAACTACCATTTGTAGCCATGGTGCTTCTTTCATAGCCTGGAATGACAGACATGTGTGATCATGCTGATGGCATCATAGATTGAGATGGACTCAAGAGGAGCTGGCCTTTGAACTGTGATCTCTGATTTCTGCCTCCCAGGTAGCTAGTATTATAAACTTGAGCCACCATGCCCAGATTTTTTTAAAAAATCATTATTGATTGGGGTGTCATTGCCACCCTCGTGGCACTGCACTCAGTCAATGGGTGTTGTCTCTGGTATGTCAATAATAACTGCCAAGTTTCTCCTTTTTTGGGGGGGGGGGTCAGTCCTGGGGCTTGAACTCAGGACCTGAGCACTGTCCTTGGGCATTCTCGAGGCTAGCTCTCTATCACTTGAGCCACAGCACCACTCCTGGCTTTTACTGTGTATGTGGTACCAAAGAATTGAACCCAGGGCTTCATGCATGCTAGGCAAGCACTCTACCACTAGGCCATGCTCCTGGCCCAAGCTTCTCATTTTAAAAACTAGAATCTGCATGTTTTGTTGTCGTGGGTCTGAATCATGCCCATGTTGGAACACCTTAGATCAGCATGCATGGGAATATGTTTTAAACCCTGAACAAACAGGGGTGGGGCCTTGAGTAAGACAAGCTACACCCCTTGCCTGGCCCAGCAGCACAGCCTTGATTCTTCCTAGGGTGTGGTTCATAGAGATGGTAGGAGACCCACGTTGGCTTCGAGTGAGAAGGAGGAATAGCACTGGGTTTCATGGGAAGCTTTGGGATGGAGAGGTGCCTCCTCTGGCTTTATGTACTCGACTGTAAGACTTTGGGGAATAGAGCTGCCAGTTCCCATACACATCCTAAGCAGAGATGTCAAGTGGGGGTAGGTGGGTGGAGAGCCCCATTCTGCTGCTGGCTTCACCTTCAAGGAAGCAGATCCTGGCTGAGTCAGTGAAAACAGGTCTCCCACCAGAGACAATGGTGGATGAGGCTGTGGAGTCTCACAGGATGCATGCACAAGGATGGCAACAGGGTTGGGAAGCCTGGTTGCCATGTCCACCGAGTGGCAAGAAAAAAAGCAAGGAAAAGCAAGAGGGGGGGGTCCCCATATGGTCCCATCATGACCATTCCACCCACTCTTTTCATGGCAGGCTGGAGCAAGACCAGGCTTTCAGAGGAATGCAAGTAGTGGGAGCTGTGGGAATGAACCCTTCCCATTTCCTCAGGAAGGGCCAAGTAGAATGAGTGCTGTCCTGTGGTCCCCATTGATGTTTAAATAGGAAGCCTGAGAAGTTAGCCCCTGTCCCAGACTGAACAGTAACTCCTAGTGGAATACTGGAAATGTCTAGTGTTTGCAGATACAGGGGTCGTGATGAGGCAATATTGAGAAGAGCCTGCCCCACCACCTGAGAGTGCCAAGAGTGCCAGCTCTCCCCATGCTTTAAATTCATGAGACCATTCAATTCTCACAGCTGTATGAGGTAGACATGGGGGTGGGGCTGGGCAGGCCTCCAGCTGTTTACCATGAGCCCCTCCTCATTGTCAGTCAGATGTTGAAAGGGAGTTGAGAAGACTGAGTTCATTCTTCCATTACCCCTCCTCACTGCCACTCATTTTACTTTCCCTTGACCAGGCACCTCCTTTATCTAACATTTACTAACTCTATCTCCCTTCTGTTTATCTTCCCTCTGTCCTACTGAGGTAGTCCTCTTCCCAGGGAAGGCATTTTGTCCTCTGCTATGTTTCTGGAACCTACCTGGGTCAGAAAGGAAATGCTCATTGATTTTGGACTTCCCAGCCTGGGAGCAATAGGAAATAAATTTTCTTTTTTTTTTTTTTGTCATTGGGGGGCTTTGAACTCAGGGCCTGAGCCCTGTAGTTGGACTTTTCTCAAGGCTAGAGATCTACCACTTGAGCCACAACACCACTTCCAGCTTTTTGCTACATATGTGGTACCAAGGAATGAAACCCAGGTCTTCGTGCATGCTAGGCAAGCACTCTAACACTAGGCCAAACTCCCGGCCCCAGTAAATAAATTTCTGTCATCCATAAGCAACCTGGTCCATGGTGTTTTGTTTTCATGCCTGAATGAACTACAAGGCCATCCTGTGCTATGATTGCTTTCTGGCTCCTACCTTTCCTTCCCTCTTCCTTCTTTCCTCCTGTTTGCCCAGTGCCTGGCAGAGCTTGGTTGGAAAGGGACCTTCAGTAAATGCCCAATTCATCAAGCTGAAGAAACACCGCACTCACAGCTAAGAGTTTGGGCACCAGTCCCATGTGCCCTTTGCTTACTGAGTTAGGCCCTCTGCATTAGTGAGCTTACTAACTCTGTAACAAAATACCTGACCCAGGCTGCTTAGAAGGTAGAGAGAAACATAGTTTGCTCATCCTTTTGGAGGCCCAAAGCCCAAGATCAGGCAGGAGTGAGGAGGAGGTGTATTGACAGAGTGTCTGGTGAGAGCATCAGGTGGCAGCATACATATCTCAAACCCAAGCAGAAACAGAGAGATGGGGCCAGAGCTGGGGTTTTTACTACTGTCCTGTCTGGGGATAATGACTTAGGCATCTCACAACAACCACCACTTCCCAAAGGTTCTAAGCACCACCCAATACCAAAGGACTAAGCTTTTAACCATGACCCCCTAGAAGGCCGTAATTAAACAACTGAACCACGCTCAAGCCATCACACCTTCTGTTATTCCTTCCCCGTCTTACAAAGGGATACAGGGGTGAGTTCTCCCATCAGAATTGGAAAGCTACCCTTTGGGGCCTGTGCCTCCCCTGCCTTCCAGAGGCTGCCACTTTGCAAGTGCTGCTGGCCACCTGGTCAATGCATCCTGCATAGCTGGCCCTGGCCATCTGGCCTGGGACCATGTGTTGGGACCTCAGACTTGAGGAGCTGGACCTGGGACCAGGATGTTGAGAGGACTCAGAAATCTCTGCATGCAATAATCAGCTTGCCTTGGGATTGGGGAGCATGGAGTGGGAGCTGGAAAGTAGCCTGGGGTGTTGGCTACTGGGCACTGGCCTCTTGGAAAGGCTGCCGAAAATGGGGGCGTGCAGTTGCCTGTTGCAGAACAAGAATGGGTTTGTGACAGGCTAGGGTTTGGAAGTTCCCTTGAGAAGAGTCTTCTGGTCACAGAGATGTACGACAGCTGCCTTATCAGTCAGGCTGGGGAGCGACTGTCTTGTCTGTCCCCAGCTGGAGGACAAGCAAGGCATATAATTAACTCCAGCTGAAATGTGCTGTGGGGGAGGGTGGAGGGCTATGGTGAAGGGAGGAGGGAGGGTGGCTGCGCTAGCAGGAGGGATGCTCGGAGCTGCAATCGCCCATCATCTCCAAGCAGGTGGCAGTAAGCATTTGAGCATGAATCTCAGGTGGCCTCTGGGTGGGCCTTAGGGATAGCTCTTGCCTGAGCTCCAGAAAAGCATAGTTGGGTTTGGCACTGGGGCTCCTGGGGGAAGTGAGCAGAGTGGGTGGCCTTGAACCCAAGTGCTAGGCCTGGTGGTATCCATGCGGCTAACATTCCCTCCTGACATCTCTTCCTCAGTCCCTGGTTGCCTAGGATTCGCAGAGCCCCTGGAGGAGGCTGAGACTCCCTGCTTCCTGCCAAGGTCATCCTTTCAACCCCTGATCCTCCCAATGCCCAGCACCTCCTGCCTGGACCACTTCCTCACTTCATAACCACCTTCCTACTGTCCCTCTCCCATCATGTCCTTCAGGTGGCCGCCAAGGTCCTCTTCCTCGCCATCAGCTCTGGTCATGTCCCCGTCAGGGTGAAACACATGGAGAGCACCAACAGCGTCTACCAGGTGCACACTTTTCTGTCAGTGATGATGAAAAATGTCTAGAAATAGATGGTTACACAATGTTGCGAGTGCACTTAATGCACTGAAATGCACTTCAAGATGATTAAATTGGTCAAGCCAAGTCCCAGGACCTCCAGAACAAGAGGAACACCCTGGGCTGGTGCTCAGAACCTACTGAAGGCTGCCTGCCTCCCTTCCCAGAGTCTCGTGACCTCCTCCCATCACCTGGTTTGTGTCCCAAGGCAGAGAGAAGAACATCACTCGCCTTACCCAAGACCTACCATCCCTTTCCCTGTCTCTCTGCCCTTCCTCACTGATTCTGAGAACAAATCACTCTATAACATCCTCCTGCAGGCTTCTCACCACTGGGATGCTTTCTAGCCATTCTCTACAACATTTTACCCCATTGTAGCCCTACGGAGACAGCTGTTCCTCATAGCACAGAATTTGGAGTGTGATGACCAGATTTGAAAACAGTTGTATGATGGTGAGCTTGTCACTCAAATCCCCTGAAACTGCATTTCCTCCCCTGCTAAATAAGAGCTAATAACTAT
Organism: Megascapheus bottae; assembly: GCF_031878675.1. Classification (NCBI taxonomy): domain Eukaryota; kingdom Metazoa; phylum Chordata; class Mammalia; order Rodentia; family Geomyidae; genus Megascapheus; species Megascapheus bottae. The sequence goes on along the minus strand of NC_143511.1, from coordinate 62,923,251 downwards.
ATTGTAGCATCCTTACAAATACTGAACAAGATACATTATGAATAGTAAATGAGATAATGCAAGGGAAGAATTGCACAGAGCCGGCAGTGCTAGGGTTCGTGCTAAGTAAGTGTTAGCTGGATGTATATAGTAAGACATCTCACTTGGGACTGTTAGGGTTGAAAGAACCTGAGAGATTGACTGTGGCCATCATTCCTGACACCTGCTTCTCCCTTCTGTTAGCTACCCCATAAGTTGCCCTGTGTGTCCCTGGTTCTTAAGTAGAGTCAGTTATGTCATGGATTCTATCTGTGCGTGTGTTCCACTCCAATGCTCAGTGAGCCTCTCAGTGTGTTTCCCTGCTCCCTTGATACCTAGCAGCATTCAGAATGACAGCCCTCTGTCTGCTGGGCCTTTGCATGGGTATGATGTTTCTAGCCTTCCTGCTTAGAAAGGAAACCCAGTGAGATGTGTGTGTGTGTGTGTGTGTGTGTGTGTGTGTTGGGGGGGGGGTTGCCATAGCACCATCCAGCCTTTCCTGACTGATATATCTGCTAAGTCAGCCTTCCTGAGGAAGGTCAGAGAGGGAGGTCCCCACAGATCTGAGCCTGATGTAGCTGTGTGCATTCCATCTTTGGTCTCTTTCCTCCTCTGTCTTCTGCATCCTTGGGCTCCCATCAAGGAGATGACTAACTCTGGCCCCTGAATAGGTTCCTTGGGTGTCATGAGCTGGCAGTCCCTTCACCAGTGTCCCTTACTGAATGAAGGATGTGGATATACATCCTTTCAGGGTGTTGATCGGTATTGTCACCAAGCCACCTGTTAACACATCTTACCATTACACCTGGACCACCACATCTGCTCTCGGGTGCTTTCCCTCCTCCACAACCACCTTCCCCCAGCTAATGAAGTACTTGAGGGAGTACTAACCAAGGGAGCTATATGCTCTTGGTTAATATCTTGGTTATGATGTTAGTAGATGGTTAGTATCTTGGCTATGAGAAACTACTAGGCTGGTTCAAACCTGTCTTACCCCATCCATCCCTTCTCTCACCTGCCTTCTGCCCCCTACACACCTGCCCCAAGGAGAAATAGCCACTCCCTTATGCCCTTTCAGGAGCCTTTGCTCATGCTGGGAACTCAAACCTGCACTGTGTCCTCCCACCACACCAACTCCTCCTCATCCTCCCAGGATCAGTCCAGACACCACCTCCTCTAAGGAGTCTTGGCAGAATACCTCAGTGTGATTTGAGTGTTCCTCTCAGCAAGCCTGAAGTCTCCGCCACACTTCCTACATTTATCCTGCTTGGTGCTCAGGTTATTTGAATCTTGCCCCCATTGGTAACCAGGTCTGTTTTTCTTTGTGTCTTGCACCTGTCCCAGAGTCTGACTTCATTGTTCTCCAGTGGGTGATGAAAGAATGCATAAATACTCCAGAACTCCTGATCCCAAATTCCCTAATACTGCTCAACCACATTTTACTGAGTTACTTCTGTGTCTCTTATCACCTTCAGATGAGGCTCCTTTTTGCAGGGGCCATGCCCTCCTCATCCCCAGTCCAGTCCCCAGCTTAGGCTGATACGGAGCCCACACACTTTTTATATTCAGAGGAGTTGGCTGGGTGGCACTGGTCCCTCTCAATAGGTGACCCGGCCTCCATCCTCTCTAGGGGGGAATGACAGCATGTGATATTTACACAAACTTTCAGAAAAGAGCACCCCCTCCTGATAGGCAGCCAGCGCACGCTCTGTGTTTGTGACCCTGACTTTTAAAAATGTCACACCTGCATATTTGGGGAGACTTATTGACAGCTAATTAGGAGACGCAATTTGTATCTACCAGTCTTTGAAAAACATTTTGTAAATCAGGTAATTGGCTTGAACAGTGCAGAGGAGAGATGTGTGCCTTGGATCCATCATTCCCAAATAACTCAGTCGGCAAGCCGGCCAAGAATTCAGAGTGACAGCTTCAGGGAAAATACAGAAATGCCTGTTTTTCTGTGTTCACGATGGACAGCCTGGCTCTCAGGAGATTTTTAGAAACAGATGGTCCGTCCATCACCCCAGGGAAGGGGTGTGAAAAATTCAAGCTGGCTGGAGCTAATAAGCTCTTTGGGACAGAACTATGGAGATGACTACTTTTCTTTCAGCCCTTGCCCACTAGCTGGGGAGATATTTACCAGGCCGCAGAAATTCAGTTGAAGCAGCATGAGCTGACACCTGCCTGGGGCTAGGTCCTTCACTAGACACAGAGAGATGGGAAAGAACAAGACAGCCCATCGTAGCACACCTTATCTGGATTTGATTGACCCTTAAACTCTTATTTGGTGCAAGTAATAAGAGCCAATGTGCTTTTATTTGTTCAAGTGGTAAGACAGGTTTTTAATTGTCTTTATACAGGTGATGTGCAAATTGTTTACAATTCCATAAATCAGATAGATGATGAGTGCAGTATCACTCTTTCCTTAGGGCCAGTGTTTTAAAATGTAAGGCATACTTTCTGACTTCCTGCTCTGTTCCACAATCCTTCTTCATCTGTCTTTAAATTCTTTTCACCTTTCTCTGATAGTTCCCCACGTGTGTTTCAAAGTGCTTACCACAGGAAGTTAATAGTATTTGTTAGCAGTTGCAGCCTGACTGCACAGACCAGGCCTCTGTGTTCCAGTAGATCCATATGTTCAGGTTACATCCTCTGCCTCTGCCATAGTCAAGTGTGGTAGGAGGTGTATTGTAGGAAGTAGATGCACAAGCAGAAATAGAGGGGCCCAGGAGGGAAGGGTGGCCCACAGAAGAAGGTGGGGAGAGAACGTATGGGCAGGACAGGCCTCCAGACCAATGGGCTGTCCTGACATAGGGAAGGGAGAAAGGGAAGGAAGGAGGATAGGCAGGAAAGCTGCTGGCAGCCAGGTCTCTGAGGTTCAGAGACTGCCCGTGGTTTACTCATGTATTGGCCAGAAACAGAGCCCTTGTCCTGTCACCATGCTCTTACTTTGTGGCCATGGTACCTGGAAGAAAGTGACATCATTTCAAAAGTTGAGGCATGTCCTAATGCTCTTCCCCTTGGTTGCCAGCTTGTGAGGCACCCATTGTCTTATGCCTTTTCTCTGGGTTCTTTGGTACCCCTCCGTGAAACTCGTTTTCTCCTAGTTGCTTGGATTGTTCTTCACTCATAGCTAACTTGGGCCTGGTCAACATCACCTTGTTCACATTACATGGCCCAGAACTTGATGCTCACACCTGATATCCAGGGAGCCAGGTGTCTACTGTTTCTCTGTACCCACAAAGAACATAGCAGCATATTATCCATGGATACCCTCCTTGTCTGGAATTGACTCCCGATTCTGTTCTTACTCCCTGGGTACCTCTTTAAGCAAATTACTTGCCATTTCTAACCTTCAGCTTCTTCATCTATTAAAATGTGCATAGAGACAGGACATAGTTCACAGGCCTGTGGTGATATTTCAAGTGAGCCAATATGTATGAAGCAATTAGAATAGCCTGACACACATAAATTCAATATAAAGGCTCACCATGTTGTTATTATTGCTACTATTCTTATTTCCAGATATAACACCAGAGTAAAACATTTATTGAGTACCTGTCCTATTCAAGGCATGCTTCTACATCACGCAGATTCAGTTTTCCAGACTGTTCCTAGTACTTAGTAGACAATTTGAAGATGTTTGAAGTTAGTTTGCACACAAAAGAAGGAAATAAGGTAAGGTAAGGTAAAACAGAAGGGAATATTCCACATTAAGCATTTTTGCTTTCATTACAGAAAATACTTGTTTGTTTCTACAAAAACGCAATGGCACAAGAATATAGCGTGTGTTTAATTTAGATGCATGGTGCAAGGCTAGTTTTTAACATCACTGAGTGATAAGAAATTTAAAGACCTGTTTTTGAGTTCAGAAAGTCAGCCATAGAACAGGAAAAGGAGATGTCAGTGATTGAGAAAGAACCCTGGATGTAGAAAAATCCTTTCTGGGGCTTAGTTGGGTGGTACATACCTGCAATCCCAGCTATTCTGCAGGTGGATCATACTTTGAAACCAGCTGGATGGTGATACACACCTGTGATCCCAGCTATTGAAGAGACAGAGGTAGGTAGATTTGCCATTCTGGACAAAAGTAAAAGACCTAGCTGAAAAAAAAAATGAAAAAGCAAAAAGAATTCAAGGTGTGGTTTCAGTAGAACTTTGAGTTCAAATCTCAGTACTCCAAAGACAAACAAACAAAAAAAGCCAAACCACTTTGTCTTTTTAACACAATACAGGTATTTTTTAAAATTCAAGTAAGACAAAAAGTACCAAGAAGAAAGTTATCAAATTACCCTGACTCTCACCATCTTTAGATCTCAGTCCTATTTAGATGATGGCCATTTTTAATTTCTATTTATTTCTTACTAAATAGAGATGGACAGTTTTATAGGTAGAGAGGAAACACCTTTATAATGTAGGATTATTATTATATCTACTTGAAGCTTATATTGAAGTTAGTTTGCACACAAGAGAAGAAAATAAGGTAAAACAGAAGGGATTATTCCACACTAAGCATTTTTGCTTTCACTACAGAAAATATTTGTTTCTACAATATCTCTCTAAGGGTAATAAAGGATTGTGAGGAGCATCAAAGTTAAGATCCTGACCCTTAAATTCCAGTTTTCAATTTTATTTACTTATTTTGTTCCTAGCGGGGTACTGCCCCTGAACTTCTTTTGCTCAAGGCCACTGCTGGCTTTTTCTGAGTAGTTTATTGGAGATAAGAGTTTCACAGACTTTTTTTCCTTGCTGTCTTTGAACCACAATCCTCAGATCTTGATCTGAGCCTCCTGAGTAGCCAGGATTACAAGTGTGAGCCACCAGCACCCAGCAAGTTTTCAGTTTTAGCTGATATTGAGTAGAGCCCTTCTATTGCAAAGGAGGAAATGAACTTTCTTCCAGTTCCTTTCCCTTTTTGTCTCTAGTTCCTTTCCTCTCTTGTATGCCTGGATCAGCTTTCCTGAAGAGCTCTCATTGTCACTGTTTCTTTGTCACAAGCCCTTCGTTCCTGGGATTTATGCTTTCATTTACCATTTGGTTGGCTGGATTTTGTCAAATACTTTCTTTACTCCCTGCCACCAAGGCTGGCTCACAGGTATTTTGTGGCATGCTGAGTTCATAGCGTTTACCAATAGCATGCCCTGTCTGGGGTCAGTGGCCATGGAAAGACTGCCTTCCAATAATCAGAAGGCCTAAGGCGACCATTTCATTCAGGTCAGCACTGGGACTGCGAGTGTTCTGAACCGATCAATAGTGAAATGACAAACAACCCAGGTGAAAAAATGGGCCAAGTCATCCATCCAAAAGAGGAAGCATAAACAACTCTAAACGTAGGAAACAATGGTTTAACCTCTCATAGTCAGGAGTGTACAAACTGAAATGAGACATGGGGTACCCTCACAAGACTGGCACAAATGAAAGCTGGCAAAGAGATCTCTCAGACATTGCTGGGAGGGTGAATGGATCACTTGAGATGAGGCACAATCAATGATAGCTAAGACACATTAGGTGATTAAGAAAAAAAATTCTGGGTATGAAGGGGTCCTAAAAAATTACTTCATAGGGACTGATGAGGTAGTTTTATGCCTTTAATCCCAACTAATCTAAAGGTCCTAGAAAGACTGCATTATGTTTGTCAGGAGACAGGCTGAGAAATGTTCAGCCATCTTGCTTACAACCAGCAAAGACACTGAGGTGTCTGTCAGCAGGAATGAGTGAAAACAGTTCTGTCACTGTTCAGGGGCCTTGGCACAGCTTTGACCATGAGCAAACCACTTCTGTGGCCAGTGACAAAACACTCACAAACTGTAATGCAGAGCCAGAGGGGTAAGTTTCTGCTGGATTGTGCAGCAGATTACACTTCCAAAGACTGATGATGTTGGGTTTAGGAACTATACACACATAAAAAGCACAAAGAAAAGTAAGGATGGATAAAGGAAAAGTTCAAATGCAGGGCTCCCCCTGGGTCAAGGAGGGGTGTGTGCTGGAGTGCACAAAGACTTCAGTTTCAATTAAGTGTTGGACTTACTGTCTGTTTTCATTAGTTTTTCTAGTCTGTATACACACACATATATGTGAATATTGTATATGTATGTATGTGTTATGTATGTATGTATATGCTAGTACTAGGGCTTGAACTCAGGACCTGAGTGCTGTCCCTTAACTTTTTTTTCATTCAAGGCTGGCACTCTACCACTTGAGCCACAGTTCCTGTTTGTAGTAATTATTGGAGATAATAGTCTCACAAACTTTCTTGCACAGGCTCCAAATTTTGATCCTCAGATGTCAGCTTCCTTTTAAATAACTAGGAATACTGGCATGAGCCATTAGTTCTTAGCTGTTTTTCATATTTTATGTTGTATATAAATAGCACATTTCCTTCCTATAATAATAAATTATTCTTTTTTGATTTTATATTTTGCCGGTACTAGAGTTTGAACTCGAGTCCTCATACTTGCTTGGCTTGTTTACTTGGGTTGTACTTTACCACTTGAGTCATACTTCCACCCATGCATTTGGCTGGTTAAGTAGAGATGGAGTCTTTTGCCAGAGTTGGCTTCAAACTATGATCCTCTGGATCTCAGCCTTCTGAGTAGCTAGAATTATAAGCACGAGTCACCAGCATCCAGCAAAGTAATGGCATTTTCTTTACAATGAATTAGTGCTGTAGGGCTGGTAGTTTGGCGTAGTGGGGGAGTGCTTACCTAGCATGCACAAAGATCAGGGTCCGATTCCTTGGTACCACATACATAGAAAAGCTGGAAGTGGTGCTGTGGTTCAAGTGTTAGAGCTCTAGCCTTGACAAAGCCCAAGGACAGTGTTCAGGCCCTGAGTTCAAGTTCCCAGGACTGGCAAAAAAGAGAAAAGAAACAGTGCTATAGACTCATATTGTGCAGGTTAGTTGGGCAAAGTTCCTTCTGGAAAGAATAATAGTTACTGGAATATAATAACACTGTGAAAAATGAATAAAATTATTTACCTAATGTTCTCAATTTTTGTGCCCAGCACATAGTAAAGGTGGGACATATGTTAGCCAGCACTCTTTTCTTTCTCTTCCATTCTTTTTATTTTATTATACTTTGAGATGGGACCTTACTTTATAACCCAGTTTGGCCTCAAACCTGGGGTCCTTCTGTTTCAGCCTCCTGAATGCTGAGATTACAGGCATATACCACCATACTCAGCAGCTACTGGTATTTACCGCAAGGGCAGAGAAGGTATTTGAGAAACTGTCCTAGGTGGTGCATCCCCCAAACAGCAGAATAGTTAAGTATGATACAGCCGGAAGGAGTCTATTGGAGCTATGCTGGCTGAGTTTTGGTATCTGGAGGGTCTTGGGGGCTGAGGATCATGATTTTTTTTTTTTGGCTAGTCCTGGGGCTTGACCTGAAGGCTTGGACACTGTCACTGAGCTTCTTTTGCTTAAGGCTAGCATTCTACCTCTTGAGTCACTAGATTTTTCTGTTTGTGTGGAACTGAGAAATCAAACCTAGGGCTTCATGCATGCTAGGCAAGCATTCTACCACTAAGCCACATTTCCAGCCCCAGGACCACTGAAGCTAAGGAGCTAGACTGAGCCAACTGGGGCCTAGGGGCCAAATCCAGTTGTTGCTACTTTTAAAAATAAAGTTGTGTTGGAATGCAGCCCTGCTTATTCCCTTACATTTGTACTAGTCTTGGGGCTTCAACGTAGAGCCTGGTTCGTTCTCTCTCTCTCTCTCTCTCTCTCTCTCTCTCTCTCTCTCTCTCTCTCTCTCTCTCTCTCTCTCTCTCTCTCTCTGGCACTCTGCCACTTGACCCACACTGTCACTTCCAGCATTTTGCTAGTTAATTGGAGATAAGAGTTTCATGGATTTGTTTGTGATCTTCACTTCCTAGCCTCCTGAGTAGCAAGGGTTTGCAGGCATGAGCCACCCATGCTTGGCCAGAATTGAATCTTGCTTAGGCTCACAAAGCTTAGCATACTTCAAATACTTAGCATCTGGCCATTTATGGAAAACATATGCTGGCCCCTGCCCGGGTAGGAGAACTTGGCACAAGAATCGCAAAAGAAATGGTGGTTTCCAGGCCAACAAAGAACTTTGTAAGAAAGCTGGGTTTCCTGCCCATGGAGGGACCCTGCTCCTCCTCGTGAGTCCTGTGGAGGCGGTGGACTGGGACAGGCTGGACTCATTTGCTTCTAAAGTCCCCTTCTGCTCTGAAATTCTGTGTGCTGTAATTCCCGGTTTCAAAGGGGTTGTTATTAGCACTGACATTTTCTTGGCATTTTTACTTTTTAACACTCGGCCACATTTTCTTTGAAAAGTTTAAAATTTTTAAAAGAGGTTTTAATTCTTTAAAAATGAGATCTAACTGAAAATGAGTTTCATTCTGGACTCTGTTTTTTTTTCCATTAAGAAATTAATTCTGGCCTTTGGATCTAGTCCAAAGACTCATAAGAGTCTATAGGTGCCAGGAGGCTTTCTTGGTGACAAGCCCTTATGAGGAAGAGGAGGGACCATTGGCTGTGGCATAGTGGCTGGAATTTGGAGGCAATAACCACAAACAATGACAGCAGATATGACATCAAAGTCACTAATGAAAAATCTGCAAGATAAGAGAAAAGGGGAAGGTGGAAAGGCCACAGTGACTGAGGACCCGCTAGGAGGCACAGCTAGGCTCCAATAGCAAGACAGCCATTCCCCTTTAAGCTATTGCATAAAATAGGATTGGTGGTGGTCTTATTTCCTGTGTCCTGGGCAGGTGATGGCCAGCCATGCCAACCAGTGGGATAACCTCCCTGGGTGAATGGAAAAAGTTCTCAGGGGGAGAATTTGGGGGGCTGAGTTAGGAGACCATGATAAAGTTCATCTCCTTCCTGGACTCAGAGTCCCTCTCTGACTGAGAGTGATTCATCAGAAGCCCAAAGGCTGAAAGAAACTTGCCATAAATAACTTCTCAATATGATTGTTTTGCCCAGCACACGGGCTGACTGAAAGCTATCAGACGAACACCTTAAATGAGGTATTACAAAGCAGCTTAGGCAAGGGCAGGTCCCCGAGAAGGGACAATGATGAACAGCTCTTATGGGACCATTTCCGAATGCAGCATTTAGGAGTTTTATATGAAATGAACATGAAAGTGACTTTCACCCGAGCAGGGAGGACAGATGCTGGGAGATGTGTCCAATGAAGCGTTTGCACATCCTCCCTGAGAAACCTGATGCCTGGAGAAAACTCCCTCACGTTTGGTGAACTGCTCACCAGGTAAACTGACGGGCAGCTGGCTGCCTTTTAGTGTGTGCTCTATCACTAAGGAGTTAATCACCTGCCCCTCCTGAAGCCAGAGACAAAAGGACTCTAACAAAGACCCCTAGGGTATCTCTCTCCTAGGTTTTAAACATTTTTACTACTAGCAAGAAACTCTTTTCAAGTAAAGTATTATTTGGAGACTGATACTTCCTCTAAAGCCACCACAAGAGAAGGGGCTGGCTGTAGGGGAGGGGCCAAGAGCTGTGACCTCCCAGACCAACTCTGGATTCTGCTGGGATGAATTTGAAACCTCTAAGTGGATCCAGTCCCAAAGTTATCTGTTTGGGGGCATTAGTCCTGTCAGGGAAGAAGAAACAGGATTGAAGTAAGTCTGAGAAAGAAGAATGTTGAAGTAGGAGGCTTGGCCCTATGGCCTGGAGTTCATTTGCTATGAAAGTGTGCCCTTCATGGAGGCAGGGAATATTAGTGCCCGATGGGCTGTTTCTCTTCCCTCAGCCTGAGGGCAGGTCCAGAAGAAATCTGGGCTTGCAGCATTATTCTGCAGGAAATATTCTCTTCTAGAATATGTTAGCTTTAGCCTTCTCTGTCTGTTTAGTTCAGTAGATTATTAGAAGATTCCAAACCTATAATCCAGAAATCCTTCTCCTTGTCTTATTTCTAGACCTCAGTGTCTGTGTCTGTCAATGAGAGCAGGGATTATGTTAGCAATCTCTCCCATTGGGGTACCACACTTTTATCTAGCTATTAAAAGCTACCTATCCTTTTTATAGCAGATAAATACATACCATATAAACTATGAAAGAGACCTCACCTATAAATTAAGCCTACATCTCCTCCCATGGAATTAATTAACTTTGAAGAAAACCTCATGAGTTTGCCTTTCTCATTCTGAGTACACTAGCTTTCTATTGCTGCTATAACAGGTTATCACAAACTTAATGATTCACTAAATTTATTTATTTATTTACTTATTATCTCACAGTTTGTTCCAGAAGTCTAGGTACTATGTTGTTTGGTCGTGTGTTTTCTACTAAGAGTTTCCCAAGGCCAAAATCAAGATATCACCTGGGCTGTGTTCTTATCTGGAGGCTTTACCTGGGGAAGACTAGCTTCCATGCTCCTTCAGGTTACTGGCAGAACTTGGGATGTTAGAATTCTAGGAGTTTAGGGCTATAGGAGTCTTCTTGGCATGTGGCCCTCTTCAGCTTTCAAACCATATGAAACTCATGCATGGTTCCAAACTAAATCTCCACTTTTTAGAACTTAGGTGATTATAATGACACCCAGCTAAATTATAACACAGATAGTAATTTAAAACCAGCTCCTTAGTACCCATAATTACATCTGCAAAAATTCCTGTTGTCATGAAATGTAGCATTTACAGGAGTAGTCAAAAGGAAAGGTAGGATCCTCACTCTGCTTGCCACACCTAATCTGGTGTGCACTGGGTCTGATCAACATTCTGGAACATTTAAAGACCCTTCACCAATAACTTGTCATTAAATATCCTCAAAATTTTGAAATGATGTAGAATTTTGAATTGGCAGGCTGGGAATGTGACCTAGTGGTAGAGTGCTTGCTTAGCATGCAGGAAGCCCTGGGTTAGATCCTCTGTACCAAATACAAATAAAAAGCCGAAAGTGGTGTTGTGGCTCAAGTGGTAGAGTGCTAGTCTTGAGAAAGCCCATGGACAGTGCTCAGGCCCCAAGTTCAAGCCCCAGGACTAGCAAAAAAGTAATTTTGAATTGGCATAGCCAGGAACAATGTTTGCAAGAAGTCAAGGTATCATTACTAATACAGAATCTTGGAAAAGACAAGGTATTTGTGAGATGTTTGCTGAGCAACTGTATCTTAAGTTCTTAATGTAATACAACTTTGATTATAAATCTTCTGGTACTGAGTTATGATTGTCATTGAATTAAATAACAAGCCAAAAGTCATTTCAGAAATGTAAAAGACTAGAAATTATTCAGAAAATCATGGGAGAAGAATTAAAACATGAACTGTTCTGCTTGGGTTCTGTGGATGGAGAAACATCAAGAACAGTCTCCCTTTCCTCCTTTGTTCCCTCTCTCCCTCCCTCCCCCACCACCTCTTTCTTATTTTTCCACCTTTCTTTGTTGGCCCCAAAAGTTAACTTGGCTAACTTTAAAAATTAGTGTATGTATGTATGTATGTTGGACAGGTGGGGGGTGTTGCTGGTCCTGGGGCTTGAACTCAGGGCCCTGGGCACTGACTCTAAGCTGTTTTGCTCAAGGCTAGCATTCTATCACTTGAGCCAGAACTCCACCTCTGGATTCTGGCAGTTAATTAAGACAAGAGTCCTATGGACAATTTTCCTGAATAGGCAGGCTTTGAACTGGGATCCTCAGATTTCAGCCTCCTGAGTAACTAGGATTATAGCTAGGTACCACTGACACTAGCCTAAATTAAATTTTTTAAATATATCATTGGGGTAATATATAGAGGGGTTACAGTTACATTCATCAGGTAGTGGGTACATTACCTCTCATACATTGATACCCCTTCTTGGGTTTTTGTCTCAATTTCCCTTCACCCATCTACCCCAGTCATCTTGTTTTCCCCCTTCCCTTCCTTATTTCAAATAAACAAATAAACATATATACAATATACCAGGTAACAACATCAGAGATTAACCACAAGGGGAAAAAATGAGAAAAGAAATAACTGCATATAGTACATTGAAAACAACAAAGATAAACCTCATGTTTCCATATCCTAGAGTTCATTTTGTTTAGTCTCATCCAATATGACCATATATGTACATAGCTTTTGAGATATGATTCTCTGCTAGGAGAGTCTTAGATGTGAACTAATTGTTACAAATGAGGGAAACCATTGAGCCTCTGTTCCTTTAGATCTGGCTTATTTCACTTAATATGATTTTTCGAAGTCTTTCCACATCTTTACGAATGCATTCTTTCTGATGTCAGCATAGAATTCCATTGTGTATAAGTACCACATCTTCTTTCTGCAAGATCAACAAGGGATCAAAATCATAGATACTCCATGAGAAGTAATTATTATTATTCTAAGTTATCAAAATGAAATACCATACCTCAAGTATGTTTTTTTTTATTTACTAGGAATAATACAGTCATGATAGCACATTGTCCAATTGGCTTCAAAAATTTTGGCCATGCAAAGGACATAGCTAGTAAGTTAAATAGAAAGCCCACAGAATGGGAGAAGATCTTCACTAACCATACAACAGACAAATGCTTCATATCTAAAATATACATACACCTCAAAAAATTGAATCTCTTTAAACAAATCCTCAAAGAAACAACCATCCCATTAAAAGGTGGACTAAAGACTTAAAGATATACTTCACTGAAGAGGAAATAAAAAGTGCCTATAGACACCTGAAGAAATGCTCCACATCTCTGGCCACAAAAGAAATGTAAATCACTTAATATGATTTTTTGTAAGTCTTTCCATTTCCTTACAAATGGGGCAGTATCATTCAAAAAATCATATTAAGTGAAGTAAGCCAGACTCAAAGGAACATAGGCTCAATGGTTTTCCTCATTTGTCACAATCAGTAGAAACCTTGGGCTCTCCTAGCAGAGATTCACAGTAGAACAAAATCTAGATACATAAGGCCATATAGTATGATGCTAAATGTAAGGACCTCCAGGATATAGAAACAAAAACCATATTATGAGTGATTATTGTCCTTAATGTACTATGTTATCTTTCATCTCTTTTGTTGTCCCTTGGTTATCTCATATTGTTAAAATATTTCACCTTGTTATCTGATATATTTTATATATGCTTAATTGGTTATTTGAAATAGGATAGGGAAGGGGGAAATCAAGATGAGTGGGGTAGGGAGGAGGGAAATGGGGACCATGACATGAGAAAGGGTATCAATATTTGAGAAATAATGTACCTTCTATCTGGTGAATATAATGTAACCCTTCTATTAATTACAATAAAAATATATGAAAAAACAAAAAAGAAATGTAAATAAAACAACTTTGAGATTCCCCCTCACTCCAATTAGAATGGCTAATATCAAGAAATCTAATAACGACAGATGCTGGTGGGGATGGGGTCAGGAGGGAGTGTAAACTAGTTCAACCACTCTGGAAAGCAGTGTGGCGATTCCTCAAAAGACTAAATGCAGAGCTCCCCTATGACCCAGCAATCCCACTCCTGGGCATTTACCCAAATGTCCGGAAAGAAGGGCATACTAAACTTACTAGCACAATGATGTTCATTGCAGCATTATTTACCATAGCTAAGATATGGAGCCAACCCAGATGCCCCTCAGTACATGAATTGGATCTAGAAGATATGGTACTAAATAAAAAATTTAAGAGCTGGATTAATTGTCAGTTACCTGACAAATAGAATCTAATTTTTCATCTTGACATTGAGAACCCTGGTTCCCTTCCCCAAACCACTTGTCCTGTTTAGCCAGAGGCAGGGGTTGGCTGTGTCTGTGTTCAGCTCCTTTTCCATATTCCTGATAGTCTTCCCATCCACTTCTCCCTTCTCAGATGTCCCCTCTCTCACAGTCCTACCTGGCTCTCCCTTACAAGGGAGATCCTAGATCAGGATCTCCCCCAAGCACTATCTACCATTTAAGGGGACTGAAATGCCCTGTCTCCCGACCTTCAAAATGAAGGAGTTCTCAGAGGCCAGGGCCTGTGGCATATTATGTCCTCTATCCTAGGAGCATTCAGGAGATATGTGAACACTAACACCAATCCACTCTGTCCCATACTGTGATTATTAAGGTGCAATGAGAAGGAGCAGAAAGGAAGAGGAGGACTGAAGGAAGAGGAGGAAGAAAGGAAAGGAAAGGAAAGGAGGAAGGAAGGAAGGAAAGAAGGAAGGGAGGGAGGGAGGGAAGGAAGGGAGGGGAAGGGAGGGGAGGGGGGAATGGAGGGGGGAGGGGGGAAGGGAGGGAAGAAAATGCCAAATCATATCCTTCTGGGGCTCATATTCTTGTGTAAGAACTTAGTCATCATCCAGACAAACAAAAAATATAGAATGATATACTAGTGACAGGATGTGTGTGGGGGTGTGTGGCTATTGTGTATGGGAAGCTAAAATTGTGGGAATGGTTAAAAGGAATGGGCCGCATTGATAACCAAGAATAGTGCTCCTGTCTAAGAACCCAGCAGGTGCAAAGGCACAGAGACAGGAGGGAAAAACAAAAAGGAAGGTAGGTGAGTATCCAGAAGAGGGGAGAGAAATCGGGTTGGGGGTGGGGAGGGGAAGGCCAGACTATGATGAATGCTAAGAAAATCTCCCCCAGCTTATAAATGACACAGTACTGTGATTCTCTGGCCAGTTAGCCTCATACTTGAAGCATTAAATGGCCTGCCCATTCACTAGGGAATGGATCTTTGCCCAATGACTAAGGCCCAAATATTTACAGTTGCCTGAGATTGTAAGATATGCTTATTCCCAAAGATTTCCTTTTCTGTCCCTGAAGGTTAGAGTTTTATTGCCCTGTAGGACTTCAGCTAGTTTGGTATTTAATTTAACTACCTCATTTCTCATTTTTGTGTTCACTTGTTATAAAAAAAATTGCCTGTTTCTCCAATCCTCTTTGAAACCTACTTTGTCTTCTTGCAGATTCCCTTATTAATGAGTTAAATAAATGTTAACATGTGCACGCTATCGATTTTTGTGAGAATTATGTTTTTAACCTTTCAAGCATTACATTGTGATAGGAATTTGAAAGTGCATAAAAAGCCAGAGAGTGAGAACATGTTTATGTTTTACAAAGGACTCTGTGGTGGCTGGGGTAAGCAGGTAGACTTCACTGGGCTCAAGGGAAACAAAATGCCCAGGTAGCAGCTAGGGAGAGAGGGCCACATGTTTGGAATGAGGGAGGTAGAAATGGGAGCCCTGACTTACTCCCAACACACACAGACTTGATTGTCTTTCTATGTTAGACGATCACAATCTGTTTTTTCTTTCTTTTGTGGTCCTCTGGGGTTTGAATGTGCTGGGAGGGCATTTATACCTCTTGAACCATGCTCTTAATCTCTTTTGCCTAGGCCAGCCTCAGACCACCATCCATGATTTACAGGTATCTCCCACTGTACCTAGCCCCATGGTCTGGCTTATTAGCTAGTTTTCCTGTCTGGTTTGGGAGCTCCTGGACAAGGTCTTGTCCACCCTTCATATTTTCTCAGCAACCATCCCTGGGCTGTGGATGGCAGCCATTGCTAAGTGAATTCAATCCTTTAGATTCCTCTACATTGTCCTTTCTACTATTGTGATGAAATGCAATCACATACTGTTTACCACTTTAAAGATCTTTAAGTGCCCAATCGGGTGGTAATATGCACATCCACATTGTTGTGTAACATCACCACCCTCAGCCTTCCAAATGGAAACTTTTGAGCACTAATTGAGCACTAATCCTTATTACACCTTCCTCAGCATCTGGGAGCTACTGTTCTATAAATTTGAGTGTTTACTCTAGGAACTGCAAAGGAACGGAATCATACAACATTTACCCTTCTGTGTGGCTTAGTTCATTTAGCATAATGTCTTCAAGTCTCATTCATGCTTTAGCCTGTGTCAAAAATTCCTTCCTTTGTATGGTTACGTAATATTCTATTGTGTGTACATGTCATGATTTATTTATCTCTCCCTTTCTCTGTGGATGGACATGAGGATATGGCTACTGTGAACCATACTGCTGTGAATACAGTCCAAATATCTCTTTGGGTTCCTGCTTCAGTTCACTCTGGAATCCACCCAGAAGAGGATTTGTGGGATCATTGGCAATTTTATGTTTATTGTTTCCTTTAGCTGAATCATCTTATGTTTCCACTAACAGCACCCAAGGGTTCTAGTTTCTCCACATCCTTGCCAACACTTGCTAATGTCTATTTGTTTTTCTTTTTAATGGCTGTCCTAAGAGTGTGAATTCATCATTTAAAATATAAACAAATTACTATGACAAGGGAAGACCCTACAGTGAGAATGTATGTGTGTATGTATTGGTGTAGGGATCTAGTCTCATTCTTGTTCAGATGGCTGAGGGGATTGAGGGTAGTCCGGGGTTGGGAGTGTGCTTAGGGAGACCAAGGCTGAGAAACAGGGTGCCAAGACAATCTATGACAGCTAGGCTGGGACCCAGTTAGGAGGTCCCATCCCTGCTGGACTAAGGCCAAGGGTTGCCTTGCAGAAGAGCTTGCTTCTGGGACCTCACTGTTAGGCTCTTGCCCCTGGAAATCATGTCTAATGTGAGCCTCTCTTTCTCTATGTTGTTTCCTTCTCAGTGTGACAATGCAAAAGGATTGAAAGCCTTCTATGATGCAATAAAATACGGGCCAAACCATTTGATGGTGTTTGGAGGCGTCTGTCCATCTGTCACATCCATCATTGCTGAGTCCCTCCAAGGCTGGAATCTGGTGCAGGTAAGGGCCCAACTTCCTTTTGTAGCAGTGGTGAGTGGAAGGAGGGCATCTTTGCAGGCTGCTGGCATTGTATTGGAGTGCTTCTTTGTGTGATATGGTTTCTCGGTTGTCTGAGTCAGGCTTCCTGACTCTGTCCTGGGTGATGGCATCTGGCCTCCTGCTCTCCTTTCCGCCCAGCCTCACCCTCTCATCCAACATTGTATAGCATACACAGTAAAGCAGCCCTGATGTCACACCATATGCTTGAACCCCCAGTGCTCACCACTGACTGTACCAGACTTGCAGGACCATTAACTCTGGCGAGCCTGCCTGCACAGTGACTTCTTCTGCCATCCACTCCATAGCATAGTCCTCCAGACAACACCTACCCCACATAATCCTGGCCTGAGGACCTCAGTGCACTACCTGTTCTGCCCCTAACCAGATGCCCCTCTGCCTACTCAGCTTGCATTCCTCTGTCACTGAAATATTCTCTACCAAGACCGCCCTTCTCCCAGTTAATCCTTCTCTGGGCCCCTGGCCAGTTACTCATTCTTCATGACACAGATTTATCCACTAATGACTCCTACACTAATGTATGCTATAGTCCGGTGCAGGTGAAATTCCCCAGCATTAGCTGCTATTTGGAATGAGGGAGTAATACAGAAGGATATGACCACCAAGGTGAGAGGTAATTGTATTTGTGTACTTACTTCTGTAACCATCCTTTTACCTTTCTATCCCCTCAGTCCATCCTTTCATCCCTTCCTCCTTCCCTTCATTTCTCCTCTATCCTTCCATTCATCTTTCCATCATCACCCATCCATCCATTATCTCTCAATCTGGCCACCCATTGTCTGTCTATTCATCAGCCTTACATCTGTCCATCCATTCATACTTCCAGCCAGTCAGCCAACTAAACAACAACTGCCTGTTTGGTAGGCACTACGGATATGGTACTGAACAGGATGACGCAGTCCCTTTAATTTCAGAGTTACATTCAAGGAGGAAACAAGCAAGCAATAATTGGTGATGATGATGATGATGATGATGATGATGATGATGATGATATTGATGATATTGTATAGGGCCTACTAGGTACCAAATTGTTTTGAGACTTATGGACATTAACTCAACCCTTATATCTGCTCTGTGGTCCAATGATCATTCCTATCTTATAACCAAGGAAACAGTCCCAGAGAAGCTAAGTAATTTGTCCAAAGACACAGAGCTAACACACAGTAGGACCATGACTTAAATTCATCTAGTCTGGTGCTTAAGATAATGCTGTGTTATCTGTCTTTGGGAGGGTAAAAGGGGGACAGAGAAATGGAGAGACAAAGAGTGAACAAGTACTTCAGTGCTACTTACTAGACACTAGGTTGAAAATGAACTATACAACTTGTGGGTGGGGATGGGAGGGAAAAACTGAGAGAGCACAAGGAAAGGGGTGGCAATGTCCAAAAGGAAATGTACTCTTTACCTGACTTATGTTAATTTGTAACCCCTCTGTATATCACCTGTATAAAAAAAATACAAGCTGGGGCTGGGAAGGTAGCCTAGTGGTAGAGTGCTTGCTTAGCATGCATGAAGCCCTGGATTCGATTCCTCAACACCACATACACAGAAAAAGCCACAAGTGGTGCTGTGCTCAAGTGGTAGAATGCTAGCCTTGAGCAAAAGAAGCTCAGGGACAGTGCCCAGGTCCTGAGTTCAAGCCCCAGGACTGGCAAAAAAAGATACAAACTATAAACAAGATAAAGCAGTGTAAGAACTTTGGACTATGTTAGGGTGGTCTAGAAAGGCCTCTTAGAGGCTGGGCCTGAACGAAGGGAGGAGTCCATTGGGTGGGTGGGTGGGTGGGTCACCCACCGGGTCACCCACCCACTGGTAGACAGAGTAGCAGCTGCAGGCAGGCAGCTTGTGATGGGCAAGGACCCGGCATTGCCAAGGAACAGAAAGCAGGTGGTGAGACTAGAACCTGGGTACAAGTTGGGGTTTGAGTGTCAGGGAACTTGTTCCAATGGAAGATTGAGGGCAGAGTCCAAGCATATAGCTAAGGGGTGTGGGGGAATGGACCCAAGGCATGGCAGAGGTGTGATGAAGAGACCAGCTACTCAGCCCATGACCCTGAAAGGCTTCTCAGGGCAGGATATAGCTAAGGGGTGTGGGGGAATGGACCCAAGGCATGGCAGAGGTGTGATGAAGAGACCAGCTACTCAGCCCATGACCCTGAAAGGCTTCTCAGGGCAGGTGATGTGGGGCTGGCTACCAAGGGAGAAGAGGGCATTGGACAATTGGAGATGAGGGGGAGGGCACTGCTGATAGAGTAGAACAGGCATGCTGAAGTGGAAGGTAGAAGGTGGGCTTGAGAGTGGTGACACATTCTTTGGTGGAAATAGGCCATATGGGGTGTGGGTGGATGCAATAGGAGGGGAGCCCCGAAAAGCAGCTCCATGTGCCATGGTGTAAACCCTGCCATGCACCTATGAGCCAGCATGGTATCGTGTGGCTCAGCAGCCTGGCTTCAGGGCTTGAGAGCTGTGAGACTTCGGATGAGTCATTTACCTTATCTGGACATGAGCCTCCCTTTCTGGTTTGCAGTAAGCGTCCACTGAATCCTGAACTAAGGGCACACGACAGGTGTGAGATCCTCTCTCAGGATGGACTTGACCTAGGGGTGAAGTGACATGGCATTCTCTGCTTCTAGGCAGTGTGCAGACTTGTGGATTCTCTACTTCTATTTCTGTAGAACCACTATACGTTTTTGTTGTTGTTGTTAGTGGTGGTAGTATTTTGTTTTGTTTTTTTGTGGGTCATGGGGCTTGAACTCTGCCTGGGCGCTGTCCTTGAGCTCTTCAGCTCAAGGCTACCACCCTACCCTTGAGCCAAGCCCCATTTCCTGTTTTCTAGAGGTTAATTGGAGATAAGAGCCTCAGGCCCTTTTGTGCCCAGGCTGGTTTTGAACTTTGATCTTCACATCCCTGCTCCTGAGTAGCTAGAATTACAGGCGTGAGCCACTATACCCAGCCACTATACATTTTTCAATGGGATTTTTGGCTGATAACTCATTTGCAGTCCTCTGCCACCCTAATTCTCATTGCCAGACACAGGGGCCAGACCAAGGGCTCCAGCTGCATGTGTGAGGGTCCAGGAGCCTGGGAGCTGTACAATGCTGAGCAACTTGGGGTACCCTAAGGATCTAGGAGGCAGAATTGGTGGGGTGAGCCTAGAAAAGCAGACTATCTGAGCCTTGTAGAGCTGGGCAAGGAGGGAATAGGAACTTGAATCCTGAAAGAAAATAACTTGGGGGCCCAGACTTTTGGCTTCTTGTGTTCTCAGCCTTAGGGAAAAAAGCCCCATTTATTATAAGTCAAACTCTGTGGCCCTCCCCAGGATCCAGGAAGCCTAATGTACCTCAGAGATTGAGGGTAGAATGAGCAGGTCTGTGGACACTCAAGTGATTTAAGAGTCCCTTAACTTGTTCGAAAGTTGGCTTGGAAACAGTTTCACAGATGGGAGAATCCATACAATTTGCATAATTGAAAGGGGCTGGGACTGCCCTTTGGGACAGGCATGGGTTCTTCCAGGACAGAGAGGTCCTGGAATGCATCATCGGTGTTTCTGTTTCCTGTGCCACAAAAATCAGAATTTGCACACCATTGGGGTGAAAAACTCACCCTGATGCCAAAATTGGTTAAATTCTACATTTGCCTTTTGCTCAGTGTCCTGATTCATGGGTTGTTGTGTAGGGAGGCTAACACTGTTTGCCTTGTGACGTCACTTAGCCACTGGGAACCTCCACTCCTGCATCTAGATTTAAAAACTTCTTCACAGAGTCCCAAGTCTCAGGCATAGACAAAGGTGGTTCTGACTCTCTCTAGCCAGGGCAGACCCCATGGAGGGTGCATGGCTCCGACCCGGGCATGAGCAGGAATGGTCAGATGGGATGGGCACTGGAGAAGGGAGCATATGGGATTGAAGAGGAAGAGGAAGTTTTGATCTCCAAAGCTGCATGGCTTTTATTTTCCTTTCTTTCTTTCTTTTTTTTTTTTTTTTGACCTGGGGATTGTACTCAAGGCCTCACACTTTGATTTGGCTTTTTGCTCAAGTTCAGCATTCACATCTCAAGTGCAGACATTTTGCTGTTTAATTGGAGATATGAGTCTCTCAGATTTCTCTAGCTAGCTCAGAACCTGGATCCTAAGATCCTCAGCCTCCTGGAGTAGCAAGGATTACAGGCGTGAGCCACCAATGCCCAGCTATGCATGCAAGATTTTGAGAGATTTTGATGGTGTTCTCGCTGGGAGCAGCTGAAGCCATGGCAGAAGTTAGAGGGGAGCAGACAAGCCTTGCTGCTGGCAGTCTCCCACGTGGCCCACGCTGCCTGCCTGTGTAGCTGTGATGTCCCTTTTGCTAGAGTTTCCAAGGGCACTGTCATCTCAGAAAGATCTGCTGTCAGAGGAGATGAACACACAGAATAGTTAAGACCAGGCAAGTAGCTTTCAATCTATGTGAGAAGAGTGGTCTTATGTGGGGGGAAAGCTGGGGTGATGCTCAGGTTCTGGTGTTTTGTTTGGAGAAAGCCTGATTAGGAAGTTCATCAAATCCCTTAAGAATGTAAGACTACTTGCCACTCAGAAGGAATTCAGTGCCAGTAGATTAGAGGGCTTTGGAGCACTGGTGGCTCAGGACAGATTCTCTCTGCGTCGTTTCCTCTCCCAGGAAATGGAACATGGGGAAAAGAGAATGTGGAAGAGACTGTAGAACATACTTCTAGGCACTCAGCCCAGGATCACCAGGGCAAAACCCACATCCAAGGTGCAGCAAGAGAGGGCTCTATTGCTTGGTCCCTTTCCCAGACCACTTCTTGCTCACGACCCTGCTTAGCCTTCATGGCATGACTTTTCCTCTGGTGGGGGTGGGGGCATCCTGTATGCTCCTCCTCCACACATATTTGCTACCATCTGTCTGCCCCACTCTGGCCTGGAGCTGGCAGAGTTCAGAACCCCATGTCATTCAATCCCACACCCCTGGCCTGATGCGCATGCTTTAGTGCCCTGGAATGTCCCCTGCTCAAGACATAGGCGTTTGCCTTCTGGGCCTCAGGCTCATCCTCACAGACCCACTGCAGAGTATCTGAGCTGGCTTGACCTGAGGGATCCTGAGGGAACTGCAACTGCAGCCCTTCTAAAGGGAGACCCAGGGAGGCCTTTGGCTCAGGCTCAGCTGAACTTTCCCAACCCCAGAACCACTGTGTTCTCATTATTTGCAATTGTCTGGAGACCTCTCTGCATCCTGACCTCAAAGACCCCAAGGTGGCTTGTGTGTGGCCTACCAACCACTGTAGGGGTCGCCCTGCAGACCCCTGCCAGCCTAGTTCTCTTTTATTCTTTCATTTTAATGCAGTTTTATTGTTTTTATTAAGGTTGTACAGAGAGAGGGGTTACATTTCATAAGTCAAGTAATGAGTACATTTCCCTTTTAGACAGTTACTCCCTTCACTTTCCCCCAGTTTCCCTCTCTGTCTCTGCCCGCAAGTTGCATAGTTCATTTTCCACGTAGTATATACTGAATAAAATGACTACATTTGTGCACCCTTCCTTTCTCCTTTTCTGTGCTTCCACATTTTCTCCCCTGAAAAGACAACAAACAAAAACAAAAACAAACAAAAAAGCCCCGCAACAACAAAAGCCCAAATAAAAAACACCATTGCCATCTGGGTGTGCTGCCTCACACCTCTAATCCTAGCTACTCAGAAGGCTGAGATTTGAGGATTTAAGCTCAAAGCCAGTCCAGGCACTAAAGTCCATGAGAGTCTTACCTCCAATTAACTACTAGAAAACAGGAAGTAGAGCTGTGGCTGAAGGGGTAGGGGGGTAGCCTTGAGCTGAAGAGCTCAGGGACAGTGCCCAGGCCCTGAGCTCAAGCCCCACCACTGACAGAACAAAACAAACAAAAAAAAACCCCACCATTTCCACCACCATTCCACCACCCCACCACCCCTCCCCCCAAAATGTCTCTGTTTCCTGGTCTTTAAAATTATTTATCCATTCGTTCATTCATTCATTCATTCATTGAATTCTGGGCCTGGGTACTGTCCCTAGGATCTTTTTGCCCAAGGTTAGCACTCTATCACTTGAGTCACAGCACCACTTTTAGCTTTTTCTGTGATTAATTAGAGATGAAAGTTTCACAGCTTTTCCTGCCTGGGCTGGCTTCAAACCACAGTCCTCAGATCTCAGCCTTCTGAGTAGCTAGGATTACAGGAAGAGCCACCACTACCTAGCTTATTTTTTATTTTTTTTAATGTTTGTCGGTCTTGGGGCTTGAACTCTGGGCCTGGGTCTTGTCCCTGAGCTCTTCAGCTCAAGGCTACCACCATACCCCTTGAGCAACAGTGCCACTTCTGATTTTCTAGAAGTTAATTAGAAATAAGAGTCTCACACACTTTCGTGCCTGGGCTGGCTTTGAACCTCAATCCTCAGATCTCAACCTCCTGAGTAGTTAGGATTATAGGAATGAGCCATCGCGCTCAGCTATTTATTATTTTTTTATCTTAATTTTTTTTTTGCCAGTCGTGGGCTTAAGCTCAGGGCCTAAGCACTGTCCTTGGACTTTCTCAAGGCTAGAG
The DNA here is from genome assembly GCF_031878675.1 of Megascapheus bottae. Taxonomy (NCBI): domain Eukaryota; kingdom Metazoa; phylum Chordata; class Mammalia; order Rodentia; family Geomyidae; genus Megascapheus; species Megascapheus bottae. The sequence goes on along the minus strand of NC_143511.1, from coordinate 62,899,951 downwards.
CTCTACCACTTGAGCCTCAGCACCACTTCTGGCTTTTATCTATGTATGTGGTACCGAGGAATCGAACCCGGGTCTTCATGCATGCTAGGCAAACACTTTAACCACTAGGCCAAACTCCCGGCCCCTATTTTTTTATCTTAAAGTATTGTTTTTTATCTTAAAGTAATCATATAAGGGGCTTCAGATCAATCTTGGTCAATGTCACCCTTCTATTAGTTCTCCCACAACTTTCCCACTCCGCTCCCCCTCACATCCCATCAGGTTACATAGTAGAGGGGAAAGGAGGAGGCAGAGCCTATTCAAGATACCACATCTGCTGGTGAGAGAGGATTTGACACCCCCAGAGACCAGGCAGAACTCATGGCTTCTCAGGAATTGGTCAGAGAGCTGCCTCCGCTCACAGGCTGATGAAAATAATCAGATCCTGATGGGGTAAAGGGTTTCTTCTTCAAGAGCTGCATCCCTTAGAGTCTGGCTTTTAAGAAGAGGCCATGCTAGATTGTTAAACTATAGATAGGCTCCTCCTTGAGCCTCCCAAGCCCACCCTTGCAACACACCCTGCCTCTTGCCTGCCTTGGCCCAACTCCCAGGGCTTTTATGCGAAGGAATACCCAGGCTTCCCTTGGGGAAGCTCCCATAAGGGGGCACTCTGAAGGGAGAAGGCGGGTTCATACACATGTCAGATGTGCAGGCCTAGTGTTTAGGATTTGATTTTGGAGAACTCTAAATCATACTTGGTTTTGACATTTTTAAAACCGAATCAGTGAAAACCCCTAAATCAGGTCTGTTGCTATTTGCCAAAGTTTCCAGTATCTCTCTGAACTGCCAGTGGATGCCATTTTGCTTCATCGCAACAGGAATATTGTGATCTGACTTGATTTGCTTGTGTGATTATTTTATTAAGCTGTGCATTGCCTGAGAAATCACATACTGCTTCTTACTTAGCTGTGGCTTGTAGGATTTGAGGTTGATGCCTAAGAGGTCGAGCAGGAAGGGATTGCTAGATCCCAGGGTGAGAAACAGAGGATGGGAGGGGCTAGACCCTCACCACCCAAGTGTAGCCATCACAGCAGTACTGGATCCCTTGGCATACCCAGGGCTTAGCAGTAGATACCTTTGTTCTCTCTCTCTCTTTCTAGCTTGAGCTTAGGGCTTTAGTGCTGCCCTGAGCTTTTTTGCTCTAGGTTACCATTCTACCACTTCAGTCTTAGCTCCACTTTTGTTGTTTTGCTGGTTAATTGGAGATGAGAGTCTCACATACTATCCTGCCTGAGCTAGCTTCAAACTGGAGTCCTTGATTCTCAACCCCCTGAGTAGTAAGAATTGCAAGCATGAGTCACTAGCACTCAGAGACAAGCATTTTTATTAACAGTAGCTGCTGTTCTTTCTGATGGGTAAGATTCATCTGCTAGGGACAGACCCCTGATAGCTATCTAAACTTCAAAGTTGCTGTATGAACTGTAAGACTTGCTTTCCTGGGTGCTAAAGAACTTGAAGCCCTCAGGTCCAGGGGCAAGTTAGAGGCTCTAGAGAAAGATGCTCAATGTCCACACATGTACGTCTTCCCTCCCAGAAGACAAAGCCCACCAGGCCAGCATCCGGCCATGGCTCACTCATGGTTGTCACACTCTTACCACACAGTGTGCACTTGGCATCTGGACTGAACTGGACTGGACTGAAAAGCATTTAGAAGCAGCGGCATGATTATGCAGTTGGAAGCTTAGCTGTTGCTGTCTAAGAAAGAGAATAAAGGCCAACAATCCAGGGCAGGTTGGAGCCATTTCTTGGCGCTTGTCTCCAGAGGAGACATTTAGCACATTAATAATCTATGAGGAGCCTCCATGTTCTGCGTTGATTAGAAGAAAAAAAGGAGAAGACTAAGTGATAAGGGCCTACCAGAGCACATGAGGGGGATCCCACAATGTGGGAACTGTGGAGGGTCCTTCCTGGCTGTGTGTCATGGGATGCCGTGAAGCCTGGTTTCCAGAGCCAGAGGTTAAGGTTAAGGGCCTACCAGAGGACATGAGGGGGACCCCACAATCTGGGAACTTTGGAGGATCCTTCCTGGCTATGTGTCATGGGATGCCATGAAGCCTGGTTTCCAGAGCCAGAGTCAGAATGTCCTGCGTGAGGTATGAAATAGCTTAGGGTATGATGGATGAGAAAGGAGGAATCCTCAAGGGAGTTTGCCTGATAAAGGCTGAGGCAAGACCCATCTGTGGTGGTCATGGAAACAGGAATTATTGCTGTGGGTCGTGGCGGGTGGTGGTGGTAGAAGGACAGCACTGCAGTCCACATGACACTGTCACCACAAGAACAGAGGATAGAACCTTAGAGGGTAGCTGGCTGTCCTCTGGTGCCTTTCATTGACAGGGCGGATGTGCAGACATGAAAGCCCCCTCTGAGTCTCACAGATCTCACCAGTGCAATGGGGAAAATCATGTCTGTCTTCTCCCTTTAGGGGTGATGGAGCATGTCAGATAGGATGGGGAAAGTAGAGTGGCTGGAAGCCCTTTGCAGACTGTGAACCCTTATAGCTATCATACTAATGCATTTGCAGTCTGAGGCACCAGCCAGACCCTGGTCTGGAAACTCTTCCAAGATTTATAAGTGTCTAAAGTTCTGTGGATGAAATGAAATATTGTACACTATGAAAGTGATTCAGAACAAGGCAATCAAAGCAGAAAACCTGCAGGGGAGATGAACTCAGCCCCCAGTAACTGTTGGAGATGCAGGTCCTCTCTTCTGACTGAGTTTTCACAGTAGCAGAGGAAGGTTAAGGAAGGACACGACACTATCGAGTGGGTGAGTGGGTGGTGGCTCCCAATCTATTTCTGCCACCGGACCCAACCCATATCTTTCCTGTCGATCTGGCGAGAGATTCAATGCAAGGTTCTGACCCCCATTTTAAATTCAAGACTATGGTATCTAAAGTAGTATCGGCTCTCAGTATGTAACTCCAATGGCTTCATTCTCTATGCATCTTTCACCACCAGCCACCTCAACCCCTTTCTGGAAGTATGTGGAGTGTAAATAATTCATTCTAAATAAATAAAGCACTCCAACCGCTTATGGTACAGAGGAGGCTGCTGGTCATCAGAACCACTGCAGCAGGCATGGTGTTGGCTCTGGAAGGAACAGACTAAAGGAGGATAAGAAAACTAATTCTGCCCAGAGTCACAAGAGACATCCCAGCCCGGTATTGCTGTGAGAGAGGAAACAAGAAATGTCGAGCCCAGAGCCTGGCACATGTTCAGAATTACTCTAGATGCTTTAGTCCTGTGATTCAGGGGTGACTCTCTTGAGGAAGATGTTTACAACAGACTTTGCTTATTGCCTGTGTTGGTGAAGAGCATGAGCAATGACAACTTGGTAAAATACCAAAGTCCACCAGGCTTAGGATGACCAATCATTACCTGGAACTAGAGATCTTCCAAGAAGTAGGATTTGGGATGTTTTAGGAAGAATGCAAAGCAAATAGCTCTCACCCTCTTTCCAGCTGGTCCCCTAAGTTAGGCTTTAGAAACCAAGGGCATCTGAGACATGGCACTGTGACAACCTCTGTCTTAGTGGGCCCCAGGGTGGGGAGGCTGAGAAGGAATTTGTGTTCCATATAAGGGAGATGGACTAAGCAGAGATCCTCAAAAGTATGTGATGGTAGGAATTGCAAAGGAGGGGATAGGGAGGAGAAGTCTAGTTTGCTATTTAAAATTCAGATTCTCAGGCCAGGTGTGGTAACACATACCTGTAAAATACAGATATGTTGGAGATTGTAGACAGCAGGATCGTGGTCCAGGCTACCTCTGGGTAGACCAGGAGCCTATGGGCACTGCCTCCTCCCCTCCTGGCATAGTCCTGTGTGTTCCCTGATAGTTATTCAAGTGCTACTTCTTCCCCTAGGAAGCTTTCATCATCTCCCCGTCCCTGTCCCAGCTGGAGAAGATGCTCAGCACCCTTTCCTTTTCCTTTCCTCCTTCCTTTAAGATGTCACAGCCTTGAAGTCCCAGACTAATGCTGCATCAGTTACCCACTTGCAAATACCTTCAGGGTAAGGACATTCCCAACCTGATGGCCTCATCCAGGACTTGTCACCAAGTAGATGCTCAGAAATTGTGAGAGGACATGAACTAATTAAACAAAACCAATTTGTCATCTTACCAGCCTCAATTCCATACTGGCAAAGTATGAGCAAATGAACTCCTTTCCTCCTCACATACCAGCTCTAGGAATAGACACTATTCATCGCGTTTCAGAGATGTGGCACCAAGAGGCAGCATGTCTTCCTATAGTAGTGGCAGTATAATCTTATTTCACAGATAGGGAAATGGAGGCAGTAAGAAGTGTGTTTTCTGGCCAGGAGTTTGGCCTAGTGGTAGAGTGCTTGCCTAGCGTGCACAAAGACCCAGGTTCAGTTCCTCGGTACCACATACATAGAAAAAAGCCGGAAGTGGTGCTGAGGCTCAAGTGGTAGAGCTCTAGCCTTGAGAAAGACCAAGGACAGTGCTCAGGCCCTGAGCTCAAGCCCAAGACTGGCAAAAAAAAAAAGTGTGTTTTCCTGGAGGATTGGCAGTCCTAAGCAGTTCAGGTGCCTGCTCACAGTCATCAGGCCACACTGCCCTATTGCAAAATCTCATTCAACCTTTATGGCAACTGAAGGGGAAGGGGAGGAAAATGAGCGTCTTCGAGGCTGGGCTGGATCCAGAATGAGGAAAGGAAGATTCAAAGAGAGCAAAGGCTGGCTCTGCTTCCTGCCGAGCAGACCACAAGATGAAGTAGGAGCTCCAGACCTGCTGTCTCTCCACAGCCCGTGTGGGCAGGGAGTCTCTAGCCTGTCCAGATGACCAGAGGTAGCATATGCTTCTCCATAGAGGCAGTGTTCTATTGGGGAGTAGTTTGTATTCCCCACACACCACACCTGCACCCGTGTGTGTGTGTGTGTGTGTGTGTGTGTGTGTGTGTGTGTGTGTGTATACCACAAACTTATTACTCACCCAGTAACTTGTTCTATATAAAAAATAGATGATTCCTTTCAGCTCAGAAAGTAGGTGGGCTGGTTGCTGATGGAAATCAATAAGCATGCTAAGATTTCCAAATGTGTTGTACTTAGTTTTGTATACTGTGTGGTTTTATAATGAATGAGTTGGATTTTTTTTCCAGCACAGCAGAGCCTACATTACTTTGTGAATTATACTGAAGGTATTTGCTTTGAATCAGTTTACACAGAAGATGAATTTATTTATTATTAACATGATGTACCGACCAAACCTTAAACAGTGAAAGAGCTCCACTAGAGAAAAAGCAATCCTAGTTTAGGTAACTATGTAGACGTTCTTCCCACAGAAGCATCATTTTCATGCTTTCCCCCAGGTTCCCATGTTGGCCGTTCCCTCACTCTGACTCTGTCTGGAGTGATGGCATGTTGTCTTAGCGTGTAGGAGGAAGCCGCTATTTATCCAACTCCTTTGTCTTCTGAAACTAGAGTCATGAGTCCCTGGAGCTTTGACACAGCAAAGCAGCTCTGACCTTCTCCTTCCTTCAGAACTGACACAAAGGGATTCTCCCCAATGCCCAGGCTCAGAGTTCAAGCCCCACGATGGACAAAAAAAAAAAAAAGCATTGTGAATTCGTGGATGTGTGTGTGTGTGTGTGTGTGTGTGCGTGTGTGTATGCGTGTATGCGTGTATGCACGCATGCATGCATGCATGCTTGTGCACACTGGTTCTGGGGCTTTAACTCAGAGCCTCAGCACTGTCCCTGAGCTTTTGTGCTCAAGGCTAGCACTCTCCTACCTACTATGAGAGCCACAACTGGTGGTTTAGTGGTTAATTGGAAATAAGAACTTCATAGACTTTCCTGCTTGGCTGGTTTTCAAGTCTCTTTAGATCTCAGCCTCCTGAGTAGCAAGAATTATAGATGTGAGGCACCAGCACTTGGTTGAATTCATGAGCACTTAGAAATAGAGTAAATGTGCACTATTTCAGTTGTAGACATTATTTTCACCTTGGACAGTGGAGTTACTGCTTTCTGTTGTAGCTTTCCTCCAACATTTTTATTTTAGAAAATTTGAAACCTGCAAGAACATTAAAGGAAAATACAGTGAGTGCCATATTTATTGTTTATGTAGACTCACCTGTTGTTTTCATTTGCCTATGTTTGTTATATATCTGTCTTTCCTTCCTCTCTCTTTCTCTCTCTCACACATGCACACACACACACACACACACACACACGCGCACGCACGCACGCACACGCACACACATTGGTGATGAAGCTCTTGGCAACAGTTGGCAGACATAACGACACTTCACCCTAACACAATAGCGTGAATCTATTAAGAACAATTACATCCTCTTACATAACAATAACATAATTACCACATCTAAAATGTTTAGCTGTGATACAATAATATTACCTAATGTAGGAACTGCATATAATTGTTTCTAGTTGTCTCAAATTGTCCTTCCTGCCATTTATTTGTAGGTGAGAACAAGGCCAGAGATCAAAGCAGGGAGCATTTGCTGTGTTTGTTGGCATACCAATATCTAGAAGAATCCCCTCACTCTTATTTTTAAATTTTTTAGCTCTTAAACATTAGTTTATTATGTTGAATGCCTAACCCAGTTGTTTTATAGACTGTCTTACCATTTTTATTTATTAAAGTGTTCCTTTATGATTAGATTCTAGTTGCACAGTTTGGGCAAGAATGCTATGCTTAAAACAAAAACAAAAACTAGTATTGTGGTGCACACCTATAACCCCAGCACTTGCAAGACAGAGGCAGAAAGATCATGAGTTCCAGGCCAGCCTGACGTATGACATTATATCTTGACAAAAAGACTGCAACATTTTTTTGTATTGTGTTCTTCAGGAGGTACACTATATTAGTTTGAATTGTTACTGATACTTTATTAAAATAGTATCTACCAGTTTGTAGTAACTGGAACACAATCATGAACTGAGACCCTGAGTGTAGGTAATATCTGTCTGCCCCCACTCTTGGCCCCACGGGTTCTGGTTCCATTGATGATCCTTGCCAGCCTCAATCCCGCAACAGGGCTAAAAATGCAATCCACATCTCTGTTCTTCTTTCCTTGAGCACTTTCTTCTCCATGTAGCAGACTTCCCTTTTTGCCTCCCTTCTTTCCTGCTTCTTGCCCCTTTCTCTCTCCCTTCCCTACCAATGCAGTCACCAGATACTTTCTTGCTGGCCCTGGATTAGCCAATTCTCTAAAGACCCCTGCACTTGGGATCCACTGTTTCTAAGGTTTGTTCAGTGGGCTGAGTTTGGAAATCGGATTTTTGAATATTTTAAACAAGAAGTGTCTAAACTAGGCAGGAGAAGCTAATCAGACAATTGCGGGGCCTTCTGCAAGCTGCCTGGCCTGTATGTTTCTAATCATGTCATGGGACAGAATAAGAGAAACCAGAAGACAGGGGACTGTCAAGATAGAAGATGGCTTAAAAAAGTAGACAATCAAGTCCAAGAAATGAATATGGCCTGGATCTTGATTTGGGGGTTTTTATTTTTAAAGAAAAAAGGATTATGAGGAAATTAAAGAAATCTGCCTTCAGTGATTGTCTCATGGTTCATTTGCATGAGTGTGAAGATGGCATTGTGGCAGTGAAGAAAGGGTACACTGTGAGCCATTTAGGAGTACAGAGTCATAATGTCTGGATGCTCCCCTGAGACACTGCAAAGTAAAACACTGTACACATGTGCATGCGTGTACAAGTGTGTACATGTAAGTGTATGTATCCACATGTACTTACATAGAGGGAGAGCAACGAGACATGGAAAAGGACAATCCCCCATGGAAGGGAAGTAGAGTTTGCTGTAGTGGCCTTTCAACCATTTAGCTTTTCCCTGTGCTCACAATAAAAGCTGTGAATGTGTGTCTGTGCCTGGGTGAGGCTCTGGAGGGGAGGTTCTCACTGGCTGGACAGAAAACCTGTATCCAAACCCCATTTTTCTAGTTTGTTTTCTTTTTTTTTTCTCCCTGTGGTTAGTGATTCTGTGGCAACTCAATATATTCTTGGTTTGATTTTGTTTCCAGTTTTTAGGATACAATTAATGTCTTACTGAATTTTTTTCAAATAAGCTACAACTTCTGTACAGCTTTGTAGTAGCAGAGAATTCTTGGCTCTTCTCTGGGTTCCTCCATTCTGTTCTGTGCCAGGTCTGTAATTGATCATTTAAGAAAATTGCTTTTAAGCTTATCTTGTCAGTTTGTTTTTTGTTTCATTTTGTTTTTGTCAGTTGTGTGTGCTGTCCTAGGAACTATCCTGAGTTCTTCTGCTCAAGGTTAGTGCTCCCACCACCTTGAGTCACAGTTTTACTTCAGTTTTCTGGTGGTTTATTGGAGATCAGAGTCTCACAGACTTTCCTGTCTGAACTGGCTTTGAATTGTGAACCTCACATCTCAGCCTCCTGAGATGCTAGGATTACAAGCATGAGCCTCTAGTCACCAATGCCTGGTCTTTCAATTTTTTCTTGGGTCAAGTGTGTATGAGTGTGTGTGTGTGTGTGTGTGTGTGTGTGTGTGTGTTTCCTTCTTACATAAAAAGAGCTCTTGCCACACATAGTTCTACATGCTCTTTTCATTTTCCTGTCCTGAGCTCAAGGACTCAGCACTGTATTCCTCACTGCATCTTTTTGATGGCTATCTAGTGCTTCTTTGAATTGGTGGACCAGCTTTTGCACAGTCAGGCTTCCAGTGACAAACATTGGGCTGCTTTCTATCTCTCAGAATTATGTTGGCCATGTGTCATATTTCTGTCTGTAATTCCTAAAAGTGGGATTTCTGGCTCAAAGGGAAAAATGCATCTATAATTTGTCTAGAAAATAAACCTTTGTTGAATAAATGGGCTAGCTAATGAATACACTTGATTAAGAAGAGCAGAAAGTAAAAGGCTAATATCTAAATGGGAATGTAAAACAATTAGAATGAAAAGAACCTCTGCGGGAGAGCCTGTTTGAAACCCTCTGGCATTATTGTCCCTGCTCCACCAACTTTCATTTTCTTTTCCAAAGAAAGAATTCTTCTTCGCTTTGTAAATTAAACATGGGATTAGAAAATCATGAAGTTTTAAAGCTAAAATAAAAGCCACCTGGTGTAGTCTCATTATTTTTTAATAAGCAAAACTGATTTGGAAAAGAAAGGAACAGAAATATTAAGGGGGGGAAGAACTGAACCCTCAAATTCAATTTGATTCCATCCAACTTAAGAAGCACTGGATGAAACCTTTGAGTTATAATATAGCATGATAACTTGTTTCTAGTTTCCAAGTGTTAAGTAAAGTAGTTCTCCTGGGAGCCCCAGATACAGCAATATGGTTTTGATCTCTGGGGGCCTGAATGTCGGAGCAGCATCTCCTTCCCCAGGACCTCCAGTACAAATGGTTTTGTCTCACATCCTCTGAGTTGTTTCAGGAGCCTGGGAGGCAGTCATGGTGATGACTGATCAGGATGTTTGACTGGCTGTGTGCAGTGGGTGGTCAGGTGCAAACACGAAGACTCGTCAGCAATTATATAATCATGGTGTGGGTAGCATTCTGTTTTGATTCTGAGCAGGCAGCATGGGAGATGCAAATTGATTTAGTCTGGCCAGGAACTTTGGATAGGGGAAGATGAACCCAGGTCAGTTCCTGGTGCCTGATCCTGAATGTAAAATGAAGAGTTAGATAAACTCAGAATGGCACATCAACAAATTGGTGCCTATGTCATTGTTTCTTCCTCCTCCTGCACTAAGGTAGACATAACTAGTCAATCACTGCACGTGCACTCTTCACTTCCTTAAACCGATTCACTAGGCAGCTGAGTCCCCTGACAGCCCACTGGTAATATTACATAAGCTCAAGGCTTTTACCATACCTGCCTGGGATAGTTCCTTAGGGCTACTAGAGAGGATTCAAGATCTAACATGTCAGTGTAAAGATGTCTCACATATTGCTAAACCTTCTAACACTACTCTAAATTTCCTCACCCCTTCTCCTTTCTCCTCCCTCCTCGGTCCTCTCCCCTCCCCTCCCCTCTATCCTCCTCTCCTTCCTTCCTTCTTCTCTCCTCCCCATCTCCCCAAGAATTTTTTTTCTTATTGAAAAAATAAAAACAGACCTTTTAGTGCTAGAACTAGGATATGGATACTGTCCCTTAGTTTTTTTCAGTCAAGGATGGCACTCTATCACCTGAGCCATAGCTTCACTTTCATCATTTTATATTTTGGTGCCATTCCTGGGGCTTGAACTCAAGGTGCTGACCCTAAGTTCTCTCTCTCTCTCTCTCTCTCTCTCTCTCTCTCTCTCTCTCTCTCTCTCTCTCTCTCTCTCTCTCTCTCTCTCTCTCTCTCTCAAAGTTTTCAACTCGACTACCTGAGCCACAGCTCCACTTCTGGCTTTTTGCTGATGAATCGAAAGTAGAGTCTCATGGACTTTTCTGCCCAGGCTGGCTTTTTGAACTGTAATCCTCAGATCTCAGCCTCCTGTGCAGCTATGTTTATAGTTGTGAACCACAAGCTCTCAACTTCCAATTATTTCTTTTGAGAGATCCTCGCTCTCTTTTTAGTACTTTTTTTTTTGTCAGTCCTAGGGCTTGAACTCTGGGCCTGGTGCTGTCCCTGAGCTGTTCATCTCAAAACTACTGTCCTACCCCTTGAGCCACAGCGCCACTTTTGGTTTTCTAGTGGTGAATTGGAGATAAGAGTCTCTTGTTCTTTAGCACCTGGGCTGGCTTTGAACCTCGAGCCTCAGATCTCAGGCTCTCAGTATCTAGGATTATAGGTGTGAGTCACCACACCTGACTTCTTTTTAGTATTTCTGATGGTTCCCCTTCCCCAGTGCTCAAAGTCCAGCTTATTCTCTGATTTCACATTGGGACAATTTTAGTGGAGGTGATGGAGAGGCAGGCCGTATAGAAGCCCTCCATGTGCCTGGCACCCCGGGATCCCAAACTTCACATCTGTATATCACCTTTCACTTTAGCAAATCCATTTATCACTCACATTACTACCTTACCTACTGTTTTCCTTTAAATTGAGTCATTATTTTATTTATGTACCATGAATGGAAAAATCAGTGTCGTCTACTAAGAAGACAGTGTAAAAATTGCTAAAGGGTAAACATACAGATCAAGATATGAAATGACTAATCTGAGATTCACCTGTCCACTGCGGTGTCCCTGCATCTGAGCTCACAAATCAACACTTGTCTGCAGGTGTGGGGGACCCTGGAGATGAGCCCTGAAGATGTTCTAGGATGTCTTCAGCAATGGGAAACTCAGCCCTTTTGCAATGTTTCCATTCTTTCTTGACTCCCTTCTTAAACATTGCATCTTCATATTGTCCCGTACTGGCCTCCACAAAACCACTACACATGCATTCCGATTTCCTGCTGAGACTCACACACTGAGTTTGTTCCTACTATTTTTCCTGTTGCTGGCAAGGAGTTGAGTATGTGTCATATGGCAGCTCGGGTGCTTGTTGTATGATCTGTTATATAGGGGTACAGTTACAATAGGATGTATGAGGTCTGATGTGAGGATGGGTTGGGGCCCCTCTCAGCCTAGACTGGGGATGAGGAGCTGCTAGTCATGAGGCAGCAGTAGGTCTAGCATTATTAGTTAAAGCTTCTAACAACTATGGTTCTGATTATGTCCAAAAGCTTCCCAGAGGAATGAGAGAATGCCTGCTTTCTTTCCAGAAGTAGGAGGCTAGAGCAGGGAAGCAAGAAAAGAAGAGAGTTAGGAGACATGGAGGACAGGACAATCAGATATGAGCCTCACGTCCCCTGTAACCCAGCGATGTTCTCTCTGCCAGACACTCTTTCATGAAAGTTCTAATGTGACTGACTGCACAGTCCTAGAGAGCTAGTCAGGGCAGGCCGCAGTCTCCCATTTCGCAGTCTGGGAGACTCAGGCCAGGCAGCAGCAGGTGAGCTCTTGGTCTGTGTGTGATTGGACACATGTCTGTTGGGCCTCCTTGGGGTTCTTGGCCTGTCCAGCTGAGCAATTCCTTGGTACAAATCAGCTGCTCTGAATTCCCTATTTTAAGGGAAGAGGGGGACCCCATCCATCTGCCTTAGCCAAGGACACCAGCACTCTGCTTGGTGCAAGCAAATGTTCCTACTGTCTCTCCTCACCCCTTCTCTACCCCCACTTTCTCCTAAACTTCACGGGTTGGCCTGACCGCCAAACCGCCATAGCCTCAGCAGAGGAAAGAACAGTGCTGAGGGAGCTGAGAGAGAGCAAAGAAGGCTCTCTGGAGGAGGTGCATGAGAGAAGGCCTCCAGGGATGCATAGGAGCTAGCCTGAAGAGAGGGGAGGGGGCAAGGTGTATTCCTAACAGGTAGCAGTGCTAAACCTACCCCCACTGCAGGAATGGAGCCACCCCTCCCCCACTCCACACACCTTTCCCTCAGTGGATGCCATTTCCACCTATTGACTAATTAGAGGTGCCAAATTGACATGAGGAGACATGATTTCTGCAGTGTGGTAATTAAAAGGCAGTTGGCTTCACAGCTGCGATCACACGACCAGGCTTTTTACCCCTAAAGACGGCAGCTGAAAGCCAAGAGCAGAGGAGCCCAGGGAGCCAGAGAGGCTCCTGATATAATTCGTTAATTTCCTGCATTTGTCACCTGCACAGCTGCAAGAAAGGGAACGTTTTACCAGAAGTTTAAGAGAAAATTAAGGACATACATCCTAATTGAACACAATTAGACAGGCAATATACTCATTATTATTTTTGTAATTAACAAGCCATTATGTAAAAAAAATCACTAGATTAGGATCTAGTAAGCCTACTTAAGAATGATTGTCTTCCTTCAGCATCCAGCAAACCATTCTCTGCCCTGGAGCTTCCCATCTGTGAAATGGGTACGTGATCCTTGTCTGGGCAATCTAAGAGGGAAATGGGTTTGGAAGAGAGAAAGACAAACAAAATAGGCATATATGTCTGTGAGGAGCATCCGATCCTCCTGCAAATTGCAAGTTTAGAAGCTGTAGCCCTCCATTCGCCATGTCAGCTATTCGCCTGCCCTGTCAGCGGATGCCTCCACTATCCTGTTCCTCACCACAGCAGTGAAGGGGGTGTGGGGGATGTGTGCACCATCGTGCCCCACAGAGGATGAGATCGACAGCCCCAAAGCGGCAGCCAGGTCCTCACAGTTGGTAATGATAGGTAGAGGAGCATGTATGAGAAGGCCTCCACAGATGCATAGGAGTTGGCATGAAGAGACAGGACAAGATGCATTGCTAGTGTTGGCTAGACAGTGTCCTCCTCCACTGCCAGGATGGCCAACCATGCTTGTCCTCCAGTGGATGTGACTTCTACCTGTGGGCTAAAGGTACCAGACAGGTGTCCAAACAAAAATCCAGAGTTCTCTCCTGCACACTACCCAACTTGCACAGGTCTCATGTGCTTTTGCTCTCACTTGCTTTCCTCCCATGTTCCAGTGAAAGCGTGGATTTGAAGAAGTCATATTTGTTTCTCAGTCTCACTTAAAACCATGGGAGAGGTAAAGGAGACTGGGTGATAACAGTGGGATATTAGCATTATTCTTCTTTAAAATGCACATGCAGATTTCATACACTTGTATGAAGTTTCTGTTTGATAGTAAAAGAGTCTGTTCTACACATTTTTGAGGAATTTTCTCTTTAAAAAACGGTGCTTTTTGTTTTGTTTTTTTTTTCTTTTGGTGGTGCCAGGACTGGGGCTTGAACTCAAGGCCTTACACTGTCACTTAACTTTTTCACATTAGGCTGACACTTTACTACTTGAGCCACAGCTCAAGCTGTTTCATTGGAGATAAGTCTTTTGTATTTGTCTGCCTAGCTTCAAACCAGGGTCCTCAGATCCCAGCCTCTCAAGTAGCTGGTTTATAGGCATGAGCCAGCACCACCCAGCTCACGTGTAATTTTTGTTTGGTATCATTGAGCTGATTCATCTCAGGCAGTGGGAAGTGCTGGCAGCCATGACAGTTCTTACTCTTTTTTTTTTCTTTGAAGCACATCTCTGTTTTCCTTTCTATAACTGCCCCCTTCCATCTCTCTTATCCCATCAATGCCTCCCCCAAAAGTAGCTTGGGATATTCTGAGAACAAAAGTCCCAAGGCCTGTCTTGGCCATCATTTGAACTGTTGCTTAGATATGGAAGTTAATCTCTCTGAGCTTCAGTTTCCCCACCTATGAAATATAGGTACTAAAGCTCCTCGCTCTATAGGGTACAGATAAAGAAGTGAATACCTTTGGGGAATTGTTCAGTCGCTGAATGGGTGGGGACTGAGTAGTCAAGTTCAGGTCCCTGCTCTCCCACTTGCTGTGTGACCATGTACAAGGAGACTTAACCTCTCTGAATCTGTCCCCTCCTCCGAAACATGCAGCCTAGAATAATGCCTACCTCATTTTGTGTTCCCAGCAACAGGGTGAATGCTGAGCTTTATGTGTTCACTATTGGGTGACTTTGACCAGACAAAATATCTGAGTTGGAATTCCAGTTTTGCCCTTCCCTTCAGGGATCCAGGCAAATCTTGCTTCCTAAAATTGAGCTTCCTAAGCCTCAGTTTCCCTAAGAGGAAACAACAGAGAAGAACACCTCTACCTGCTTTGCCTGTTACCCAGAAAGAACACAGTTGCCAACCTGTGTGGCAACGCTAAATCATGGGGTACCTCTGAATGCTGACACAAACAGGAGGAATGGCCTTTCCCCATGCTCTACAAAAGAGATTTCAGAGCTTCTGACAAGCTATGCACAATGACCCCGAGACCTTCCTGTGCTAGCAGGGACCCTGGAGCTGCAGCCACTTAGCTTCCTTCTATAACCCAGAGCACTTTGTTACTACCTCTCACGGGCATCTATGTTGAGCCACTTTGTATCCAAACACTTCTTCACCAGGGCTCAGGCACTGCAGTGACCTGGCACAGCCCTCCTGAATTCCCAACAGGCACTGCCTAGGGCCTTTGTATACATCCTGGCTCTGGTCACCAACTGTTTTGTCAGAAGCTTCCTGAGAAAGTTGCATTCTATTCAGTTTGACTGAAAGGGACCCGAGATGACAAATACCTCCCTCATTTAATTAGGGGCACACTCAGCAAAGCCATAGAAAAAGGCTCAACCTAGCAAAGCAAAAGAAGCAGGACTCTGTCATTTTTCCTTCTCTGGCAGGGCCCAACGTCCCTTCTTAGCACTTAGCAACCACGACCACCCCTGTGTCCACCATCACTCTGATAAATCGTTCCTTTCTGCAGAAAAATAAATAATTTCAAGCACCCCCGAACTAGGTAAAGAACAAATTGCATTTCAACAAGAATCTGTCAGTGGCTTGGAATTTAATAAAGATGGGGAAAGTGGGAGATGTATTTACATTTCTCATCTGGGTGTTTATCTGCAAAGAGAAGGGCGGCACACAGCAGGTGTCTGAACAGATCAGATCTGAACACAGCCACCCACTCAAACGAACAAACTCCTTAATCATACTCTTCCGTTGTTGGGGAGAGAAGCGACCTCTGTGATTGTAAGGAACCTTTGAAATCACTGGTCCAACCCATCATTTCAAGATGAGAACAGAAAAGAGGAAATGGTTTGCCCTGCTCTCTTCCTGCTGGAGACAGGGCAAGTCATAGATCTCCCCGGTCCCTGAAGTGATCTTGAAGATGTTGGAGCTCTTCACTTCTCCCTGCATTTTGGGGGGGCATCCTGCGAACACCACTCAGTTCAGTAGGCTGAACCTGAACCCTCAGAAACATTCTCAGCAGACCAGAGCTTCCTAACAGAAGCCAGATTCCAATAGCTCTCTTCCCAGCCCACTCCGCTGCTTAGGTGTGTATTCCCCTACCCTAGACCAGTCTAGTACCAGGCAGGCCCACCAAGGCATGCTGTATGTTGGAGACAAACCTTGGAATCAGTGTCTCCTTGCTGTTCTACCAGATCTCAGAAGGGGCAAGTCATCACCCTTCTCCTGGGGCTCAGGGCTCTGAATTAGATTGAAGAAAGAGACCCGGATGTGATATGAAAAGACCAGTTCCATGAAGTGGAGGAGTGCTCAAGTGGCAGTGTGCCAGCCTTGAGTGAAAAGCCAAGTGAGAGTACAAGGCTCTGAGCTCAAGCCTCAGTATCAGCACCAAAACAAAAGAAACAAATAACAACAGTTCCACATCTGCCTTACAATTACGTTTCCTTTCTGAGCCACTGTGATATAGATAGATAGATAGATAGATAGATAGATAGATAGATAGATAGATAGATATAGATATAGATATAGACAGATAGATATAGATACAGATATCTGCTGTTTCAGATAATCTGCCGATCCCCAAGTCAGACCTGTGTTCAGGAAAATTCTTCTTGGTTGTTTCCTGTTTGATAGGTCATTGTATGCATGGTAGCATAGAGGAGTTGGCTTGTGTCTTCTTCCACCCCATCCATCTATCCATCCATCCATCACATACATAAATACATACATGCATACATACGTACAAGTTTTGTTCTAGGGCACATTAGGGAAGGATTTTGAGTGGGTAAGCAAGATGACAGGATTAGGGAACCTTCCCTCCCAGAAAAGCCACACTGGCTCTCCCAGTGCTGATGGACTCACCCTAAATCTAACCTCCACTAACCCCCAGGGTGTGCTCAACCCTGAGTGCAATGGGCCTTTGTCCCATAGAGCTGAGTGGTCTACAAAATGTTTTCATGACTGGACACCACCCTACCACACAGAGAGGCTAGTGCTTACAATCTCAGTTTTATAAGTGAGAGACTGTCCAAATTGTGCAGACAGCTAAGGGTCGAACTGAGGTGCAAGCCCAGGTCTTCAGGGCCCAAGGGTGCATTACTATCCACCCATCTTTGCCAGGGTTCCTTCTTATCTCTATTGAACCAGCAATAAGCTGGGCTAGAAGCATGGCTGGAGTGGTAGGGAGCCATGGTTGATTCAAGGCCTTCAATTCAAGCTTTGGTACCAGAGCACACACGCACAGAGTCAATGGACTAAATCCTCAGAAGACAAAGAGGAAGAGTCTATGAAGAGGAGGACCAAAGAAGACAACTTTAGAAAGATGTTTGCCATCCTAAACCTTACATAAAACAGTATGGTTTCTATGAAACAGAATGCTTGAGACATGAGAGTAGGGCAGAAGAGATAGAATCATAAAAAAATTAAACTAGAAATGTCAATAACACAATAAAAATATGTTAGAGTCAATAACGCTTAGAGCTGAAGCTGCTGCACAGCAGGTCAGGTGACTGGGAACTCAGCCACAGCAACACCCACCACCACCACCAAGGAGCTGCAGAGACAGTCAGAGGTGGTATCACTTAGGCTGAAAGACTAACAAAACCAAGAAAGCCGGGTAATGCCAAAATTGACCAGGGTGT
This sequence comes from Megascapheus bottae, assembly GCF_031878675.1. Lineage (NCBI taxonomy): Eukaryota > Metazoa > Chordata > Mammalia > Rodentia > Geomyidae > Megascapheus > Megascapheus bottae. The sequence continues at coordinate 62,882,588 of NC_143511.1, read as the reverse complement.
GAGGAATAAGACCCCTTCCTACCCTATTGCTGGGCTGTGAATGATCCTACCTTTTGCCAGAAATTGTGAGAGTTCTAAGATATTCTATAATGAGGAAGACAAGAGCCCAGAAATCAAGGGAGGGAATATGACAGCTAGGGATTGGAAAAAGAACAGGCAACAGAGAGTCAGGTGTTTCAGGGGAGAGATAAATACAGAGTTAATGTATGTTATCTGTATTATAATGTGTATATTAAGTATAACAATGAGTATAATAGATACAATAAACTCATTAAAATCTGTTGTATAAATATAAACAATACATATATGTAATATATAAAGAATAATGGTGTGCACAATAAATATATATAGTATGCAGTATAGTATACACAATAAATGCACTAATATCTACTTTATGTGTAGTATTTAAAATATATGTAAATATTAGTTTATACTGTATATTGATGTTTTGTCTGAGTCTGAAGGTTTGAGAGTAATAGACTGAAGGATTTCCTGTCAAATCAAGAGTGCCACACCACAGCTCTCCTGGCAAACTTTTTTAAACTTCAAGAATAAAAGGGAAAAAAAAATTGTCCTTCAGACATCCAAGCACTAAGAGCAAGCCAGGTGAACAACAACCCACCTCACTTCAGAGTTTTTCTCTCCATCCCTTTGTAGTTTCAAAGGAACCCAGTAGCAGCTCAAGGATTGTATACCCAACTGGCCTACTTCATGTCAAAGAGACCAGCAGTGCCAGCATGTCTTTAGTCCTGTCCCTTCTTCAGAATACCAGAAGGTACTTCTTTAGACTGAAGCCTAGAACAAGATTAAGTTCACACAGCCAGAGCTGAGCTAAGGACAAAGCCATACATGGAGCCTCCTCAGTGGCTGAGGGAAAGGAAGGAGCATCAAGAAAGCAAGACCACCCATGATGTGATAAATGTGGGGCCAGCTATTTGTTACAACATCCAGCATACGCATCTTAAAATCTACCCATGTGCTATCTTGGCGAAGTGTATGTTTCTAAACAACTCTAAATGCATGAAGATCAAAGTTACCACAATCAAATACAAGCAAAAAATAATAATAAGGCAAGGGTCATAATAGTAATGCCAAGCAAGAGATAGTATTTGAAAAGACAATAAATATTTACCTTAGTAAATATTCCAATCCTCAGTTTATTCAATGTATCTATTAGGTACTCGCTATTTGTAGTGGGCAAGGTTTCTGTTCCAGCCCATATAAAATCAAAACATACAAAGGAAGATCCTGTGGAAACAGAAAAGGATTGTTCAGAAACAAGAGAAAAATTTACCAAACTCTCATCTCAGCCTTTGGAAGATTGGGTAAATAAAAACATGGCACATGTGGCTATACCATAACTAGTTCAAGTCTGTCAACTATGTGCACATGGTTTATTAAAGAATTCTGTGGTTGGGGCCAGGAGTTTGGCCTAGTGGTAGAGTGCTTGCCTAGCATGCACCAAGACCCAGGTTCAATTCCTTGGTACCACATACATAGAAAAAAGCTGGAGGTGGTGCTGAGACTCAAGTGGTAGAGCTCTAGCCTTGAAAAAGTTCAAGGACAGTGCTCAGGCACTGAGTTCAAGCCCAGGACTGGCCAAAAAAAAAAAATTCTGTGGTTTACAGCTAGAGATTTCATTATGTGCTAGCCACCATGGAACTTTTACAAAAGTTGATTATATAAGAAAACCACATAAAGAAAATTTAAATCAGCCCCCCCTCACAGCAGTATACAGGTCAAATTCTCAAAAAAAAAACCCCAACTAATCATAAAACTAGATTTAATAAAACCGTAAATTAAATTAAAATGTAAAATTCTCTTTGAAATAAGTCTTTGGTTAAGGATTAATGGAAAGTCCCATTTGCAGTCTGTTCAGAAACAAATTTGGTATGTGGAATAAGGCACACAGCCAAGAAATGTGGATCTTCAAGGCAGAAGACTAACACTAGCAGCCCCACTTGCGGGATACTGGTAGGAGGAAGGCCTAGGAGCACGCAGGACAGAGGAGTAGTCAAGAAGCCAGAAGTAACAATGAGGTTTAGAGTCTTCCGATCTGAGTTTGAGTCCTGCTTCTATACCTCTTACTGGCTAAGATGGATATCTCAGTATTGCTTATTTCTGGGCTGCTACCTGCCTAGCCAGTACCAGGAGTATTAAACTACATTAGCCATTCTTGACCTGCTCTGGGCATCCTTACCTAGAAAGCATTTAAATAATACTGCTGCTTGGGCTCTACGCCCAGACATGCTCACTTGGTTTGGAATTGGACCAAGTCATCAGAGTTTGAAAAATCTTCCCTACCCCTCCCTGCAAAAAGAAAAAAAAAATGATGCCCTGTACACTCAAAGTTAGGTGATTTCCCCTTCCTCTGACCACCCAGTGCTGAAGTTCAGTAAGACTATGAAATGCCTGCAGAATGCCTATAGCAGGAAGTTATAGAAGGCTAAAGCCAGAGAAACAGTAATGCATAGCAATCTAATCAAAGTGTGCATTATCGCAAATGATGCAGAAAATACCAGCTCCAGTTAATATTTTGCACCCAACATGATTTAGACCCAGGGCATATATTGTACTCTAAGCCCATTGTAAACACGATGGGCCATTTATCCACTGAACGGTAACCACTGTAATTACCTACAGGGCAAACATATGAGGTTGTTCAAGCAACAATTAATTGCAGACCTGGAAGTAAAGGGACAATAACATCAAAGTATCAACCAGAGTGTGATTCAGAAATCACATCAGAGAACCAATATTTCCAAATTGTATTGGCTAAGCATTTTGAAGGATACGAAAGCATGGAGAATGTCCCAGATCCTTGAAATAGTAGCTCCAGACTTTGCTAATAGCTCTTTCTAAAACTGGTGAGCTGAGCAAGCTTGCGCCAGCATCTTCATCCTGAGAGAAGATTTAGGGTCACTGAAGTTGGGGACCAGGGGGCTATAGGAAGCTGCTATTCCCTGCATTCTCTATAGATTCTACATTATCCCCTGTAAGCAGGTATCCGGAATTGTAACGATGTTTGGATTATTATGCTCTTGGTGAATCTGGTGGATCCTTTGTTCAGGAAAAAAAATGTGTATGAGCTGGGCATCGTGGCTCATCCTTGTAATCTTAGATAATACGAAGGCTGAGACATGAATGATCAGGGTTCAAAATCAGCCCAGGCCAATAAAAGAGTCTATGAGATTTGATTTCCAATTAACCAGCTAAAAGCCAAGCTGGTTCAGTGGTAAAACACAGTGACAATGAGGGTCTGAATTCAAACCCTGTTACTGGCAAAACAAAACAAAATTATATTATCTATATGTACCTACATAGCTATACGTGGTTTTTCCTACAGTTGTTTTTTGAGGAAGAAGATGTACACACACACCCTGAAAACTGTCCGTTCTTCCCAAGCTCTGGTTTGGCCTTATTTGCATGCCACCAGACACAGGATGTGTCATAGTAGGCTGACCATTGCTGGTGAAGATTCTCCCATGCATCCAGCTGTAGTTCTATTTACTACAGACTCTTCCTGTTGGTCTTGTTCTACTCAAATCCTTTGTTGTTATTGATGATGATGATTTGGAGGTATTGGATTTGGACTCAGAGCCTTATGCCAGCATTCCATCCCTTGAGCCATGCTCCAGTCCTTTGGTTTTTCAGATCGTGTCTTGTACATTTGCCAGAGCCAGCCTTAGACCAACATTCTCCTATCTCTGTTTCTCTGGTAGTAGAGATTTTAGTTGAATGCCATTAAACCTAGCCCCTACCTAGAATCTTTTGAACAGTCATTCTGCCCTAACTCTTACAAGTCTTGGGGTTTCTCCTGTCTTTGGGGATCTTCGAAATGAGTTTCTCTCTGAGTACCCTCTAGGTCCAGGTTATGATTGATGGGCTGTTGTGTAGGCAACCCACAGACTCTATCTATGGGAACTGCTGATTGGATGCAAGAAATCTAGGTACCCTAGAGAATGGCTGTCTTCTGATCTAGACCAGAAAAAAGGACAAATCTCCACAGCCATCCTCTCTGAACCTGGGGGCTGGGGGGAGAGGCCGGAGGGGAGGGAGTATTCTCAGGTGGTAGGAGCCCAAGGCTCCAGGATGTTGTCCCCTAGATACTGAATTGAAGCTTGGATATATCAGAGCTAGTACTGCTGCCAAGACAAGCAGGGAGTGTCAGCCTAATGCTTTCACCCCAGCCTAGCCCTCCCTGAAGCAAAAGAAGGAAGGAGAGAAGGAAGAGGAGGCAAAACAGAAACCATGGAAGAATTCTTTCATAATCTCAGAGTAGGAAAGGCCTTTCTAAATAGGACACAAAACCTAAAGATGTAAATGAAAAAAATAATTGATAAATTCATCTACCATGGAAAACCCGCTGACGTGACAGAAGACACAATAAACAGCATCCACAGACAAAGCACAAACTTGAACTACCCTAATAAAGAAAGATGACTTTTCTACAAACAGCTAAGGAAGACCAAGAGTCAAATGAGAAAGGGGACCAAAGGTGAGAACTGTAGTTCCAGAAAGGAACGATAAATTGCTTAAAACCAGAAATGGAGACTCACTCTCAGTAAAATGCAAATCAGAGCTGCAGCAAGATGTCATTTCCTCCTTGGCCTCTGAAGATCAAAAGGATTGATAACTAACTTCTGCAGAGGAGCCTGGGGAGAGGGGAACACAGATCAGAGATGGAAGGGAAGGAGTGGCATTTAAGCCAGAGAGATTATTAAAAATCCAATTTAACAACTTACTGACACTTAAAAGAAAGGAACTGATAGAGAAGAAAGTGAACAGGTTTGACTAGAGTGTAAATTAAAACACACACACACACACATACACACAAGTAAAAGCAAACTGAGTATTTACAGCAACTGTAATAGCCTGAGTTAAATGCTATCCTTTTTTGCAAATCTTCAATAAATTCCATTGGAAAAGCCATAGAATACCAGTCAAAACTAAAGACATGATAAGGCTCTTGAGAAAACCCAGTGTTGTGTATAACCACAAATGCAATCTGATTCCAGTGTTTTCATAGTAAGTCATCACAGAATTAGATTGAAAAATGTTATATTCCACGATGACAGACAGGACCGCGGTGAAATTGGTCTCATTATCTGACTAACAGATATGCAAATTGTTTTTTTAAAAAATCCGTTCTTTAAAAAAATAAGTATAGTCTTCAAAGGGTCCTATACTGTCTTTAATGGGGAAATTTTACATCACAGACTGTCCATGGAGATGGACAGAAGAGAAGCCCTAGAACAGTGACAATAATATGGCAAATTTCCAACAAGCTGGAAGCGATCTAAATGCCCCTAAATTAGGAATGACTCAGTAAATTGTGGTATGTTCCATATCCTGGACTCTGATGCAGCTATTAAAATGTTTACAATAAAAGAAACAGAAAAACAGAAACCATTAAAAATATAAAATAAAATGTTTATGAGGAGTTTTTTGACAAGATAATTAAACGTTTGTGAGATGAGGTGAAGGGAAGACTGAATTAATGGTGTTCCTTTAGGGAGGGGGAGATCCCTGGTTCATTTTCTCCCTTCTTTCTCCTTATTTTACATTTTTAATTTCTCTCTCACTGCGATGCATGACTTTTGCATTCTGAAGAGAGATGGCAAAAAAAAAAAATCCCACTCTATGTGTCTGTGTCCCAGGTGAGACGACAATGCAGACTCACAGCAATGACACTGTCTCTCTTGTATTGTCCTCAGCTTTCCTTTGCGGCTACCACACCTGTCCTAGCGGATAAGAAAAAATATCCCTACTTCTTCCGGACTGTGCCATCGGACAATGCGGTGAACCCTGCCATCCTGAAGCTGCTCAAGTACTTCCACTGGAGGCGCGTGGGCACCCTCACACAGGATGTGCAGCGCTTCTCAGAGGTAAGGGCCTGGGCTTGCCCTGCAGGAAGAGGTGTGGAGGATGTGATGGAATCTGACCACTGACAGCCAACATGTGAGAAAGGGGCGGGAAATGCACCCTATCCTCCTCGCAATTTCCTTCCTAGCACTAATAGTCCTGAGGCCATGCACACCTAAAACCACAGGTGCTGGCCATGGTTTTCTCCTAGGGAAAGACAACTTGGGGTTTTTATTTTTTCTTCCCCCCCCCCCATCCAACTCCTGGCTTGAACTCACAGCCTGAGCACTGTCCTCGGATTTTCTCAAGGCTAGAGCTCTACCACTTGAGCACCATTTCCTGCTTTTTTCTATGGATGTGGTGCCTAGGAATCGATCTTGGTGCTATCACTAGGCCAAACTCCAGATCCTTGCTTTGTTTTAAATAATGGATTAAACAGGGGCCGGGAGTTAGGCCTAGTGGTAGAGTGCTTGCCTAGAATGCACGAAGACCTGAGCTCAAGCCCAGGAATGGCCAAAAAAAAAAAAAAGAATTAAACACACACACACACATTTTGTGCTGTTTTGCCAAAAATAAAAATAAATAAAGCCAAAACATACATGGTTACAGACATATAAAAGTGCTTTTCTGTCCCGATTTCCCCAAACCCACTTTGTTTCCTTAATTCTTTTCTTTCCATTATGCAATTCATCTTCCCTAGAATATATATAGAATATATATTTCTATATTAGAATCTAGACATCTATTTTTATTTAAACCCAAATGACCCAAGTACCAGTGGCTAACACCTATAATTCTAGTTACTCAGGAGGCTGAGATCTGAGAATCATGGTTCAAAGCCAGTCTGGACAGAAATCTCCAGTTAACCACCAAAAAGCTGAAAGTTGTTCTGTGGTTCAAGTGATAGAGTACTAATCTTGAGCAACAAAGCCAAGTAAAAGCAGGAGGCCCTGAGTTCAAGTCTCAAAACCAGCACAAAAAAATGAGTTCAAGGGTTAGAGGTGATAGAATGCCATCCCCAGCCAGTGAGCAAAAGCATCAGATCAAGAATTTGAGTCTTGGTCTTGGACTGGAAAAAAATGAGTTCATAATGTATATTGTATACAGTACATGTATACTATATATAGTATATGTGTATAGTATAATATACTCTATGTATAATATAGTATCTATCTATCTATTATTGCTTTTCATGAGATCTAAGGGGTCTTGCCTGACCTCACTTTTTTTTTTTTGCCAGTCCTGGGCTTGAGCTCATGGTCTGAGCACTGTCCTTGGACTTTCTCAAGGCTAGAGCTCTACCACTTGAGCCTCAGCACCACTTCCAGCTTTTTTTCTCTCTGCATGTGGTACCGAGGAGGAATTGAACCCAGGTCTTCATGCATGTTAGACAAGCACTCTACCACTAGGCCAAACTCCCAGCCCCCTGACCTCACTTTTAACAGTCAAATGTGTTGTGGAAGCAGCACTGGGAATGGTCACAGCTGTGACATTAGAATCAGTCCTTGTGTACCTAAGGGTGCACCCTAGCAATAGGTTTCTAGGAGAGGATCTATTAGATCATTAGACCATTACAAACTGGACAGAAGCTGCCTCCAGCAAGGCTGTTCACTTTCTGGCCCCACCAACAGAAAACTTCTGTGGACAATTTCTTTTGTCACACACCCTTGCAAGACTTCTCAGCTCCTACCTCTCTGCTTCTCAACCCCATGAGAACATGGTCTGGTACAGGGAAACATCTAACTCTAAATGACGGAGGCTTTGGCTGGCAGACTCCTTGGCGAGATGCTAACAGATGCTGAATGAGTGGGGAACAGGTGGATGATGGTGAGGGACGTGCAGACCTGCTTCCATTGACACCAGGCCTGTAGCTATTTTGGGAACACCTGTTTCTTTCTAACGGCCTCTTTGACTAGCAGAACTTAAAGAGCTCTAGGGACAGCTCCCTCCAACCTCAGCATGGGGTGGAGGGAATGAGGCCCAGAAAAGGGAAAAAAGGCCAGGGTTTCAAGCACCTCCAGAAATGTCAGATCTGAAGGGTACAGTCCCTGTCCCCCCTCCACCTCACCACCACGCCCAGTTTATTGATCACACAGACACTGCCTGCTTGTAGCTTCCAAGATTCAGAAAGCTCACAAGACTGGGTCTATAGAGGCTGAATTAGCAGCCTTGACCTTGGATGTGTACAGTCCCAAATACCTCCACAGCCAGTGCCCTGTGGGGATGGGTGATGGGACCCACTTTGTAGACAAGGAGGCTTGCAGAGGAGAAGTGGTTTCTCACGTTGGGGCATGTGTTGGTTGGGGGCCTGGCTGGGGCTAAGTGCCTGACCCTCCAGACTCTTGGCCAGGGTTCTCTTTGCTGCACACTCTTCCCTGGGAAAGGCAGTGGCAGTTCAGGGCCACATCTCTGTCTTTGTGAGGCTAGGTCAGGAATCTCTGCTAGGGTCTCAGCAGCTCTTTCCCAGAGGACAGGATGTGGTTGCAGTAGTTGTTGCTGGCAAGGACCCCTTTCGATTTAAATCCCTCAGTCCAGCTGACTCCTCTCCATGCCCAGGGGCTTTGGCATCCCTCGCCAGTGTCTGGCTGCATGGCTGTAGCGCTAGCTCTGGACACTTGCCAGGAGCTAACAGCTTCTATGAGTGCAGAGGAAACTCAATTCCTTTTAGGAACCTGGTCGATCAGCAGTGCCAAGCACTTCTGTTCTGGCCTGGTGTACTGGAAGGAGTGTCGTGTGAAAGCAATCCTGAAGTTGCAGGGCCTATGGCAGAGCTGGTCACTGAGGCACTGGGACGCTGGAGGGGGTAGTAGGTGAAAAACTGTCTGGTACTACAGTCCCCCATCTCTGAGATTCAATGCCCTGTATATGGCAGCCAACAGGCCACACTGCACTCGAGCAGAAGAGCTGATCTCTAGGTTTAGCTCTGCCTTGGATAGCAGTGTGGCTGTGACCTCAGGCCATTTGTTTCACCTTGCTGCTCACTGATATATTACTCCTAGCACTTCTGTCAGCATAACATATCCCTGGCAAGAGACAGTGAGTTAGTTCAGCCATGCTCTTTCTGGATGAGAGATGAATGAAGGTCCTGGCACCAGACAGGCTGATTGCTTTACGTAGCTTTTCTAGGCTCTTTACTGACTGTTCTCTTTACCTCGTAGAAATCTGGTTTTTTCCATGTAAGAGAGTGAGTTTATCCTCCCTCCCATACGGGGCTGTAAGATCTGTAGATGGACTGCACAACATAGGGGTTTAATACATGACCATCAACTACTCTGGTAATTCATGGGACATACTTTAAGAATGCATAGCCATTTGCTCAAACAGTAGAGCTGTGGCCTCTGGTGTGGCACACTTGTAGTGGGCTATACTGTGAAGGGCCAGGATAGATAGGGGACATGGCCCCAGGGTCAGCAGGTGGAAACTTCTCCTAGTGATATCTCATTGGATCCTCAGGGAAGTGTTTTGTTTTGTGGGTCATGGGGCTTGAACTTGGGCTGGGCAGTGCCCCTGAGCTCTTCAGCTTAAGGTTACTGCCCTACCCCTGGGTGGTGCCCCTGAGCTCTTCAGCTTAAGGTTACCATCCTACCCTTGAGCCAAGCCTCACTTTTCATTTTCTAAAGGTTAATTGAAGATAAGAGTCTCAGGTCCTTTTGTGTCCCAGCTGGCTTTGAACCTTGATCCTCAGATCTCAGCTCAGAGAATTTTTTTTTTTAATTTTCCCTTCTGTGTGTGTGTGTATGTGTGTGTGTGTGTGTGTGTGTATGTATGCTGGTCCTGGGGCTTAAACTCAGGGCCTGGGTGCTATCCTTGAGTTTTGTTTTTTGTTTGTTTGTTTGAACCCGCAGTCCTCAGATCCCAGCCTCTTGAGTAGCTAGGATTATAAGCATGAACCACTGGTGCCCGGCTTGAGATGTTCTTTTGTTGTTGTTGTTATTGTTGTTTTAAGAGTTGATTGTCTTAAAACAGTTTTAAGTTCATAGGAAAGTTGTAAAAAGGCACTGGTTTTATGTGTGTCCTGTCCTCATATGCCCAGCCTCTTCCATTTACCTACCTAGATAAATCATAATCAAAGTCCACAGGTCCTTCTGTAAGTTTGGACAAAGGAGTGGTGACATTTACCTACTATTGTAATGCCACACAGGGTATTTTCATTGCCCTGACTGGAATCATATAGAAGGTAACCTTTTCTAAGCTTCTTGTTTTACTTTTGTTAACGTGCACTTAACTCTTCCTTGTCTTTCCTGGCTTGATAGCTGGTTTCTTTTCACATGCTGAATAATATTCCATTATCTGGATATACCACAGTTTATCTACTTACTTTGGTTGCTTCCAGTTTGGGGCAATTACAAGTAATAACCATAAACATCCACATAGGTTTTCAACTCCTTTGGGTAATTACCAAGGAACTTGGATCACATAGTAAAAGTATGTGTAGTTTTGTAAGACATTGCCAAATTATCTTCCAGCAGTGGCTGTGCCATTTTTTTCCTTCCCACCAGCAGTGGAGGAGCATTCCTGTGGCTCCCCCGGCCTCATCAGTATTTGGCGATGTCTGTGTGGACTTGGCTGTTATCACAGGTGTGGAGTGATATATCATTGTCATTTAACTTGTGTTTCCCTGAAGAATGAAGAAGTGCTTTTCCACCGTGCCTTAGGGTGTATGGGGGTAATCATACTGCCTGCTTTAGGGGTGCTGTGAGGTTGGGAGTGATAGGGAATGTAAGTCACTATCACGGCATTATGTAAGGGGTAGCGTTATTTTAGCATCATGTAGAATCTAGTTCCTTGGCCATGACTAACCCCCATTAGAACCCCTGTATATCTGGGTTTCTGTGGCTGACAGACTCCCTCCCATCCTGCCCTTCCTTCTAAAGAGGTGCAAGCCCTCTGCTTGCTCCCTAGTGTTCAGTGATCCCTGAGCTTCCTGGGCTGACCTTTCCCTACCAGAGACCCCTGCCTGAGTGGAGGGACCCACCAAAGACCTTGATCAGCCCTAGATCAAAAGGTTGCCATCTGTGCTTCTTCTTCAAAGCTCTGCCCTTTCAGGCCTTCCAGGCCCCACCTGGCCCTTTGGAGCCCTCCTCACTTGCTGAGTTGCCATCTGCCCAAGCCATGGGGGTCTCCGGTGAGCTCCAAAGTTACTGTTTGCTCTTCTGGGGAGCAATCTTGGAGGAAACACCCCTATAGTGAATCAAGGAGACCTTGCGAAGCACCTGTGTTCTCCACAGACCCCTGTGGTGAGGATCTACAGCCCTTTCCTGCCACTCTTGACAGGGATCTACCTCTTGGCATACTTCCAGTCAGTCCCTTCACCCCACCCCAACCCCCACCCCTTGGGGGCCACACCTACATGCTACTCCCATGCGGAGCAGCCTCCCTTACCTGAGTCAGGTCATCTCTCTGCTCATTCCCAACTTGGGCTTCTCCCCATGGCTGCTCTCTGAATGATGTGGGGTTGAAGCGTCTTCATCTCTCCCCCATTCCCACTGCTGAGCTCTGTGTCACACTGCCTGGTCTGTGGGCAGTCGATGGATCAAGAATTCAGTGTAGTAGATCAGAGTCTTCTAGTGTTTTTCTGTGGTGCCTGGAGTCTGACTGCAGCTGGGATGCTGAGATGAGGAAGGGAGGTACAGAAATTCCCAGCCCCACCAGCCTGTGTCCTGACTACTTGCTGCCTGGGTCACTGCAACCAGTGGGAGGTTGGGAGGGGTGGGCAAAGCCAGCAAGCCAGATTTCCACAGACCCCAGCCCAGAGCTGATGTTCTAGATATGATGTTTGCTGGTAGGGGATTCTCCTAGAAGCAGCCGCAGTGTAAAGTTCTGAGCCATCAGCACGTGGCTGCCTCTGGATTGCCTGGTGTTGTTTATGTCCCCCATGCCTTCCTGGAGTTCCTTCCTATGGAATTAACACTTCAGAATGAAGAAGATCAAGTAATCAGTGGTTCTCAAAGTATGATCCCTGGAGTGGCAGTGTCACCCAGCTCCACTGAGGCAGGCAGGCTGGCAGGCACTCAACATGGCCCAGAGACGCATACGCGGTAGGGTTTGAAGAGCAGTGGACGGCCTTTGGGTAAGACCACAGGCCTCAGCCCACTTTATCTTAGAACAGGACCAACAAAGTAGTCAGACAGGCTGGCCCCTGCTCATCTCCCCAGCATCCCAGCTCCCCAGAGCAGGCTGGGAAAGCTTCTGCAAGTCTGTAAAGGAGACTGGAGACAGCTCAGATTCTGTCCTGATGCTACTTAGTGCCCACCCCTTGCCCCAACTTTTCTCTGAAGAACTTATAGGTGTTATAGGTGGCCTAGCTGTGGCCCATGCACATATCCTGTTCACTGTGCCCTCATTTCTGACTTGGGGAAGGGACCAGGCCTGCCAGGCAGCCAGCTAGAACAGCTGTGTCCATCCTGCCCACACCAAAGTGACTGTGGGTGGCAGCCTCTTTGGGATTCAGGGGGAGACATTTGAATATTGGCAAGATTTTTGCCATGTTTGAATAGTGCTGTCTTACTGTTTCACATACTAGAGAAATGCAAAGGGTTACACCTTCCTGGATGCTGCTGCTGAGGGAGTGACTCCATGCAAAAGGAGACAGGTTAAAAGCAAGTATAAAATCAGCAGTTACCTGGGGCTGAGGGGAGCCCATGTGCATGAATGATGAGGGGGCCTCCAGAATGGAGGGTCCTCTCAAGTTAGGGGGCCACAGGGATGAATGAAGACATCAGGGCCCCCTGAACATGTTATTCAGGAGGGTGGACGGGGCCTTCTTCCTCTCCAGGAGTAGATCCTAGGATTCTTGTAGTACTTCTTACTTCTGGTGAGTGAGCGTCTCCCTCTAAGTGCAAAGACCCCCTCCCCGGGAGCAGCAATGCCCAGCAGGGTCTCCCATGTCCACTGCTGTGGCCTAGGTGGCCGTGCCTACTCACGGTTCTCTGTGCGGTGCCAGCTGTGTAGCTGGAGCTTCTGAGTAGGCTGCCCACCACCTCTCAGCTAGGTGACTGGGTGTCCCTCACAGTGGCCTGTCCTCAGGTGACTGCCATTGGTCTAGGCTGCAGGAAATTCTAAAACAAAGGAGAAAGGGACCATTGTGGGTGACCTCCAGACCCTCCCATGGACTTTTCTGTACCACCCATGGCTCTGGCCAGGTTCCCAGCATGCTCTGTGAAGCAGCTGCTCCACCAGACCTTGCTTGGCAGCGGGAAAAATCCATTATTGCTTGGGTACCTATTGGAGAGGGGCAGTCCCTACAGCTACCCAGCATGGTGCCATCTGTGTTGCATATAGAACTTACTCAGGATCTGAGGTGGCAGGTGCCCACCCTTGTGGGAGACAGGACCCCAGGGATTCTCAAGCCCCATCTTACCCCAGAAACATAGAGGTGGATATGTGGGCCAGCCAACCCACTCAGCCGGGAGTTTTTGCTGTGGGATTCTGCATGGTGTTTTTCTTTTTCTCATCTCACCAACCATAGGAGCCCTGCACACCCCTTCACACCTGCTCCTACCTCTCCCTGGGATGCCTTGTTCCTGCTGGGCCTTTTGGCTGGCAGGGCAGCACATCATGGAGAATGTGGGTTCTGAACTATTCTGGTTCATTCTGGCTGTGCATTCTCCCCCAAGGCCCATCTGCCAGGAGCACGGGAGCCATGTGAGCAAAGGAGCGTAGAGGGAGGTGTGGAGAGTTTTCAGGAATCACTGAATAGTCAGTTCCACAGCTCGACACACAGGGATCGGGGGAGAGAGGGGATTGTGAGAGAGCCAGATGGTAGAGGCCCCTCAGGGCTCTACATTGTATTTTCCTGCCAATAGGGGGAAGTCTAGGGAGGTTGTGTGTGTGTGTGTGTGTGTGTGTGTGTGTGTGTGTGTGTGTGTGTGTGTGTATGTGTGTGTGTTGTGAGTGTGTGTTAGTGTGAGTGTGTGCATGCATGTACATGTGGTCCCATCAGTCCTCAGGCTTGAACTTAGAGCCAGGACACTGAACTTTTTCGCTCCAGGATAGTACTGTACCACTTGAGCCAAAGCTCCACTACTCACTGTTCAGTGGTGCGTTGGAGTATCACAGGCTTTCCTGCCTGGCTGGCTTCAAACCCCAATCCTCAGATCTCACCTTCTTGAGTCACTAGGATCACAGATGTGAGCCTTCAACGCCTGGTTCCAGGGGTGAATTCTTTTTTAAAGGAGGTGGAAACCGGGTACTGGTGGCTCACATGCCTGTAACTGTAGCTACTCAGAAAGGTGAGGACTGAGGACCAAAATTCAGAGCCAGCCCAGGCAGTGAGATTCTTACCTTCAATTAACCACCAGAAAACCGGAAGTGTTGCTGTGACTCAAAGTGTTAGAGCACTAGCCTTGAGCAGAAGAGCTCAGTAACAGCACCCAGGTACAAGTTCAAGCCACATGACTAACAAAACACAAACATAAAAAGGAGTTGAGAAGGTTATGGTCTTGAGGGCAGGATGGATAGGCAGATCAGAAACAGAGAAAATAGCCAAAGTCATTACAAGAGTTCAAAAGAAAAAAAAATTATGAAATTGTGGTTACTTTCTTACATGAAAATGTCAAGTTCCTTTTGTAGAACTTACTTTTTGCTCTTTATTTTAAAACACTAGTTTCTCTTTTCTAACTGTAATATTGATATGCACTCCAGGCAGAAAGCCTGGGAAATACAGAGGTACAAAAGGAAAAGTTAAAAACAAGCCCTAACTTAATGTGTGAATCCATTTTCTATTGCTATATTAAAATACCTAAAGCTGGATATTTTAAAGACTCTTACTGGACTCACAGTTGTGCAGGCTCATAGATACCAGTATTGACTTGGTTCTAGTCCTCAGTGTGGATGGTCTTGTGAGGATGGGAGTGTATGCAACAAGGGCAACAACCTGGCAAGCCCTTTCTCTCCTAGGAACTATATAAATTCTTTTTGAAAGCAAAAACTTTAGGGATACAACCACTTAGCACTGGGCTCAACCACCTTCTACCATAGCCACAGCTGAACCCAGCCTCCAACACATAAACCCAACCATTGTACCATGGAGGTTGACAGCATCATAGTGGAGTTTGTTTGTGTAGTTGGTTGGTCGATTTGGGTTGTTACCATTTGCAGTACTGGGGTTTGAACTCTGGGCCTTGTGCTTGCTAGGCAGTTATGCTACCACTTCCACATTTCCAACCCTACAGATGTTTTCAACATGCATAAATAAACAAATAAACATAAATAATGCTCTTATATAGAAGTGACTTCTTTAATTCAGCAACACAGGGAAAATGTTTTCCCCAGGCTATGAAATGTTCTCTACCATCATAACTCATGATGACAACTCAGCATGGGTTGATTCTGACTTGGGACCCTGTGTAGGGTACCCCCTTTTCTCCACCCCCTGACTACAGCCCTCTCTGAAATGCTGTAGGCTTCACTGGCTTCCAGTATATTTATTCTAAAATCTATTCCCTTCCTGTATGCCAATAATTCTGCAAATAGATAGCCTTCTCAATTATAACCCAACTTGTTCAAACTTCTCTTTTCCTTAAGAAGTCCTTTGTCTCTGGTCAGGTATAGTGTCACACTTCCTTTGGAAGTAGAGGCAAGAGGATCAAGAGTTCGAGACTAGTTTGAGCCACATAGTGAGACTCTGACTCATAAAAATGTTTCTTTGCCATTTTCAGGAACTGAGGATGGGACAAGACATGGCTATATATTCCATTATCTTCTTCATCCAAACTATTCCAAAATAATTTCTCTTCTCTGCATAGGCTATCATTGACTCAGAGTGCCCTATTATAGAACAGGCATGTAGGTGCCAGCTTATTCTGATTGTAAGTAATAATACCAAGGATGCATACTTTTTGTTTGAACATCTCTGATCATTTTCCAAAGATAAGCTCCTAGAAATAGCTCTGCACATTTTTTTGAACCTTTTGTGCGCATTGCCAAATTGTGCTCCCAAAAGATCCTCCGAGTTCCGAGTTTCCTAGCAATGATGGAAGGATTCCTTGCCAACATTGTGTGTTACTCTTTTCTGATCTTTGGCAATTGCTGCTTTAATTTGCATTTCTTTGATTACTATTGAGACTGAATGTCTTTCTTTTTTTTTTAATCAATGTTCTTTCTTGCTTCTGTTTTTCCTTTTGTAAATTGGCAGTTGATGTGGCTGGCACTTTTTCCTAATGAAATCTTCTTCTAAATGTTCTTGATTTAAAAAAAAAAGCTATAAGCCCATTGTCACATCTGTGGCAGATGTTTCGTTCATGTTTCACATGGCATTCGATTTTGGGGTTTGATGGGGGAGGGGTTGTTTTTGTCAGACATGGGGCCTGTGTGCTGTCCCTGAGCTTTTTTGCTCAAGGCCAGCATTTTGAGACATAGCTGTACTTCTGATTTTCTAGTGGTTAACTGAAGATAAGAGTCTCATGGAATTTCCTGCCCAGGCTGGCTTTGAGTTATAATCCTCAGACCTCAGCCTCCTGAGTAGCTAGGATTATAGGTGTAAACCACTGGTGCCTAGCTTGTTGCTTGATTTGTTGAAAAATCTTAAAATTTTATATTGTCAAATTTCTCAAGATCATATTTTTTACCTTTAACATTAGGCTTAGCAATTTCTTCTCATCATAGGAATTTTGTTTTCTTCCACTACTTGTACTATTTCATTTTTTAGCTTCTCTGGAATTTCCATGTGTGTTCTGAAATATCAAGCCTTTCTCCTCACTCGGTCACTTCTGAGCTGTAAACTTTCATCCCCAGATAGATCCCTTCTGTAGCTGATGCCCCCCTGTTTCATTTTTTGTTGTTGTTATCATTTGTTTGTTGTATTGTTGTATTTGGGCTTGAATTCAGGGCTTGGCACGGATCCTAGGTTTTTCTATCAAGGTTGGTACTCTACCACTTGAGCCTCAGCTCCACTTCTAAAATTTGGTGATTATTGGAGATAAGAGTTTCATAGATTTTCCTACCAAGGCTGCCTTTGAACCATGATCCTCAGATCTCATCTAGTGTTTGAAGTAGACATGTTTGTACTGTGATCTAATGTATGGTCCTCAGTCATCTTTATTTTCACCTATTGAATTGTTGTAAGACTCCAAAAATACCCATGGTGTTTGTGTCAGAATCCAAGCAAGTCTATCATTCATTTGAGGGAATTTTAACATTTTTATAAACCCAGATCTGCACATTCATGAGCATGGGACATTTCCTCACTCTAAGATGGATCCTGGATACAGCCTTGTTCTCTCTTCACACCTGTTCTCGCCATTATTTATTCTTGGGGGCTCTAGTTCATGGTTGCTTAGGGCAATGGGATCTGTTTTCTGTGACGTCACTAACGTCTTCATTGCTGGAGTGCAGAAAAGCTCTTGATCTACATGTGCACCTCTTACCACAATGACCACATTGACCTCATTAAGCCCAGCAGTTTGGTCGTCTTGTGATTCCCTGGAGTTTTCTACAAGCTAACAATAACATCTAACTCGAGAAAAAATCTGCTTTCTGTTTTCTGGCATGACATCTTTACGCCCATCATTCTGTCATTAGGGTAGGACAGCTTAGGTTCTAATTCCAGCTTAGCTATTCAGTGGAGCTGGGTGACCTGGGGAAAGTCACTTTATCTTTCTGTGTTCTTGATAATGAGGGCATAATCATAATTATCTTAGGTGCTATGGTATTAAAGTGTAAATACATGTAAAGCACTTAGGGCTTATAACAGTGACCAAGGAGTATTATGCATGTGAGTGTGGGTGTCTGTTTGTACTTATTGTTGTTTCATTCACTAGTTTTTCTACACACACACACACACACACACACACACACTATTCATATTTAGTACTGAGGCTTGAACTCAGGGCTTGGGCACTGTCCTTAAACTTTTTGTATTCAAGGCCATCTCTTTCACCACCTGAACCACAGCTCCACTTCCAGTTTTTTGGTAGTTTCTTAGAAATAAGAGTCATGTGGATTTTTCTGCTTGGACTGGCTTTGAACCACAAATCTCAGCCTCTTGAACTAGGGTTACAGGATTGAGCTACCAGAGCCACGTTCTTTATATTTTAAGAAAGTAATAGTATTGGATATTCTAGTTTTGTTCTTGATTGTAATGAGGGTACTGACAACCAGGTTTGGCATTTGTAAGATATGACTCACCATGTTAAAGGATGGGTTACTTCTATTTATTCAGTGTATGTGTTTGTGATACATATGTGACAAAATAAGTATCTATGAAGAATTTATATGGTTAGCTCTGTGGTTTTTAAATTTGATATTCATGAGAAATTATAAGCGTGACAGCTTTTTTATTTTTATTTTATTTTTTAAATTTTTTTTCTGCCAGTTCTGGGCTTGAGCTCAGGGCCTGAGCACTGTCCTTGGACTTTCTCAAGGCTAGAGCTCTACCACTTGAGTCTCAGCACCACTTCTGGCTTTTTTCTATGTATGTCGTACCGAGGAATCAAACCCAGGTCTTGGTGCATGCTAGGCAAGCACTCTACCACTAGGCCAAACTTCCAGCGAGCATGACAGCTTTTATCTTATAATGCATCCTGTCATTGAACACTTATTTACCAAGTGCCTAGTATGTGTTGGTTGTATGCTAGGAATTGTGAACACAGCAGTGCAGGGATGAAGGGCCTGCCATCAGGGAGCTTGTGTTCTCCTGCAAGGAGTCAGCTAATGAAGCCAAGAACAGATCAATGTGTGCTATGCCAGATGGTAAGATGTGTGAGCAGCAGGGGAGACAGCAGGGTGGGGTGAGCCCAAGCTGACATTGGAGCAGACTCCTGAAGGTAATGAGGGGCAAGTCAGAGGGGTGTCTGAGAAAAGAGGGTTCCAGACACAGCAGTAGTCAGAGGTGTCCAGTGGCAATGGAATAGTATAGCGGTCATTATAGGCAGAACAGCCTGGGTCGGGGAATGAGGAGGGACTGGTTGGGAAAGGGATTAGTGGACCTTTCAGGACATTTGTGAAGATATTAGCTTATGCTTTGAACCATATGAGAAACAACTGGACAACGCTTTGGGTCGTTTATGCTTTTTTAATTATTTATTTTTATTATCTGGAAGTTGTTGTACAAGGGGTTTTAATTCAACATGTCAGTTCATGATTACAATACATCTTGACTTTGATTGGTGGTCATGGGGCTTAAACGCAGGATCTGGAACTGTCCCTGAGCATTTTTGCTCAAGGCTAGTGCTCTTATCACTTTCAGTCATAGCACAACTCCAGTTTTCTGGTCTTTAATTGGAGATAAGAATCTCACAGAGCCAGCCTGTCTGAGCTGGCTTTGAACTATGATCCTCAGCTCTCAACCTTCTGAATAGCTAGGATTACTGGCATGAGCCACCAAAGCTAGCTTTTTGGTTTGCTTTTATTCACACACATACATACACCATCTTATAACAAGAAATCCCCCCGTTTTAACTACCAGAAGCTGTATGATTAAATGATATTTCATATATATGTAATGATTTACAGCCATTACCACTGTCTAATTTCAGAATATTTTCATCAACCCTCCAAAGACATTCCATGTTCCATGTTCATTAGCATTTACTTATTCCCCTTCTATGATCTTCTGCTAATAGACTGTTCACATAAATGACATCATCAGATGTGTGGCCTTTAATGCCCAGCCTACTTCGCTTAGCACAATGTTCTATACAGACAGCTGTCACTTTTTATGGCCAAGTAATATTATATGATTATAACACATCTTTTAATCCATTTACCAGTTGGTGGACATTTTAGTTGTTCCCACTTTGGGCTATTATGAATAGTACTTCTATGAACATTTGTATCTACACTGTTTTGTGTGTAGATATATCTTCAGTGCTCTTGAGTATGTATCTATGCAAGAAATGGGACTGCTGGGTCATAAGGCAACTCCATATTTAACATTTAGAAAAACTTCCATATCATTTCCTGGTTGAACATCAATAGACTGTAGGTAGGCGGTGATTCTGGTTTTATGTTCCCACCAACATTGGATGAGAGTTCCAATTCCTCCACATTCTTGGCCAGTCACTTCCTATTTTCCATTAAAAATACATACAACTAGCCACCCTCGTGAGTGGGAAGTGCTGTCTTATATCATTTCAATGTGCTTCTCCCCGAAGAGTAAAGATGTCAGCATCTTACCATGAGCTTAGTGACTATTTGTAGATCTTGTTTGGAGACATGCCTGTTCAGATCACTTGTCCAGCTCCTCAATGGCTTGTTTGTCTTTTTGTTATTGGAGGATTATTTTTTAGTTATACAGAAGGAGATTTCATTGTTATATCCCTATATGTTTATATTATATCCTATTGATCTCATTCCCTTTATCATGCTCCCTTCCCTTCTCCTACCTCCCTGCAGCATCCCCTGCAGGTTTCCTTGTTTCACTTTTATACTTTGAAGCATCTATTTTAACAATACTCAACCTCCTTTATCCTCTCCACCAGCCCACCCCGTCCTGCTAGTCCCCACCTATGCAGTCTATTATTTCTTTTTCCCCACTTTCTCCATCCTCTACCACTGGACAGTTTTCAATGAGTTTCTTTGTGCTACCCAAATATACTTGCAATACATTATAATATAATTCACCCCCTCAGGTGGCTCTCATCTGCCTGGGTTTTAAGAATTCTTTGATCTGGGTACTGGGGACTCACACCTGTAATCCTAGCTATTCAGGAGGCTGAGATGTGAAGATGGAGGTTAGACGCCAGCTGAGGTAGGAAAGTCCACCAAATGCTTATCTCCAGTTAACCAACAAAAAGTTGGAGTGGAGTTGTGACTCATGTCAGATACAGGTACATGGATATGACACCATAGCCTTCTTGACACCAAGCTAAGAGAGCTTGCCTTCAAGACCTTCACTTCCTCTTGCCACTTGATTGTCATCTTGAGTCTGGGCTCTCTTGTGATCCAAGACCCCAACACATTTTCCAAGGTTCCTCTACCTCTTCAGGTGCAAACGGAGCCTCTGTTTACTCCTTTACAAATGATCATGTCCCCTGAGGCCAGAGAAGGTTCTCAGAGAAACCCTCCTTCTGTTCTTCCATCTTGCTATGTAAGGAGCTATCTGTTCATTCTCCAGACTAAAGCTTGAGAGGAGTCTGTCTCCTCTTTTTTTTTTCTTTTTTCTTTCTTCCTTTCTTTCTTTTTTATTGTTGAGGTAATGTATAGAGGAGTTACAGTTACATTCTCCAGGTAGTAGGTGCATTACTTCTCACACATTGATACCCCTTCTCATGTTTTTGTCCCCATTTCCCACACCTCCACCCCTTCCCAATCATCTTGTTTTCCCCCCTTCCCTTTCAAATATATACATACATATATATGTTTGTTTGTTTGTTTCAAATAAACAAGTAAATGTATATACAATATACCAGGTAAAAGAAATGCAATAACAATATGAGATTAACTAAAGGGCAAAAAAAGCAAAGAGAAATGACATAGATAAGCATCATGGACATTTTCCTAAAGAACATAAGAATACGACAAAACAAAAGTCAAGAATCTCATTATCTTAGGCCACGAGTGGTGGCTCATGCCTGTAATCCTAGCTACTCAGAAGACTGAGGCTGAGATCTAAGGATTGTGGTTCAAAGCTAGCCGGGGCACAAAAGATAGAGAGTTCTTATCTACAATTAAGCACTAGAAAATGGGGAGTGTGGCTGTGCCTCCAGGGGTAGGGTGGTAGCCTTGAGCTGAAGAGGTCAGGGACAGTGCCCAGGCCCAGAGTTCAAGCCCCATGACCCACAAAAAAGACAAAGAATCTCATCTTATTTTTTTGTTAACCAAATGTCCAGATTTTGGAGTGTGTGTGTGTGTGTGTGTGTGTGTGTGTGTGTGTGTGTGCGCGCGCGCACACGCGCGCGCGCACATGTACATGCATGTATGTATGTCAGTACTAGAGCTTGAACTCAGGGTCTGGGTGCTGCCCTTCAGCTTTTTTTTTTTTTTTTTTGGCCAGTCACGAGCTTGAGCTCAGAGCCTGAGCACTGTCCTTGGACTTTCTCAAGGTTAGAGAGCTCTACCACTTGAGCCTCAGCACCATTTCTGGCTTTTTTCTATGTATGTGGTACCGAGGAATGGAACCCGGGTCTTCATGCATGCTAGGCAAGCACTCTACCACTAGGCCAAACTCCCAGCCCTGCCCTTCAGCTTTTTCACTGCCACTTGAGCCACAGTACCACTTGGGTACTGCGGGTACCACTCTGGGTTCTTTGGTGGTTAATAGGAAAAAAGCATCTCTTAAACTTCGTTGGCTTCCAACAATCCTCAAATCTCAGCCTCCTAAATTGCTAGGATTACAGGAGTGAGCCAGCAGCACCAGGACAGATCTTGGACTTAAATTAGTTCTGCTTCAAATAACCTATTTTCTAATTCTATCTACATTTCTCTTTATTATCATACTTCTTTGTATCATCATCTTTTTTTCTAATTTCTTATATTATATACTTGTCTTTTACTCTTGATACTATTTGTATTTAAGCAGATATGTTTGTTTTTGATCATAGATTTAGACAAATCATATATTTCTAGCCAAAGAGTATCACATCCCATTATAATAAAAACCATTTTATAAGTTTAGAATAGTAAGCATTTGCTTAAAATATCAAGCTTCTGGGCTGAGAATGTAGCCTCGTGGTAGAGTGCTTGTCTAGCATGCACAAAGACCTGGGTTTGATTCCTTGGTACCACATACATAGATAAAACTGGAAAGGGTACTGTGGCTCAAGTGGTAGAGTCCTAGCCTTGAGAAAGCCCTTGAACTCAGGCCCTGAGTTCAAACCCCAGGACTGGCAAAAATAAATAAGTAATAAACAAAGAAATGAATAAATAAATAAATAATATCAGGCTTCTACTTCCCTAAGTACTAGCATAGTACTTAGGTACTAAGGTAAGCTATAGAAATTGGCATAGTCCCAACTCCTCAGCACCTCTAGTTTTGCAGTGTTACAATTAAAGGATATCCATGATGTAAATAAAAACTCTATCAGTGGATGCAAATGTCAATGTTATTTTAAAACCACACTGTAATGGATATGATATGTGGATATAAATCCATATTTACCTGACTACAGTTGCTATTGATGTATTTTTCATGAGTTGTGTTTTTTGATTGAGTACTTTCCGGTATGAGTACATCTGTAAGTTTGTTTTTTTTTTTTCCAGGAACTTTATGTGACTTTTATCTACCACACCCTTATATAAATCACCATTTCTCTCCACTGCTTCTCATATGGAGGACAAAATTATCTAAGTATAGACTTCCATGATCACGATATTCTTCCTCCATCCTCTCTAGACATTACATTGATGTTGTCAGGAAGTATGATGCAATCTGATTTCATATCTCCATGGATGAGTCCACCCCTCCCACACAAGCCCTATACTAAGATACTTGCAGGAGACTTCATCTATGAAATGACAAAGAAGAATAGCACATATCTAGTAGGTATATATTTTGTCTCCAATATGATTACCATTCTCAGTTGAAGAATATGATCTTTCTTAAAACCAAAAAGATTTTCTTCTACTATATCTTTAATTATTTCTTTTTATTCTGAGACCTTTCTTCTTTTCTTTTCTTTAAGACATGTCAACAACTCTTGAGTACATTTATTTTTCTCTCTGGCTATTTTTATCTCAATCCTCATTCTCTCCATCGTAAGAAGCATTTCAAGCTCACCCTCCACAACCTCCACCAGATTTGTACAGTTAAGTTCTGCATCTCTGCTTCTAATGCTTCTTGCAATTCTCACATTTGGCAATATAATTCATTTCCCCTCACCTTGACTCCACCAGGTCCCTGAGAATTATAGTCTGTTTTATTGCATATCCCATTTTTAACATAGGGATCAGATTTTTTTGAAGTGTAAAACATACCACACCAGGTACCAGTGACTCACACCTGTAATCCTAGCTACTTAGAAGGCTGATATTTAAGAAGCCAGCCCAGGCATCAACATCTATGAGACTCTTATCTCTAATAATAATCTATGTAGACAAAGCTGAAAGTGGCTCTGTGGCTCAAGTGGTAGAGTGCCAGCATCTACCGCTTGAGCCCAAAGAGGTTCAAGGACAGAGCCCAGGCCCTGAATTCAAGCCCCAGACTAGGGGGAGAAAGCTCCAACACTAGATACTACAATTTACTTTCAGTCTCTCTAGCAAATCTTTTTAGGGATGATCTTCTCTCTGTTTCTGTTCTGTATCTGTTTCTCTTAGATGGTTCCACGTGTCCATGAAATCATATATCACATGAGTAACTGCTCCTTGGGTCCTTCATGCTTTATCTAAACACGATTGGGTCTTCACCTTGCATATTCATCTAGAAGTCGTCTGACAATGAAATTTCATCTCATCAGCCCAGGTACACATAGCCTGGGGGCTGAGGAGCCATCTGGGCTGCAGCATTTCTTCTCTTGGTGGTCTCCAGATGCACAGGGCATGCTCCCCCAACCCGCAACACCTCCTGCCTGTAGTCTGCAGACCCATAATGGGAATATGGACTTGGAAAAGCTCTGTTTATTCTTGGGTCTGAAGGCCCCTCCACACCTTCCTTTGTGTGGCCCAGCCTCTCCTCCAGCACTGGCCTGTCCATCAGAGATGGTGCAGCCAGCGCCACCCCCACCCTGCCATCACGGCCGCCCTCTCCAGAGCTGTTTTCTCAGGAAGGGGAGCTGTGAGTCAGCCTTCAATCTGGCTCCTTTGGCATGGAACCTAGCAACAGTTCCTCAGAGTTGCTGGTATATCAATGGTGCTTTCCTCTTTTCCAGTGCTGAAGCAGAGTCCCCCTATTTTTACTCTCCCTTGGTCCTTTCTGTCACTTTCAGAAGGAGTAGCTTAGGCGGGAGTTGGACATCTGTGCTTTGCTTACCATTACCATCTTCTCGCAGAAAGTTTCATAGTTAACATTGTTTCTTACTTTGTACTTTGGTATACAGATAACACTAGAATTCCCAAACAAATTTCCTGTTCTGTGGTCCTTTTTTTTTTTTAAGTGTTGTTACTGATTGGGGCTTGAACTCAAGGCCTGGACTGTCCCTGAGCTTTTTCCACTCAATACTAGTGCTCTCCCACAGCTCTCCTTTTAGCTTTTTGGTGGTTAATTGGAAACAAGAGTCTCAAAGATTTTCATTGACTAGACTGGCTTCCAGATCATGATCCTCATGATCTTAGTCTCTTGAAGAGCTCGAATTATAAGTATGAACCACTGGATGCCTGGCTCTGTGGCCCTCTTTCTAAATTGCTCATCTGTTCTTATTGAATTTCTTCCTGGGTACATTTCCTCTTTCTCTCAAATTTCCACTGAGTATCGTCTCAATCAGATGGGTAGTTCTTCTGCCAAGGGTGATACAGTGGGTGCTGCCTATGGCCAGGGACTCGTCCTCTGACATCCTGAGCCACATCCTGGCCTTCAGCAATATTGATGGAGTTTCCCCACATCCTTTCCACCCCACCAAGGTTATGACCTTCAAGTAGCAACAGCAGAAGCTGGTCCCCTGCCTCCTGGTCCCCATCCATCCCTGTTAGAAGCTATGTGTTTCACTAGGAGAATCATTTCAGAGTCCTTCTGGTGCTCCTAGGTCCTCCTATGTGAATCAGTCGCAGGTACCTCAGTGTGAGGTGTGTGGGATGTGTGTGGGTTACAGTGGGTTAGGGTGTGTGTGTGTGTGTGTGTGTGTGTGTCTGTGTGTGTCTGTGTGTATGTATGTGTGTGTCCTCATCTCTGCGCAGCTGCCAGCACCAGGAAGATAGAATACCATGCCATTTTCCATATCCAGTCTGTGAGCAGCCCCTTGCCTGCTCTCCATGGGGAGTCACTGAGCTCTGTACTTCTGCTTCTTCCGATGTACCGCCCCCGCCCCCGTTGTGAGCCCCTGTGGTCACTCTAGGGTGGAGACTAGCACTCTGTTGCAGAGTCCAAAGCCAGTCTTCTTGCTAGAAACCTGGCCCTTTTCAGGCTTCATGTCCTTAGTAATGCCATCTTAGCCCTCCATGTTTTCTTTGTTCCACTTCTCCTTGATAATGCTGTCTCCCATGATGATCACTGCCCACTTATTAAATGGCAGCCAGGACAGATACTTAGCTCATATTAGCTTAATTTAATTTCCCAACCACCATACGGTCAACTGTGGTTTTTGCCCTTTTTACAGAGGAGGTAGGGGCTGGCGAGCTCCCGCCCTCCCTTCCTTCCTCCCTCCTTCCCTCATTAACAGCCAGCTAGCATCTGTACTTACTGTGGCTTCTCACCCACAACCTCCCTGGATGGGACAACTGAAGAATGGACTCTTCATCCTGAGCCTAGGCCAGGGACCTGTAAACTATGGTCCAGAGGCCTAATCCAGCCCCCTAGACATTCTTTCTTTTTTTTCTCCCTTCTTTCCTTCCTCCCCTCCCTCCCTTTCTTCCTTTTTTTTTTCTTTGCCAGTCCTGGGGCTTGAACTCAGGGCCTTAGCACTGTCCTTGGGCTTTCTCAAGGCTAGTGGTCTACCACTTGAGCCATAGCACCACTTCCAGCTTTTTTTCTATGTATGTGGAATCAAACCCGGGTCTTTGTGCATGTGAGGCAAGCACTCTACCACTAGGCCAAACTCCCAGTCCTTGTTTGTTTTGTCAGTCTTGGGACTTGAACTCTAGACCTGGGCATTGACCCTGAACTCTTCAGCTCAAGGCTATCACTCTGCCTCTTGAGCTACAGTGCCACTTCTGATTTTTTGGTGGTTAATTGGAGATAAGAGTCTCATGGGACTTTTGTGCCAGGGCTGGCTTTAAACCACGATCCTTAGATCTCAGCCTCCTGAGTAGCTAGGATTACAGGCATGAGCCACTGGCACCTAGCCCTACGTGTGTTTTTTAAGTAAAGTTTCATTGTCACACAATCATCACGCCTTCATTTGCACATTGTCTCTGGCTGTTTTTGCCATGTTACCATAGAGTTGAGTTTTTGGGACAGAACCTGAAAGGCTAGCAAAGCCCACCATATTTTCCCTCCAGCCCTCCCCAGAAAATTTACTGAGCCTTGGTTTACAGCATTGACTATAGAAAGTTACTGGCTATCTGTCTTGATCTCTCTGAATCTCATCAAACTGTCCCATAAACTGATCATAATTACAGCCAAAAGATGTGAGCTGATGTGTGGAGGTAAATAAGGGTCCCCAATCAGGGCTCCCCTACTTTGCAGCTCCTTCTACTTTGTCTTCACACATAGTTTGTTGATTTTGTTTTGTTGGTCATAGGGCTTCAACTCACGGCCTGGGCACTGTCCCTGAACTCTTTTACTCAAGGCTTGTGTTTTACCCCTGGGCTACAGTGCCATTTCCTCCACTTTGTCTCTCTGGCTTTTTTTTCCCAGAATATTCTGGCATCTCTGCCTAAGAAGCATTCTTCTTCCCTAATGCCCATAACACCATGAAGTAGATGCCCTTCAATCCTGCCCCTGGGGTTGCTGGACATCAAGTGACCCTCACTTTAGGAGAGTAGATGGGAGTCTTATGAGCACATTCACTCATTTAGCCTGGGTTGACTGACCAGGACATGATTCTAGAGTCTTCTAGGGCCTCTGACATTGTCAGTAAATCCTCCTGTTGTTACAGGCCTGGGGTAGGTGAACCAGCCATGATGATAGCTCTAACACTGGAGCGTGCAGATTTCTGTCCCTTTGGAAAATTCCACTCAGGCTCTGCAGAGTAGACACTGTTCCCGGAGTCTCTGGGTACTGCTCCTAGGAAAATCGCTGGCAAAACTGCTTAGCCCAGCACACTCTAAGCCCTGTTCCTGGGCTGGCGCCCTGCTCAGCACTATGCTGTGGTGTCCATCCAGGACACAGTGGGTCCCAGCCCAGGACACTCACTCAGCACATCCACAGGATGGGGCAGCTCCTGGGCTCCAGGCCAGGGGAAGGGCAGACTGTCTTTCTTGACCTTGAAGCTGCTGCAAATACTCAGCTTCTTTCTGTCCAGGAATAGTAAAGGCTCTGGGTCTCAGAAGATGAGATCTTGTATGGTGGCTTCTCAGGGCTGTAGATGACCCATGGAACATACTATACACACACACACACACACACACACACAC
The DNA here is from genome assembly GCF_031878675.1 of Megascapheus bottae. Classification (NCBI taxonomy): domain Eukaryota; kingdom Metazoa; phylum Chordata; class Mammalia; order Rodentia; family Geomyidae; genus Megascapheus; species Megascapheus bottae. The sequence continues at coordinate 62,854,682 of NC_143511.1, read as the reverse complement.
ACACACACACACACACACTACCCCAACAGTGCCAAGGAAATGTGGTCTGGGAGGAAGGAGCAGGGCATGCTGGTGTTCAGAGGGGCTCAAGGCAGCACTCTGAAGAATCCAGCACTCCCTGAAAGAGAGGCTGTTTCCAGTGAAGCTGAAAGGGTGAGTAGGTCTTAGATGGAAAACAGAAAAGAACGTAGGTCAGGAACCTGGGTGATTAATGTAGGTGGGGTTGGTGGCAGATGAAGTGTGAGGCAAAGTGTCTGGATATAGAATTGTTTATTCTTTGGCCATTTCTACCTGGAAAGCTTCTATGGGGTTGTTATCAATTAGCAAGAAAGAGATAGCATGTGCAAAGTTAAAGCAAAGTTGTTTACTTTAAGAGAAGTATTTGGAGCCGGCTGGGGAAAGCATCCAGGGCTAATGCACCCTTAGGGATCAGCAGTGGTGGGAGACAAGACCACTTTTGTGCCCTGGAGGAGATTCAAGGAGAAGGTTTGGAACCGAGTAAGGAAGGAGCCAGGTTAAAAATACCGGAACCCTTAACTCTTGTAAGAGCCTACCATTAGTCCTTAGACCCCTTTTGGACCCCACCATTGGCTCTCTGACGCCTACTGGGGCTTCCCATTGGCTCTCTGACTCCTGCTGGGGCCTCCCCAAGGCCTTTGGATCCTCATGGATTCTAATTGACTCTCTGACTCTTGCAGGAGCCTCCCATTGATCATAGGACACCCCTGCTGAGCTCCCACTGGCTCCCTGACCTCTGCTGGGGCCTCCCACTGGCTGAGCCCAAGTGGAATTCAGAAGAAGCTGTTCAAAGATGTTACCCATTAAAAGTGGAATTCAGAAGTTGTGCAGGGCTGGGCAGGTTGGGATGGGTGGGTGAGGTAAGGGCAAGTGGAAAATAACCAGCAAGCGATATTATACTCCTTGGATTAGTAGACTTGGCATATATTGCTCTCCTTTCTTCAGCCTTTCAGTGACGTTTAGAAAGTATTCTAGTAAATTAGAGTCTTTGAGTCCAAAGGAGTGAGCCAGCACGTGTCACTGTGAGGGTCCAGCCATCACCTGGCTTGTTGGCAGAGATGCTTTTATCTCAGGACTGTGGGATAAAGGCTGACACACAGATGTGGGAGAGGGAGAGAGAGAGCCTGCTTTAGATGGGCTACCCCAGAAGACTCTAGAACTCACAGGCAAAAGTTAATATACTATGAATTTGCAAGAGAGCCTGTGGTGAGCTGGGGCGGGGGAGGGGGGGATTGTTCTGGTAGGGCTCTTCACAACTACCCCAAAGCAAGGCAAGCTAGGCCAGATGTTGGGTGGGGGCTCCCTGGAGAAGGGGCATGACCATGAATAGGGGAGGTGATTTGATACCCCCAGTGTTAAGGTCAGTACCAGGGCGCTCACAGCTGAGCCCTGTTCAGAGGCCCCCTGTCTGAGAAGACCCCCCTCCCCCGTCTCCGTCCCCTGACACAGCAGCTGGGAGCCCTCTGTCTATTTTCCAGAACAGAGAAAAGCCCCACCAAGCAATACCATCAAGTAGAGAAAAAGTGGGTTCCTTTCAGGAAATCTCAGATGTGAGGCAGGTCAGGGTCCACCCAGAAGGCCCAGACTTCTCCTGGAATCAATGAACAGCCAGGTCCCAGGAGATCTCCAAAGTGTTCATTTCCTGCAGGTGCCATAACAAGTTTGTATCACCACACACTTGATACTTCAAGCAACAGAAATGTCTTCTCTGCTAGACCTGGAAGCCAGAGGTCCCAGATCATCAGGCCACTGGGACCATGTTCTTTCTGCAGGCTAGAGATGAGCATCTTCCCTTGCTTCTTCCAGTCCCTGGAAGTTCCATCTTCCCAGGCCCTCTCCTTGCTGTCTTGGCTTTTTTCTCTTAGGCTAACAATATGGATTGTTCTATGAGTCCCTCCTCTGTGGATCCTTACACTATTATGTCTGTAAAAAGCTTATTCTTTGTAAGGTGTGCTTCACAGACTCAGAGGACTTGGATATATCTCTTAGGGGTCACCATTCATCTGTGCACTGTGAATGCCATGGTGTCACACAATCAGGGGCCAGTTGTCACAGTGTCTGCTCCCTGGCATTGCCCACAGACCACATGCCCAACCTAGGGTAGAGTTCACAGGCACCTACCTACTCACTGCCCTGGAAGGGAACTTGTCCCCATTTAGGTTCCACTGCAGGGCTATGTCCATAGGAGCTAAGTCATTTGTAGACATCTGAAAAATAGAGTGGCTTCATTTTCCGAGGAACGCCTTTCTCAGTAAACGTTCATTTGGATTGGGAAGGAAGAGAAGATTGTGCCTGGAAACTCTCAGAGCTGCCCAGAGCTGCTGCAGCACCTCCATGCCAGGACAGAGAGTGGGATGGGGGTGCCTGGGACCAGGAGAACTGGAGGAACAGAAGATGGGGTCCCCCAGCACCCAGTTGGTTCCTGCTGCTCACCTCTGCTGCTAAGGAGCTCCTTATCTACCATAGTCAACAGTTTTCTTCTTTGCCCTTCTCTCCTCCCCTTCCTCTCCATTTCCTCTTCCTTCTTTTTCTTCTCCTCTCTTTTATACCTCCTCTTTCCATCCTTCTTCCTTTTCTTTTTTCCTCTTCTCCTTTTCATTCTCCTCTACATTTCTTCTTCCCTCTTTACTTTTCCCCCCAGCCTCCTCTTGATTCTCCTCTTCTTCCTCTTCTCCTCCTTTTCCCCTTCCTCTCCTCTTTCTGTCATTTTCCCTCCTTTTCGCCTCCTTTCCTTTTCTCTTCCTCTTCCTCCTTTCCCTCCTCCTCCTCTTCCTCCTTTTCCTCATCATCTCCTTCTTCTTTCTCTTCGCTTTTACTCTTCCTTCCTTCTCTTCTCCCCTTCCTCTTGTCCTTCTTCATCCAACTGCTCCTCCCCTCCCTTCTCTTTCTCTTCTTCCTCTTTTTTTCTTCTTCCTCTTCCTCCCCTCCTCACTCCTCCTTTTCTTCTCCCTCCTACTTCTCCTTTTCCTCCTCCCTCTCCCCCCTCCTTTTCTTCCTCTTGCTCCTCTTCTTCCTCTTTCTTCTCCTTTATCTTTTTGCCTTTCCTGAACCATCTACCTATTGGCTCTCTCCAACACAGGGCCCCCATCCAGGACCTGATATCCTCTCTGTCCATGCTGGCTTTTCCAAGTTTGAAGTCAGCCATCATTTTCCCTCCTTGTTCTTCTCTTCTTCAGGCTTAATTTTTCAATTAGCTTAAATTAATGACAGTTCCTGGGGATCTGGAGCCCCAGTAAAAAATGACCTGAATTATTCAAAGACTCCAGTGTTTCAAATGCCTGTTTGTCCTAATTAGCATCTTAACTACATCGTCCTAACATGGGCTTCTAAGGAACCCCATTTTTAACATGTTCCCTATTTTAATGGATGCTACTTGAATGAACTGTTTAATCAAGTGAAGACACATTTCATGAATGAATAGAAGTGGGTCTATAATTATGTGCTTTAGTTAGGTAAGAGGAGTGACATTTGAGCACAATCCCAGGCTATATATAGCGGGTGTGTTTGAATGACAAAGTAGGTTACCTGGGCTTCCAGAGGGGAGCTGGGAATCCACTGTGCTCAAGTTCATTTCCAATCTCGTTAGAATTTCAGAGAGTTGTAAAATGCATGTGGCACAATCTTGCTTCTCCCAAGTGGCACCTGGCTTCCCATCTCTCTGGAACACTCTTCCCTCGTTTTAGGGAAGGGGTCCTGAGAACGAATGGCCATGGAAGTCAAGTGTCTTGGGATCCCATATACTCCTCACAGCCTCCTGTCACTGGCTGTGAATTTTGCTTGCTGTTTGGAACCTACCCTGCTTGGAACATGTGGTTTACGGTGCTGAGGAGGGAACCCAGGGCCTTTGCACATGTCTGGCAAGTACTGAGCTATATGCTTTGAGCATAGTGACTTGTCACTATAATATTAGGGCTCTTCCATGTCTCTTATGCCTTCCCTCATGTTCTAATCTCCTTCTCTTTGTCTCCCCCTTCCTTTCAGCACAGTCATGGTGCTAGGGGACCAGGAAAGCAAGGGCTGGGATTCAAGACAAAATGTAGCTGTGGAGTATGGCACACCAAGGCTCGGGAGGGACCCTGGCTGCCAGGAAAGGTCATGTCCGGGATTTGGAGGAGGTGGGGACCCTTAACTACGGGGTTTCCAGGCAGGCTGGGCGCTCTGCCAGAAGTGTGAGCTCTCTGATGCTTTTACCTCTAAAACCAGAGCTCAGGAATCTGAGCTCCTTGTCCGAATCCCATGGGAAAGCCAAATTCACTGCCACCTGTGTCCTGTCCCAGAGGCCATGGTCAAGAAGGCCCCAGGGGACCCTCTCGGGGCAGGAGGACAGGTGCTTATTGCTTTCAGCTGTGGGAGAGCAATACGGTTGATGAGCTGTCCCAAACGCATCTCCATTCTGGTTTGTTCTGTCGACCTCTGATGTGCCACCCTTATCCAGTCTCCATTATCATTACCCCTTAATAAGTGCTCTGTATCCCATCTCCCTGTCTCCCACTGAACTTCCCATCCCCCCAGCCTCTGACCCCATCATTTCGACAGCAGTCCAAGTTATCATTCCAAAATATGACTCTAGTCAGGCTACCCATTACGTGACACCTCATAATGGCTTTCCATGGTGCCGGGTCAAGACCAGCACCTTTCATACAAATTCTAAGGCCTGTATTGTCTCTTCCTAACCACTATTCCTTTCTTATGTCATCCCAACCTTCCCCTCCCACCCACCCCTGCCCTTCTTTGAGATTCTGTTTCACCCCAGCAGTGGCATTTTCCCTAGCTTTTCTACCAGCTTCCTCTACCACAGGATCTTTGCACATGTTGTTTTTCAGGCTAGAATCCTTTCTCCTGCGATACCACCTATCCTGGATCTGACTCATTGACAGCCTTTGCCAAAAGCATGCCCTTGAGTTTGAAACCCTCTTGATGGATACTTAACACATTCATTAGTGTCTCTTAGTCTCACTAGTCAGAAATCCAGAATGAGGAAAACATAGTTTCACACAACATGAGAGACCCAGAACTATCACACTCAGTGACTGAGCAGAAGAGATGTCAGTATCATAAATGAGCAAGGAAGGAAGGGTCTGAGGGGACAGAGAAGAGTCTGGCAGGAATGAGCAGATCTCACTCTGTTGAAGCCAGGTCACTAGATGACAATCCAGAGTGGTGCTGATGCCCAAAAGGCAGACAGATTAGACCTGAGGTGGATGTTTTGTGGAGAAACTGAGTTCTGAAAGGTCCTTCTTGCTGGAGGACACAGGTGTTCAGGGCTCAGGTGAGGAATCTGTAAGAACAGGAAGGGATTTCACTGACCTTGTCCTGGGCAGCAGAGTGACAGGGGCCAGGAGCTTGTCAGGGCTTGTAAGACATAGGACCCCATGATAGAAACCACCCTATCTCTACCACAGTGGGGTGGGCAGGTATGCGGTCATCCAGTAAATCCAAGGCTGTGGCCATCCGGGGCCCCAGAGGTGGGACGGGGGACCCACATTAGGCTGAAAGGGGAGATTGGTGTGGGCACTCTTTGCCTTTCACCTCTAATTCCTTTCCCCATCTTCAGACATACTCCCCTCTTCCCTCCCCCACCCCCCCGCTCTCAGCTGGGGATGGAGACCTGCCCTTCATCCCACCCTATGTATGGTTAGAAGCCATGCACCCTTGTCAGTCCCAGCCACCGGGATCGGATGACAGCCACATTGGAGTGGCAGGTGCCTGCTGCCCTCTTCACCTGCAGCTGGCCGCTCATGACCAGCTGGGAGGGAGGGATTGTGCCAGCTCTGGTCTCTGTGCTCAGATGCTGATCTGTCCTGGCAGGTTTCTACCTCTGCAGGGGCAAGGCTGGCCCCACTGCTCCTGGCTGTCCCTAGAGCCACCCAACTCTCACCTTCTTGCACGAGGAAAGGCTTCCCTAGAACTGAGTATTCACATCTCTGCCTTGAGATCTTTGGCTCTCAGGCTGCTCGGGAGCCCAAGGCAACCTGGTCTCCCCTTTTGTGACTTTTCTACCTTCTGGCCTCCTTATCCCCAGCCCCTTGGTGCTTTTTGTCTGGATCCAGGCTATGATTCTCCTCTATGCTTCCCACATAGCTGGGATGGCAAGTGCATGCCTCCATTCCCAGCTCCTATTAAAATATCTTGAGAACTTTTCTACTCTGCTAGCCTCAAACTATAGTCCTCGTGTTCTCAAGCCTCCCATGTAGGTAGGATTTAGAGGCGTGAGGCACTGGTGCTCAGCTTGTTTATCTGAGCCCTAACCACCTATAAAAGATATTCTGCCATCTATAGAATACTGCTTTTGTGCCCACAATTTACACATACAACATAGCTAACCCAAGCTACCCACAGCCTTGACCCCTGCCTTATGCTAGGGCCGGCAGGGATCACACTCTAGCATCATTCTAGCAGTGTGCTTGACTTCACAATTTACAGAGCTATCCCACTTCCCCTGTGGTTTTTCTGGGCCATGAATCAGCTGCATCATCCCATTCTTCAGATGAAAAGACCATCACTCCAGGGAAACTTAGTTGTGTCTCTAGAAATGTGGGCAAGAGGGCAGGTGGAGAGCCAGAGCAGCGCTTACCTCAAGGCTGGGTCCTGAGAAGTGTTGCACATTATCTGGGGCATCTGTGCACATGCCCCATGTCACCCTCCCGCTGGGGTTCCTGTGCTTATACTTCATGTTGAATCGCTGCTGCGATTTGCCTCCCCCCGTTGTTCCCCACTGCAGCTAACAGAGGTAGAGGCAATAGAAATAAGCGTGAGTGGCGAATGCAGCACTTTCCAGTCTGCCAGCTCCCAAGCATGCATCTGAACAGCTAAGGCTCTGCAGATGGACAGGGCTCGCCCTGACTGCAGCCCTTCCTTTCTTTTACCAAAACATTCATCACAAAGTATTGCAAGCATTCAGAAAAGTGCAGAATTAAGTAAACACCCAAGGACCTGCAGGCCAGCATTAACAAATGTTCCTATTTCCTCTGCTTGCTTCCTTTTTCTTTTTTTCTTCAGAAATGACATATGAGCTGAACGCTGCCTGTAATCCTAGCTACTCAGGAGGCTGAGATCTGAGCATTGTGACTCAAAGCCACCCACATAGGAAATTCCAGTCTCCAATTATTCACCAAAAACCCCAAGTGGAACTGTGGCTCAAGGGGTAGAGTGCTAGCCTTGAGCACCAATGCTCAGGGACAACTCCCAAGTTCAATCTCCAGAACTGGCATTCACACAAAACAAAAGACATGAAATCTAGCAACTCCGTCCATGTCTCCCTTCTTCCCCTTTCTGTGGTGGGTGGCTTATCAGTGTTGTTTAAGATCAGATGATTCAGAACCCTTGGTTAGAAGCATTAGAAGGATCTGTTGATTGCTGACATGAGAATTGCTTTTGTTTTCATCGTGGTGAAATATACATAATGTAAGCTTTCCTCCTGACTATTTGTAAGTATGCTGTTCAGCTGCCCTAAATGCAGTCAAGTCTTCAGGAAACTGTCACCCATCCATCTCCATTTTTTTTTAAATTTATTTGTATGTTTTGAGTTTCATCTTGTGTTGGTACTGTGTGTGGACTCAAGGCCAGCATGCTGTCTCTTTGCTATTTCACTCAAGGCTGGTACTCTACCACTTGAGCCACACCTATACTTTGGCTTTTTGGTGGTTAATTGAAGAATCTTATGGGGTTTTTTGCTTAGGCTAACTTTGAACCGTGACCCTCAGGTCTCATCCTTCTATCTAGGATTACAGGTATGAACCACCAGGGCCTAGCTATCCAGAGCCTTTTCTTTTTTTTTCTTTTTTGCCAGTCCTGGGCCTTGAACTCATGGCCTGAGCACTATCTTTGGGTTTTCTCAAGGCTAGAGCTCCACCACTTGAGCTACAGCACTACTTCCGGCTTTTTTTCTAAGTATGTGGTACCAAGGAATCAGACCTGGGTCTTAGTGCATGCTAAGCAAGCATTCCACCACTAGGCCAAACTCCCAGCCCCTATCCAGAGCCTTTTCATCCTTGCAGATAGGAGCTTTATCTAGCCATCCAACACAGCTCCCACCCTGTGCCCCCTCCCCTGGCTGATATCCTTCCATTTCCTGCGTCTGTGGATCCGACTGCTCCCAGAGCTTCAGATAACCAGCATACTGCAGTATTCGTCTTTCCTTCATACAACCGTGATGCGGCATGGAACAGAAGCTCTCATTCTTTTTCAAGGCTGAGTAATATGACACTGTACGTCTACCACAGTTTGTTTACATGTCAACAGGCATCTGGGTGGCTTCCACCTTTTGGATGATCTGAGTGATACTGCTGTAAACGTGGGTGTTCACTTTTGTTCAGGTGCCCACTTTCTATTCTTCTGACATGGTGTAATCACAGGAGGCGTAGAATTGCTGTATTAGTTGACAGTGTATTTTTAAGTTTTTGAGCCACCATGTTGCCTTCCTAAGGCTGAACTCTTGTGCATGCCCAGGGCCAGTTCACAAGATTCCTTCCAATTTCTCCCCATCCTCATGAACACTTGATTTTTCTGGGTTTTAACAGTTGTCATCCCAGTGGGGGTGGATAGGAGAGCCTTTAAGGACCACTTTCCTTTAAACAGAAAGAAGAGGCTGACAGAGGGGAAGGTCACACACGGGAGAAAATTCCAGACAGCCAGTGATCCACCAGGACCTGGGGCTGCCTCCTCTGACCTCCCCCCGTACCAATCCTTTCTAGTAAAACACATAGCTAAGTTTCCACTTCTGTATGTCAGAGGGCCCTGGCCAGCACTAAGAGCCAAATACACACTTCATATTTATTCCATCTAACTTTAAAAAGCTCAAAAATGGTATCAATGCTCAAAAAATGTGAGGGATTTTATATTGTTAAAGTCTAGATTCTGATTTCTTCCCCTTCCCCAAAGGGAGGAACCTTGGACCCAACAATTGAGGAGCACCTGGTACACTGAAAGAAGAATGCCAGTCCCGTCTCTTCCCTAATGTCCTGCCATGTGGGCTGCATCTCACATTGGCTGGCTGTTGACCCGGGAGTTTGCAACCCCCATACACACAGGGCTGTCCCTGTCATGCTGTCAGCGGGGGTCAGGGCTCCACCCACTGGAGTCACCTCCCCAGAATGACGTGAACTGCTCCCTTCATAGTCGTCAGCACACCCACTATATGCTTTTTTTTTTTTTTTTGCTCCCAGGTAAGGAACGACCTGACTGGGGTTCTGTACGGGGAGGACATCGAGATTTCAGACACCGAGAGCTTCTCCAATGATCCCTGCACCAGTGTCAAAAAGCTGAAGGTATGTGTAGCTGGCCTCTGCCCCAGAGACCGAATGATGCAGCCTCCCGGCTTTCTACAGAACTCCTGGGAAAGAGTCTCCTGCTCTCTCTGGGCCTCAAGATCATTCCAACCTTGGCATCGCGCAACTGGGGAAGCACCCGAAGGCAGCGACCTAGGGTGCCCTGTGGCTTGTTGTCCAGCACTGGCCAAAGGGCATGCTGCCCCTTGGAGCTGTGGCAGTGGGTGAGGGAGTTGGTATAGCTCCCTTTGTGTGTGTTGTCGTTGTTGCTGTTATTGTTACTGGAGCTTGAACTCAGGGCCTGGACACTGTCCCTAAGCTTTCTTTTCTCAAAGCTAGTGCTTTACCATTGAGCCATTTTTCATTTGCAGTTTAACTAGAGATAAGTGTCGTAAAGACTTACTTACGTGGGCTGGCTTCAAACTGTGATTCTCAGATGTCCACCTCCTAAGTAGGTAGGATTATGGCATAAGCCCCAGCTCCTGGCTCCTCTGTGTTTTGGGGGGCTTAAGAGTCAGGAATTCTTACAACCACAGTCCAGAGAGCACAGTTGTTGGGACTGGAAGCCCCCACCATGTGCTGGTCACTCTAGGGACCTCCATAAGCTCCATCTGTCATTGTCCAGTCGATCTACCGACTCTCCCCAGCTTCTTCTGTGTGCCAGCCCCTCTCCTGGCTCTAGGCATCGTGAAGCTGGATCTTATCCCACAGGAAGGGAAGTACCTCTCAGGGAAACAAAGGTCCTGAGAACACAGACAAGAAGTGACTTGTCCCACCTGGAGAAGGGTACAGATCAGGCTCATAGGAAGAGATGCCATTGCTTCCAGGCCTTGCAAGATGCTGGCAGGGCTGCAGCCTGCTGGAGCCCTGGGGTAAATGAGACTGTGGGCCAAGGCAAGGAGAGTGTTTCCTTAAGCCTGGGAACTATCAGGATTCTCTTACCCAAGGGGAGTGGGAACAGTTTGAGGTTTGTACACGTTTGGCCAGAGCTGTGGAGTTTCTTATTTATTTGTGTGTGTGAGTGTGTGTGGGTGTGCGGGCATGCCCATGCATGCATGCCAGTCCTGGGGCCTGAACTCAGAGCCTGGATGCTATTTATGAGCTTTTGTGCTAAAGGCTAATGCTCTACCACTTGAGCCATAGCAGACTTCTGGCTTTTTTCTGAGTAGATTAGAGATAAGAATCTTCTAGAGGGGGAGGGTAATGGGTACCAAGACATGTGAAAGGGTATCAATGTATGTGAATTAATGCACCTTCTATCTGGCAAATATCATGTAACCCTTTTACTAATTACAATAAAAAAAAGAAAAAAAAAGAATCTTCTAGAATACACACACACACACACACACACACACTGGGGCTTGAACTCAAGGCCTAGGCACTCTCCTTGAGTTTTCTCAAGGCTAGCACTCAACCACTTGAGCTACAGAAACACCTCTTGTCTTTTCTGTGTATGTGGTAGCAAGGAATTGAACCCAGGGCTTTATGCATGCTTGGCAAGCACGCTACCACTAGGCCACACTCCCAGCCCACTTCTGGACTTTTCTGCCCAGACTGATTTTGAATTGTGATCCTCAGATTTCAGCCTCCTGAGTAATAAGGATTACAGATATGAACCACCAGTGCCCACCTTAGAGTTCTTTGTTTCTCTTTCACTCTCTCAATGCCCACACATGAAGTTGTTGGCATGGGTGTCAGCTACTGATATGCCCCTTCTGACACTGGTCAGATGAAGGGGCAGTCTCCAGCTTGTGCTTCCAGATCTGCCAGTTCATAGCCAGGGAAGACCAGAGATGGGATGGGGGGAGAGCCCATACAAGTGTGTCGTTACCCCTGTGTTGACCTACAGACAGAGCCTATGTGTCACATATCCATCCTAGGAACCCCTACAGCTGACACAAGCCCAGCTGGCCACTAGACAGTCAAAGCCAGGTTAGCCTAGGCTCACATCCTACCATGCTATAGGGCACTGCTGGGCTGTGTGGGGCTGGAGATGGTGGAGGAGCTGTAGTGCCTGAACCTTCTCCTGACACACCAGGTGTCTCCCCAAGGCAGGGACTCTGAGATAGCTCTGGCCTCAGAGCTAAGTTCTAGAGGCTTACAGGACCTCTGCACATGGAGTAGAGCTACTAGCTGCCAGTCTGCAGGAAATCAGGGCACCCTGGATACCCTGCTCATCGCCTAGCCAACTGCAAGAGGAAGAGGACTGAGGTCAACCATGGTGAAAACAGTGACCCCAAATATTCAGCTTTTCAATCATGGACCAAGAAACACAGCTGCTACATGCCCTTGACTTCCCCTGGTTCACCGAGTCCTCTGGAAGGAGGCGTGATACCCATTTTACAGATGGGGATCCAAGGATCTAACAGTGGAGGAACTACCCCCAAGGCTCCTAGTGGAAGAGACAAGTTGAAATTTCTACCCCTGGCCCCTGGGTCCCCTCTGCCAGCTGTCCCCAGCATTGCCCGTGGCCATCACTCTGAGAAAAAGTTCCAACACTGCATAGCCCAGAGGGCAGGGTTGGAGGAGGAGGCAGGCTGTGCTTTGTTGGCTAAGCACATGGATACCTGGTCCCTGTGTGGCGCCTTCCTGGCTCTTCTCAGAGCCTTTGCTCCTCTGTGCCCTCATTCACAGGCCTCCCCTGATGCGCTATCTGCCATTAAAAGCTTTGCTCCCGCAATTCCCACCTGTCTCTTCACAGTAATTCCACATCTCGTGGATGGACGTCTACATTCACTCTCTGAGACCGTTGTGACGAGGTGCTGCAAACAAGATGAAAGAAATGGAGTCTCCTCCAGTTTTAGAACTCAGAGTATGGGTAGGACAAAGGCTTAGGGGCTCTGCCACCTCTTTCCTTAGTCTTCGTCAGCCAGCAGCTGGCAGAGGCAGGACCCCACCACAATCTATGTGCCATGTCCTCCTCTTCCCACCATCTTCCTCCTAGAGCCCGGCCCCGTGCTAATCACTACATCAGCAGGGACTCCCTTCCATGTAGCATCGCACCCTGATGACCTGGGGTTTGGGACTTCAGGGTTTATTTGTGGGGAATGCCATACTGGGAGGACTATGCATGCCATCCCGTTGTTTCAGCATCCAGGCAGCGAAAGTTTCTGGCAATGTTCATTGCTTCTGTTTCCAGACCTAATGGCTGAAGCCTAATGTAATGTGTTCCATGGTCTGCTTGCTGAGTGTATGTGAATGATATCCCAGGTCTGGATGGATCATGTCAGTAGAGACACATACACAAAGCACTCGGGAACAGAGAAGAGGCAGTGTATTCTGAAAAGCTCAGAAGACAACTGCGGCTGTGTTTTATTGTGGTTGTATGGGAGGATAAGGAAGAAATTAAACATGGGGGAACAGCACAGGACTGCACACTGGAGACAGCAGAGGGCAGAGCTGATGTGCAGGAAAATCAGAATCAATAATGCAGAGGACAAACTTGAGATGCTCTTCCCAAATTTGGAGGAAATGGGCAAAGAGATCAATCCACTGAGAAACAAGATAGCAGTGTGGTAGCAGAGAAGGGGACCCCTAGGGTGAAAGCAGGACACATGAAACTGAGTCAAGAACAAGGAACAAAATAGCACCAAGCATCACAACCTGCCCAGCTCGGAGTATGGTTGCTCCCATCTGAAATCCCAGCTGGGTAGGAGGTGGAGGTAGTAGGGTCAAGGTTGGAGAGCAGCCCTGAACAAGACAAGTGATACTCTATGCAAAAAATGAAAACAGGATAAAGGCCTAGGACCATGGCTCAGAACTGCCCCACAGCAGGAATCCTGACATTCACAGGAAGCTGAAGACCCGGGGCCCAAGCATTCAGCAGGATTCAGGAGAGCCCTTTTCTGTTGCTGAGAGCACACAGCTCTGTGAGAATGACAGGTTCATGAGTGCTTATTGCTCTAAATTACACCTCCCTGAAAGAAATAAGAACAGCTTGTAGGAAATACAAAGGGAAACTGGCAGAAACTATGGTGTTTAAAGAGTTTCTCTCCCTCTCTCTCTCTCTTTCTCTCTCTCTCTCTCTCCCTCTCCCCCTCTCCTTCCCTCCCTCCCTCCTTTACTCCCTCCCCCCCCAGATCATTTAGGCAAAAATCAATAAGAACACAGAAGAACTACATAATGAAATGAAAAAGGCTGATTTGGCAGATGGGTGGCAAAGTTTGTATCAAGAAAGTCAGGAAATAGCCGAGTGCCAATGGCTCACATCTGTAATCCTAGCTACCGAAGAGAATTAAATCTAAGGACCATGGCCCAAAGCCAGTCTGAGTAGGAAGGCTCATGGGACTCATCTCCTTATCACCCATTAACCTTGGCTCTGAGTTCAAGTCCCAGTACTGGAGAGGGGGGGGAGAAAGGGAGGGAGAGAGAGGGGGGAAGGAAAGATGGGAGGGAGGGAGGGTAAGAGAGAAGAAAGGAAACAAAGAAGGTGAAAGAGGAAAGGAAAGATCTGGGTGTGACCAAGACCCCAAATCTACTCTGAGCAGGGGCTCCAGTGTTCACTCCCTATGGGAGGGCGGGGTTGAGGGGCCATGCATGTGCATGAGCACATACACATGTGTGTTTACTACACTTGTAAGTATGTATTGTGTGTATGTGTGTGTTGTAGGTACCCATGCATAGATGTGTGTGCATGTATATGTGTATGCATACATGTGTATGCATTGTGTATATATGAGTGAATGTGCACATGTGTTATGTGCATGTGTAGTGTATGTGTTTGGATGTGTACATGTGTGCAGAATACCATATGCTACCCCTTCTTATTATAGTAAAACATATCTAAGTAAATTCACCATTGTAACCACTTCCAAGTTCCAGGTCAGGCACAGTAAGTGCCTTACTATGGAGATCAGTCTAGCCTCAAACTCTGAATCTTCCTATCTCAGCCTCCCAAGTGCTAATGACAAGCATTTGCCACCAAGCCAGGTTTGTAATAAAAAATGTTAAAATCCTAACAAAGGCCTTATAAAACCCACACTTGGGGCTGTGGAACAAAGCTAGGAGGCTGGGAGCCCTTGGTGTGAGCTCCTTGGGTCCTCAGAGCTTCCATTTTGCACTTGAAGTTTCCAGAGGTTCAGAAGCTTCGATGCCTGCCTCCCGGCTGGGGGTGTACAAGCATCTCTTCTGAACACCAGTTTTCTCTTTTCCATCTTGTCACAGCCTGTCCCTTACCCTCACCCCATGCTTCAACCGTAGCACCAGTGGCTGAGAGCTTTTACCACTTACTTTGTACCTGTAAAATGATTCATTTCACCCTCACAATAACTCCCCTATGTGGTCAGCCAAATCTGGCTTACCACGTGGCTTTATAAATAAAGTTTTATTAGGATACATCCATTTGCCACACTGCTTTCGGCTGCTTTTCTGCCACTGCAGTAGAATTGAATGATTGCAACAGCGTCTGTGCAGCCAGTGAAACCTAGGCTATTTACTACTTGGCCCTTTATAGAAAATGTTTACTAAAGGTAGGCAACATTTTACAAGTAGAGAAACGGAAGCTCAGAAAGTTTCATGACATGCCCGAGGCCATGCTGCTGAGTGTGTCACCTGGACAGCAGCCCAGCTTACAGCACAGATGCAGAGGGGCTCCTACCACCTGGCCTTGGCTGCCTTCGCATCAGGCCACTCCAGAGGTGGGGGAGAGCATTGTTCATAACCTGGGGCTTTTGGAACAAAGTTGTGTACCTCAAAGCCACATAGATATATCCCACTGTCCTGCAAGGCCACATGGACACCATGCTAAAAATCAAGATGTCAGCAAGGAGAAGAGAATCCATTCTCTCATCTTTCCTTTGTTCCTGCCAGCTGGCCTTCCTCGCTCTTCAAAGAACCTGACTGTCTGTCAAGTCCTCACAAGGCATCCCCCTGACTCCAACTCCTCCACTTTCAGGGATCCTTAAAAGTGACCTCAGTCAGGTAGCAGTGGTTTATACCTAGAATCCTAGCTACTCAGGAGCCTGAGATCTGAGGACTGCATTTTGAAGCCAGTCTGGGCAGCAAAGTCTATGAGACTCTTATTTCCAATTAAAGACCAAAAAGCTGGGAGTATGGAGCTGTGGGTTAGGTGCTAGAACTATAGCCTTGAGCAAAAATACTCAGGGATACCTAGGTCCTGAGTTCAAGTCACACACACACACACACACACACACACACAATTACATTGTGCCTATATTTTCCCAAGGAAACTACCCCACGGTAAGATCAGCTACCTTGGTTCCATCTGCAAATCCCCTCACCATGAGACATCATACCCACAGTCCTGGAATTAGGATGTAGACATGTGCAAGAACCCCATTTGCCCGCCATGTGCCAGAGATAGCCTTGAGGTATACTGTCCTTGCCTCTGTCCCTGAAGAGTCCTAGTGAGAACTGTGCTCCTTCGAAGAGCAGGGGTGGGGAGAGGCCTGGCGGAACTTGTCCCCCTTCCCCCAGCAGGCAGGAGTGGCACCTCAAACAGCTCATCGGCTACAATCACGCTAATCTCCAGAAGCAGGTCTACTCAAAGCTACAGAAGACACACGGCATGCCATCCCAGCAGGCCGTTTTTGCTCAGAGACAGGGAGACGAAAAGTATTATTTTTATCACAACACAGATATATTATTGGGATGCTAAATATACATGAATTTTCAGAATACAATAAGAAACTTTAGAAAAATGGCAGGCTCTGCTGGTGGGTGCTGTGAACCAGTCCCTCCCTATACTCTTCCTAGGGCTAAGCACATTTCCTGCTTCCGTGCCTTCGGGGCCGTTTCTGCTGTGTGTAAAGAGGCATCTAAGAGAGACTAATTTGTATGAAATAGAAGGGAATATTTATTCTGGGTGGGATCAGCTTTCAGAGGATTTGGAAGCCAACTTGGTAAGCTTACCCATAGCTCTACAGGCTAATCATGGCCTGGCTTCAGATACCACATCCAGGACCTCTTCGCCAGGCAGACCACATCATGCCAAGTCCAGTGGGTGTGTGGCTGGTAGCACCTCTTCCTTTCCAACAAGCCAGAGCATGGTTTCATGTAGTTTTAGCCAAACCAGTGGAGCAAGACCAATAGGGCTGTGAAGCCCCAGAGAAAACCAGATGTGACTGAGGGTGAGCTGAGACAGCTACCCAGGTCACAGGAAGCAGGGATGGCTGGCTAGCTGTGCTGGGCCCTCATCGCTTCACCTCCTGCCCTCTGCCCTTTCAAAGGCACACAGTAGAGGGAGCATCTCAGAGCTTCATGTGCGTAGATATGTTGGCTGTTCTGCTCTGGCAGTCCAGGCCCAGCCTTGTTCACTTTCTTAGCCTGGAAGGCCTTGGATTGTTGAGTGGTAAGAACCTGGGGCTGGGGATTGCCTTGATCTGAGTATGATTCCAGGGGCCCCAGGAACAGGGCCTGGGCCCCTTGTGAAAGTGACATGTGATTGCTGGGGAGGCGGGGGAGGGAGAGCAGGGTAAGGCAGGAGAGAAGCTGGCCCAGAAAGTCGGCACTGTTCTGGCTTGCCTGGAGACTGGCACGGACACCCATGAAGCTGGCCCCATCTTTTGGCAATGGTGCTGGAGTCTTCCATTCATGGCTGCTGTCTGTTGGCGGGCGGGAGGGATTCAGGGGGAGTTTGGTCTCTCAGGCCAGGAAGCCCTTCAGCCAAGGGCACTTCTCAGAGATGGAGCAGGCTATTGGCAGCCCCATATCTGCTGCTGGCCATCCTATGGCTGGGGTCCAGGGTTCACTGCACCTGGAAACATGTTGAGTACTTTGGGCTTCAGTTTGCTCAAAGTGGGTATGATAACGGTGTCTCTTCCAGTGTGGAGATCATGAACTCCTAAGATGGCACCCAGGGTCCAGACGTGGTGACTCATGCCCGTCATGCCAGCTACATAAGAGGCAGAGGTGGCCCAAGCAAAAACTTGAGACCCTATCTAAAAATATAGCACAAGGCAAAAGGACTGGGGGAGTATCTTAAGCGATAGTGTACCTACCTAGCAACTGTGAGGCTGTGAGTTTAAATGCCAAAACTTCCGAATAAAAATCCATAGTGGAGCCTGGTACTGATGGCTCAAACATGTAACCCAAGCTACTCAGGAGGCTGAGATCTGAGGATTGTAGTTCAAAAAGCCAGCCCGGGCACAAAAGTCCTTGAGACTTTTATCGCCAGTTAACCATTGGAAAACTGGAAGTGGTGCTGTGGCTCAATGTGGTAAAGAAGTAGCCTTGAGCTGAAGATCTCTGAGGTAGCACCCAGGCCCAGAATTCAAGCCCCATAACCAATAAAAAGAAAAAAAAATCAGGAAGGGCACAAGATTTCTGCCTTGTTTTTAGCTGCTGGAGTCCTTATAAACTAGGATTACATGAGTTCTTGGCATTGGATCTCCTTCTTTCCTTCCTTCCTTCTTTTTTTCCTCCCTCCCTTCCTCTCTCCCTCCCTTCCTCCTTTCCTTCCTTCCTCCCTTCCTTCTTGTCTTTCTTTCATGATAGTCCTAGGGCTTGAACTCAGAGCCTGGTACTGTCCCTTTTGCTCCAAGTCTAGCACTCTACCACTTAAGCCACAGCTTCACTTCTGGCTTCTTTTGTGAATCCTCAGATCTCAGTCTCCTGAGTAGCTAGGGTTATCTTTCATAAGTGGTGTGTGTGTGTGTGTGTGTGTGTGTGTGTGTGTGTGTGTGTGTGTGTGTTGTTTAAAAGGGTTTCTAAAAAATGAACGAGAACGAGGAATAGATCCCTATGGAGGTCTAGGGCAACCCAGGGCTCCTCCCCCCGGGAGAACCTGAGGCCCCATGAGATGGCTGCCTGCCACCTTTGGCAGATCTGGGGTGAGTCAATGCCCACTCTGACTCCCCACCCTCTCTCTGGCTATTCCCTTACCAATTCACCCCTTTCCTGTGGCATGGGCCCTGAAGATATGAACATAGATTTCCATTATGATTACATCCCTGGGCCCAGCCATTGTCACTTGGCCAGCTCAGGGTGACAATGTTGTCATCACTTGTCCACTTCGATCATCAACTCTCACTGCAGGAGGCCCTGCACAGAGACAGCCAGCTCAGTGGTGGGACACAGGTGCACCACAGGCTACCTTGGGCACCTTTCCTTTCTGTCACTCTCCTCTTTGGGGACCTTCTAGACTTTCTCTCCCCGCCCCCACTTCAGGACTCATACTGCCCCATGTGTGTCTAGTGAGGACTGAGCTCTGCCCCTGGCAGAGAGGGCCCATGGTAGAGTCAGGACCACTACCAACTCCAGATTTCTCTTTTTTCACTGGCTTAGGAAAGGCACAGGCTGGGCAGGGCTGACAAATGGGATCCAGGGACTTCAATGGAGCACACATATGTGTGTGAAGACTTGGTGCTTCCCCATCCTTCCAGTACCCCAAACCTTCCCAGAGCTGCCACTCCAGGGCAGAATGGCACAGGTAGCTCATGACTGCAATTTTAGCTTACTCAGGAAGCTGAGATCTGAGGATCTAGGTTTGAAGCCACCCAGGCAAGGCAAGTCCGTGAGACTGTTTATCTCCAATTAATCCCCAAAGAAACTGGAAGTAGAGCTATGGCTCAAGTAGTAGAGCACTAGCCTTGAGAAAAAAAAAAAATGTTCAGGACTAGCGCCCAGGCTGAGTTCAAGCCCAGGGACAACACACACACGGAAGGAAGGAAGGAGGAAGGAAGGAAGGAAGGAAGGAAGGAAGGAAGGAAGGAAGGAAGGAAGGACTACAAGCAGGCAGGCCTATGTTTTCCACACCCTCACTATTTCCACAGGGCCCAAATAAACAGAACCTATCTGGGAAACACCCCAAAGTCTTTATCGGCTCTCTAGTCCCACCCCATCAGGTTCCCCCTATCACCCTGCACCCTCTGCCCTTCTATGGACTCCAGGCTTCCCTCATCAGGAGCTTCATGGGGCCTAGCCCCTCCCACTTGCCCTCAGGGAGCAGGCAGGACCTTTCTCCAGGGCACCCTGAGGGTAGAGCAGTGGTGCTTAACAGCCTCCGAGAGCTGCCGCACTCTCTGGGAAAGGAATAACTAAATCCGTGATCTCTTGGGCCCCATCCAAGTCTAACAGCCTGGGAGCACAGAGCCAGGTGGTCTTTCAGCAGAGTCGTCATGGCAACAGAGACACTAATGGTCCATGGGTGGCAGAGCTAGTTATTTATCCGTCAGCAGGTGGTCAGGTGGTTAACCATGAAGATGTGGATCCCTTGGTCCATTTGAGAACTGGGCGTGGGGATTGGCACTGGTCCTAGGACTAGCAGGTGATTGGTCAGTGCAGCAAGAATACCTGTCAGCTGCGGAGAGTCAGGCATGGTGTCTAATGCTGCCCACAGCAGGGACGCAGCAAGGGACACTCAGTGGGTGCTTTTCATGGAGCACGTGACTCCTACTACCATGGAGAGGTGGTGCGATGTGCCAGAGAAGTAAGCCAAAGTCGGTGGGTAAGGAATCTAGAGTGTGGTAAGGACCTCAGATCTGAATCTTGATGTGACCCCTTTGTCTAGTCTGTGGAGGCCGGGGGCAGGGTGGGTAGGATAGGATGGAGGGTGGAGATTCTCTGCTCCCCATGGAAGGGGGAACGTAACTAGAATGAGGTTAGCAGGCTACGGAGACTGGCTGACTCGGGAGCTGATGAGCAGAAAAAAACATCAGGTTCCTGTTCAAGCTTGCACGGGGGCGGAGAAGGGAGACAATGAGTGCAAGATGGCTCCCATGTCGCCAATTGTAGAGTGAGAGCCATTGCCAGAGATGGAGGGGGAGTACAGTGAGAGATGTTGTCTTCTGCTGGGGACATGGTGCTGGCAGGTCACGAGGTGTCCTATGTATGGCAGGAGACAAGTTTGGACCAGAGTGTCGACAGCACATACAGAGCAAGTGTGGTTAACGATGGGGCTGAACTAGGAGAGCAGCAAAGCAAAGAGGTGAGAGTAGAACGGGCAGTTAGAGAGAGGAAGGAGAGGACCTCATTGAGAAGGATTTCCACTATATGGAGGGAGCCTGAATCCAGAAACTGGCTCTTGGTAGCATGAGTCCTGCCACTACCCAGCAAGACAGCAAGGATCATCTCCAAGCCAGAGATGAAAAATGGGGCCTAGCCAGGCACTGGTGGCTCACATCTATAGTCCTCCCTACTCAGGAGCTCTGAGGATTGTGGTTCAGAGCCAGTCCAGATAGGAAAGTTCCTGAGATTCTTACCTCCAGTGAACCGGCAAAAACTGGAAGCACAGATGTGTCCCAAGTGGTAGGGCAGTAGCCTTGAGCACAAAAGCTCAGATACAGCACCCAGGCCCTGAGTTCAATCCCCCCCCACACACACACCATATACAGAAATGAAAATGAGGGTTCCAGGATGTAAGACCAAGGGCATACAGCCAGAGATGGACTTAGAATCCACAACACAATGCATTATTCCTGTTGTATCACATTTAGTAACATAGAGCAGATATTCCATATTGGATGGATGGACGGATGGATGCACAGACGGACGGACAGATGGATGGATGGATGGACGGACAGCTGGATGGATGGATGGATAGATGGATGGATGGATGGATGGATGCTGTTAGTAGGAAACAGTGTGCTACAGTTGCAGCCATAAGGAGACTGGCCCTGGAGTGCACCTGGGAGTCTGTCCATGAACGGAAGCAGCTTGGACTTTTTATAGCACTGCAGACGTGGTGGTGACAAAAGCTCATCTTCCGTCAACTGTGCTGCGAAAGATCCTTTCAAGTCCTTTCAGAGCAAGCATGCTTCAGCTTCCCCCCCCTCTACTTTCCATTCTTGCTTGCAAACGAAAGATGATTTTAGCAGGCAGGCCCTCTATTTTGCTAAAGCACACGATGAGGCAAATGCCTGCCCCCCCCCCAAGTCAGCACTTTCCAATTTTGAACGATACTAAAAACTGATCCATAAAAGGCTGGCTTCTCTTCTCCATGCATCAGAGGGCCACAGACCTGTGAAGGGGATGAGGACCAACAGCGCCTAGAAGACTTGGCCTCCCAGGAGGCCATGGCCAGAGGGATGGTGCTGGCCAGGACCTAGCTGACCTCCTGGATGCTCAATGCATCCTCCAGGCCCGGTGCTCTCTGCAGGGTAGTGCCTAGGCTGTATCCCTGTCCCTGAATATGACCAAAACCCCAATACCTGGACCCCAGAGGCAAGCTCAGGCAGATACTTGGTAAATGTTTGTTGAATGGCTGAGGGGTCATTGTACAGCATGCACCTATTAACCACAGTGAGCTCCTGGGAAGCAATCTGCTTCTAGAATTTTAGCTGTAAGTTTTCCTTAAAAGTCAAGATTGGTCGGGGGAGTGCCGAGAATGGCAAAATACTTTGCTAACTGGAAGGAAGCTGGCGGCTAGAAGCACTTCACCACCTGCCAGGCACTGTGTCACGTGCTTCGAGGGGATTATCTCAGGCAGTCCTCCCAGATTAGCTCAGGCATCTTTTGGAAAAGAAAAGTGAAGCTGAGATGGGAAAAGGAGCCACCCAAGGCCACCTGAGCCTGTTAGTGGTGCTGAGACCTTCATATACCTGACAGGCTCAGGAAGGTCCTGAGAGGTCTGCTGTTGAGGGTGTAGATGGGGTGGGGGAGGGCATGAGGGTGTCTAACTTGGGTCTTATCTCTGCACCAGCTCCCCAGGGCAGCCTGGGTGTGGGCCTGTTCTGTGTCTAGCCCTTAGGGGTACCTGTCACCACTCCCCTTCACATCCCTGTCCTTCTGTCCCCAGGGGAATGACGTGCGGATCATCCTGGGCCAGTTCGACCAGCACATGGCAGCCAAGGTGTTTTGCTGTGTAAGTACTGTGGCCAGTCCTGTCACTGGCATCTTGGGTCACCAAACTTCTCCTGCCAGGTCACCGCCCTTCTGGTCACTGTGGTCACCAGAGTTGCAGGCTGCAGTCTGGACTCCCTGGAACAGATGCTCCACGCTCAGTGTTTGTCCCCTATCAGAGCTGGCCTCTGAACTACCATCCCCACCCGTCCCAGCCCCATTGCTGCCATCCCCACCCCCCATCCACCCAGGCCACTCAGTGAGCTGCTCATCAGAGCTCCTTGTGGGTACAGCCTGAGGGAGGGAAGCCCAGGCCCTGCCTGCATGCAGGTCAGAGTGTAAGACACATGCAAACTCTTCATTCTCCCAACTTGAGTCCTGCAAAGCTGGCTGCAAAGTAGACACAGTGTGTGACAAGTGACAAAGCTTTTGTGTTTAGGTTTTTGAGACAAGGTCTGGTTGTATAGCCCAAGCTGGCCTGAGCTCTCTATCTTCCCAAGAGCTAGGATTACAGGAGTACACTACTCTGGCCACCACAAAAACACCTCTTCTCCTTTGACCTTTCCAGTCATAATAGGAGCAAGGCAGCTGTGATTCCCCATTTTCCACATGGGGAAATAGAGGCCCACCCCTCACCCCTAGCATCACTCATGGCAGTGCCAGGCCTCAGACCCTGTTCACTTGACTCTTAACCTAATTGAAACAATGACTTTTTCTCCCTATGGGCTTCTAACTTAGTTTTGATAACCCAACTCCTTGATGCTCCCCAGGTCAAGAATAAGCCCACAGAATGAGAGCCCAGGTACACAAATCATTGTCTACCCACCTCTTCCCCCTCCTTGACTAGGGTTATTCCAGGAAACATCTTGAGAGATGGATCATCCATAGTTCTCTTTTCTCTTGTACCTTAGGGTCAGGCAGCTGAGCAAGGTTGTAAATATCAGGGGCATGGGCACTGTGGAAATCCTGAAATATGTTGGATGGCAGAATCAGGGAGCAAAGAACCTGGGCCTCCTGTGTCCTTGGGCCTGGCCGTGTCTGTGTCCCTAAGCCTGGCTGCTTGCCTCCTCACACCTGGCCAGACCTGTGTCTCCTCAGCCCTGGGCCATCACCCCCCTTCCTGCATCTCCTTGGCAACGCTGGTGCCCTGGGGTGAGCGTGACATTTCCCCTAGAGCCTTCAACCCTGAAACCTTCAGGGAGGTTTGCTTAGAGCTTGAGGCTCACTGTCCATGCCCCACAGGTGGGACCAGTGCTTGAGGCAACTTGGGGGTCTCTGCAGGAAGTCCCACAGGAGGTCTGCCCACCTCTCCTCCCTGGATGGAGGAGCTAGTGGCGATGGAGGGTCATCAGCGCAGAGCCTGCGAGCATTCCTGCCCCTGCCAGGTTGTAACACTGAGCAGAAGGAGACTATCGTGGCTATGCCAGCCAAACACTGCAGCCCAGCTTTGCCTTACTGTGTTGGGCTCCCCAGATCTGAGCAGCAGACACCTGGTGGGAGCGAAGACACCAGCCAGCATGGGCTTATTTTCAGCCTGGGGCAAAATGTGCACTGAAGATGCTGAGCAGCCTGGCTGTCTCTGTGTCTCCTCCGCCCTGGCTACATCGCCAGCCTTCAGAGCTCAGTTCAGGCTTAAGCACTGGCTGCTGTGTGTCCTTAGGTCAGTCACTCAACATCTCTGGTCCCTAGATGCCTCATGTCTAAAACAGAAGCAATAAATCCTTGCCTGCTTTATCCCTTGGATAAAGCCACATGGAGAGGCAGCTGGACTGATCGGTCGTGAGGCTTGGCTACTGTATTTGGGGGCCTCACCTAGTCATTCCATGGGCAAAGCTGTGTTCTGGAAAGTTCCCTGTCAAGGGTTGGCCCCCAGGGAATGTGGCAAGCCAGGGCACTGGTCAGCTGGCCAAGGCTTCTGCTCAGCCCCCTCCTCACCTCATGGACCCTGTCCTTGAGCCCCTGACCCCTGTCCTGCTATCCTGACAGCCCTTGTGCATCCTGGCCTGGGCCCCAGATTCTTCCTTAACTTGCCTTCCTATCAACCTGTGCCTGGTGAGACTGAGGAAGCTTCCAGAAGGTTTTGTTGTTGTGTTTTTTGGTTTGTTTTGCCAGTCCTGTGGTTTGAGTTTAGGGCCTGGGCACTGTCCTTGGACACTTCTTGCTAAAGTTCAGTGCTCTGCCACTTGAGGCCACAACACCACATCCTGGTTTTTCTGTGTATGTGGTACCTGGGAATGGAACCCAGGGCTTCATACGTGCTAGGCGAGCACTCTACCACTAGGCCATGCTCCTGCACACCACCCCCCCTTTTTTTGTTAGTTTGGCTAAGAAAAGATGAAACTTCCAACACAGACCTTGAGTCTTGCTGCTGTTGCTTCCTAGCTGTGTTTAGCAGATTCTTTTAGCCCTTCATCCTGGATTTCTTCACCAGGAAAATGGAGAAAATAGTACAAAACCCACAAGGCTACTGGGAAGGTAAAATAGTATATTCAAACAATCAAGCACATGATTGCAGCTTTGTGTAAATGGGGTTTCCCCCTCAGTAAAAGAAGCGGGGGGGGGGGTGTCTCACTGTTGAGCCATTGACTAAATAACCTGGCATTCATGGGACTCCCTCATGTCCAGAAGCTTAGTGCTGCCTTGCGTGGTGATTCATGCCTGTAGTCCCAGCTCTTAGGAGGGTATTAAGTTCAAGGCCAGCCTGTGCTACATTAAAAGAAAAAGAAAACTTAGCTAGGCACAGGTAGGTCATGCCTTTAATCCTAGCTATTTAAGAGGCTGAAATCTGAGGATCATAGTTCAAAGCCAGCCTAGGTAGGAAAGTCCATGAGATTCTTATCTCCAATATGCCACCAAAAGAGCCAGAAGTGGTGCTGTGGCTCAAATGGTAAAGTGCTAGCCTTGAACAAAAAGAATCTCAGGGACAGCGCCTAAGCTCTGAGATCAAGCACCAGGCCTAGCACCAAAATACACACACACACACACACACACACACACACACACACACACACACACACACCTATATTAAAAGCTACACCCTCAGAGAAACACAGAGTAATCTCACCGCCTGGAGACATTTGAACACCCCTGTATGCCACAGCCTCTGCTTAGTGTCCATAGCCTTCCTGGACCACAACAGGGAGGCCCCAGAGGCACAGTGGGGCTCCACAGAGCAGGCATCCTGGGACGCCAAGCAGGCCACAAGGTGGATCTCAGAGCAGTCACCTGGACTCTGTGCTGTGCAGCCAGGACCCCTGGAGACCCAGCACAAGCACTCAGCGGAGCATCACACCTCCCTCTGCCTGCTCCCTGCAGCTGCCCCTCCTCCAGCCCCACGCCCACCCACCAGGGGAATGAACGTGTGGTACTTCCTTCTGCACCCCATTTTGATGGAACATGACATTCCTACAAGAAATTGCTCTAGGTGCTTCTGACTTCCAAACTAGCTTTTTTTTTTTTCAGAATATTTTACTTTTTTTATTATTTTTATTTGAAAATGTTAAAAAAAAACAGAGAGGTTATAGTTACATAAGCCAGGCAAAAAGTATATTTCCTTTTGGACAATGTTACCTCTTCCCTCACTCTCTGCCAGTTTTTTCCTCATTCTTACTATAGTTATTTTATATCAAGAGAACCCCTGGGTTATTTTGATATAAAATAACTATAGTATAAACTAAGCCAGATGGTTGTATATTAGAAACTGTAGAAATGGGAAGCAGATAAAGCCAACAGACCCAGTGGCCAAGGCTGACCTTTTACCCTGGCTGTGTGACCTTGGGAAAGTGCCTTCCCTTCTCTGGTTTTCAGTTTCTTCATTACAGAATGAGGATAATAAGTCCTGTCTGGCCACCTCCCATGTGGAGGGAATGACAATCAAAGAAGATGCAGGCAGGACGTATAAGTGGAAGGGGCCTCTGGGGAAGATCTGGCATGCCCAGATGAACACATGGAAAAATGTAGAGACTTCTCAGTTTACAAAGTGGAATCTTACAGAAAATGCCCGTTTACAAGAAACAGTCTTGGCTATTTGAAAGGTACCATGCAGCCACTTAGTATTCATCATAGGAGGTCCATTTTAGGGCTAAAGAGGAAAAAAGAAAACTACTTAATTTCCCCTAAGACCTATTATATTTTCTCTTCAGTATCGATGAGAGCAATATAAATCACCTTTTTGCCCTTTTCTGAAGCTCACCATGAAATATGTAGATTTATTCTGAGTGGTGTTGGAACCTTTTATCTGTTTGTCTATAGATGGTTCTCCTCACCTCGAAAAAACCTGATATTTTTATGTTCCCAGGCCTTTCTGTTTTCAGCTCCATTCAGCGATTATTACTTTGTTATGCCTGTTGTCTATAAACTTGCTCATATCCTGGAAGGGATGACAAGGTGGAGACAGAATAGGTATTAGAAAAGGGAATGAAGTCTGGGGAGAAGCAAACCTGATTCCTTCCAGGCCTCTCAAGGGACCAACATCTCACGGCTGTCTTCCCGGCCCGTTTCTTGCAGGCCTTCGAGGAGAGCATGTATGGTAGCAAATACCAGTGGATCATCCCCGGCTGGTATGAGCCCGCCTGGTGGGAGCAGGTACACATAGAGGCCAACTCATCCCGCTGCCTGCACAAGAACCTTCTGGCTGCCATGGAGGGCTACATAGGTGTGGACTTCGAGCCCCTCAGCTCTAAGCAGATCAAGACCATCTCGGGGAAGGTCAGTGCCTCCGTTTGTCTTTCACAGCCCCAAGCCCCAGCTCCCTGAATCATCCCAGTTGATCACTTCGGCCAAAGGTACATAGATAATATTCTGGATGCTGTGATGCGACATGGGGTAAATGACTTGAGCTCTCTGAACCTTGACACTTGTAAAAGGGAAATAGCTGTCTATGCCTCTAGGGGAGCAGTGAGAAGCTACTGAGGGAGGAACACTTCATAGGTGTACAACACTGTGGTTGGCTGAGAGCTTGGGTCCTGGCATTGCTTTGTTGTTGCTTTGGTGCTTGAAATCAGGGCCTTGCATCTCACTTGATGATCTACCACTTGAGCCACAGCCCTGTATCTAGCTTTTTGATGGTTGATTGGCAATAAGAATCTCACAAACTTTACTGCCTGAGCTGGCTTCAAACCATGATCCTCAAATCTCAGTGGCTAGGCTACAAGGCATAAGCCACCAGTATGGTCTTGACTTTTATGGCACCAACTTCAAGGCTCTTCCAGGTCTTGGTTCTGCATTCCCATGGCCTGGAATATAGTCTCATTCCTGTCTCATTGCATTGACACTGTCCTGGGCTGGGGTGGGGAACCCCAGCTGAATGAGTATGATTTGGAGCCCTCCAGCCTTCTGGACAGACAGCAGATGTTGCAGAGTGCTAGCAAAACTGGGGATGAGACTGCAGATGGAGGAACTATATCTTCAACCCTCTGCCCCAGGGAGTCACAGGACTGACTGTTCAATGCCTGGATACTAGGGTGCCTGCGACAGTATTTCCAACATATTCCATGCTAAGGTGGAGAGGATCCACACTGAGGGGTGGTGACCCTCAAAAAACAGTTGTATTCATACTCATCCTGCCCAGTCCATATCCCAAGATGCCCACGCTCTGGGTTCTAAGAGTTAAAATTTCCACCCAACCCAGGGCTCTTACAGATCTTGTTTCATCTAAAGGAAGAAAAAAGAACATCATAATAAAGTATATATATATATAAATAATTTTATTCATTATTTAATCTCAATCAGAGCCAACTTCTACACCAATGATTTATGGATTTGTCAAAAGGTAGCAAATCATTAGGATGGATTTTGTAAACAAGTCCTTAGATCATGTTGGCACCTGGTTAGAAAATGCCGAAGGAAATGTTTTCATACCAAAATCAATGCCTCTCTGGAAAAGAAAAACTTTTTGAGATGTTGAATAATGAGCAGAAATAAGTCATTTTATTTTGGTAAGTGTTATTTTTAAGGGTGTCAAAATTTGCTGTAATTTATTAAGATACTTGGATGCACAGATATCTTTAAATCTAAAAAAAAGGAACAGTAAGAGAAATTAGTATGAAATTTGAGAAAAATGCAAAAACTAAAGAAGAAACCCCCAAAGGCAGCTGGATAAGAGGTAAATGGAGACCTGGGAAAGGTGGAAGATGTGAGATGGAGAATTGGGAGTGGCCGGAGAAGAGTGTGGCCTGAGAGGCAGAGATCTGGATAGACAGGACCTGAAGGGGCAGAGCCTGAAATGGGCTAAGTCTGAGAGGAACAGGGACTGAGAGGGGTGGGATGCAGGTGGAGACAGAAGGGGAAAAGGACTGAGAGGGATGGAGCCCCACCCCACCCCAGTGGAGGGAGCTGCCCAGGGGTATGCAGGCACTTGAGGAAGGTCATCTTCTGTGGTCTCCTGAGGAAATATCCTGGCATTGATAAAGTATTTCCAGCTTTTGCCTCTCCATTGCCTTCTCTGAATCTGCAGAGACAGCTGCTCCCCACAATGCCCAGTACCTGGGACACACTGGGGCTGCTCACTCACCCTACAGTTTCAGGCCACCTAGATGACTCCAAAAGACAAAGAGATCCAACCTTGCCCCTGCAGTTTCTGAAGCAAAGAGTGTTGTTTCCCACCAGACCCCATGGTGACAAGGTGACAGAAATCACCCAGGGAGGCCTGCAGCCTCTGAGAGCCAGAAAGTGTCAGGTCCACTGCAGAGCTCAGCTCCCACCCATCCTCAGCTCCCCGACAAGCAGAAGACCCACATTTCCCACCTGTCCTTCAGGGCCTCCTACCCCCAGCCACATAGGACTCACTGGCTCCTCTGGTCATGTTCAGCTGAGCTGATGATCTTGAATAGTGTCCCTCCTACCCACCAAGGAGCCCCACTCTCCACAGCCGGAACTCACACAGCCAGGGTGGGCACAAAGGGCAAAATTTAAGGATGCTAAAAAGTTCAGTGATCACCATGATAGATACATAGATAATCTGTAGATATCTGTTAGATCTATCTACAGATTATAGAGATTATCTATAGATACAGCAAAATGTTCTGTTTTGGTTTTTAGTGAGAGTTATTGATAGGAAAAGTTTGCATGGTCACTCTTTGATACTAGTCTACTGTGAGACTGTACCATGGGGAGACCCCCCAAGTGTGTTCACTAGATCCGTGCAGGATATATTAATATGAGCTTAAGATTGTAACTTTTCGGTGTCTATACAAGCCTTGATTTCTTTATCTTGTAGCAAGGGCTCTGATTTTTCCTGCTGCTTCTTTCAGTGTCTTCAACTTTTGTGAAGTCTTTATAAAGTCTTCCAAGGCAATTACTCCAATCCAACCTTCATGGTTCCCAACTTCTTTCTGGACCATGGTTTCCTTAATCTGCTTCTATTTGTCACAAAAATCTTACCCCATAGCATGATGGGACAAAAGCACAAGTGAACTATGTTAGCCTTTGGATTGTTTCACACTGTTAGTTTTATAGTCTTGGTCTTCTCTGAGTTGGGTAATTGACCAAAGTAATATATTTTTTTTCCCAGTCCTGGGCCTTGAGCTCAGGGCCTAAGCACTGTCCTTAGGCTTTCCCAAGGCTAGAGCTCTACCACTTAAGCCACAGCACCACTTTTGGCTTTTTGCTATGTATATGGTACCGAGGAATTGAACCGGGGTCTTCATGCATGCTAGGCAAGCACTCTACCAGTAGGCTAAACTCCTGGCCCTCAATGTAATATTTTTATATAGGATTTTTGTAGCTAAAAGGCCATTTGAAATGCTTGGGAGATTTGGGGTGCTAATTTAAATACAGCTATCTTGAAGTCCTATAAATGGTTATTTTAGTGGACAGAAATTCTTTTATATCATCTACCCCTAAGGCCATGAGGATCTTTTTCTGCCTTTGTTTTGTAGAAGCTTTGGTGTTTGGTCTTCAACAATCAGCCTGACAATGTGTGATTGTGTGTGGTATGAGGTAAGGATCGTGATTCCTTCTCTTCTCTTCTCTTCTTTCTCTTCTTTCCACCTGGTTATGCATTTGACGTAGAATTGTTTGTATAAAAACCCATCTTTCCACACAGTGTGCTATGACATCACCCATTACCAACCAAATGACTGTAGGTACATATTTCCATTTCTAAGCCTCATTTTCTCTTTCATCTCTTTATCTTTCATCAAAACACCTTGAATTCTCTAGCTTTGTACTGTCAATACATAGGCCCTTCTCTGTAGCAGTTCTTGGAGATTGGCTCAGCTATTCTTGGCCATTTGCATTTCCATGTACATTTTAAATCAGGTCATCACCACACACACCAATCTGTCCTGGTTCTTGTGGGAATGTTCTGGGGTTTTTTTTTCCCCTAATCAAATCTGTGTTTATTGAGGAAAAGTAGCCGTTTGGTACTATGGTCATCCAATGCAAAAAGTTTGCATATTTCTGCATTTATGTAAGTTTTCAATTTCTCATGGAAAGGTTCTATAATTTTCTCAGTAGAATTCTCACCCATGTTTTGTTTGGTTTATTTCTGGGCATTTGATGTGTTGTGATGAATATGTGTTCCAATTGCTGTTGAGGTCAACTCAAAGGTAGGATTTCTGAGTCATAGAGTGAGCATATGTTCAGCATTAGTAGACACAGCTCAGTAGTGTTCTAAAGAGGTTACACCTTTTACCCGCCCCCACTTCAACAGAGAATGGGGCGCCCAGGTACTGAACATGCTTACAACATTGGATGCTCTCAGTTTTCATTTTAGTCTCTCTAAGGGGTTATGTAGTGATATCTCATTCTCGTTTTAACTTGCATTTTCCTGATAGCTGATGTAGCCGGGCATTTCTTCATTGGTCACTTTGATATTCTTTTTTGGAATTGCCTAGTCAAGGCTATTGGATGATCTACTTGTTTCTCATGGGTTTACAGTTCTTTTTTTCATTTAAGAGTGGCCTTGAAGATAGGTAGAAACTTTTAAAATATTCTAGATATGAAACATTTTATAATTATTTGTATTATTTTCTCTTCTCCCATTCTGTGGTTTATCTATTCATGTATATGTGTAGATACATATATACATATATATACACATACATATGCATATACAAATACATAATACTGGGGCATGAACTCATTCACCCTGCTACTTGAGCTACACCTGAAGTTCTGAATGTATTTTGTTGTTGTTTGTGGTGTGTGTGTGTGTGTGTGTGTGTGTGTGTGTGTGTGTGTGTGTGCGTGCTCATGTGTCAGTTTGTCAGTCCTGGGGTTTGAACTCGAGGCCTGGGCAATGTCCCTGAGTTGTTTTGTTTTTTGTTTTTTTTACTCAAGGCTAACACTCTACAACTTGCACCGCAGCTTTTTGGTGCATTATTAGAAATAAGAGTCTCATGGACTTTCCTGCCTAGGCTGGCTTTGAATCACAATCCTCAGATCTAAGCCTCTTGAATAGTTAGGATTACAGGCATGAGCCACTGGCACCTGGCTCATGATAGATTTTGATGAACAGAAATTCTTAATTTTACTATAATCCAACTTACTTTAAGATATTTATTTTACGGGGCCGGGAGTTTGGCTTAGTGGTTAAAGTGCTTGCCTAGCATGCATGAAGACCCGGGTTTGATTCCTTGGTACCACATACATAGAAAAAAGCCAGCGGTGGTGCTGAGGCTCAAGTGGTAGAGCTGTAGCCTTGAGAAAATCCAAGGATAGTGCTCAGGCCCTGAGCTCAAGCCCAGGACTGGCAAAAAAAAAATTATTTTATTGGGGATTTTATTATTTATTTATTTACATTAATGTTATGGGGGATTGAACACAAGGCCCTGTGGATGCTAGGCAAGTGCTTTACCACTGAGATACATCCCCAGCCCACATAATCCAATTTACTAGTCTTCTTTATGATTAGTATATTTTTGTTCTGTATAAGCATTTTTTTATGGTACTGGATCTTTTGCTCATCCACCTTGCTTGCTTGACTGGTTCTTTATCATTTGAGCTATTCCTCTAACCTGGCATTTTAATGCTTATTTTAGAGATGGATCCTCACAGATTTTTCTATACAAACTGTCTTTGAATTGCGATCCTTTCAATCTTATTCTCATGAGTAGCTAGGATTATTACATACCTGAGCTACCAGTACCCAGCCTGGATTTTTGCTCATCAAAAATCATGAAGAAATTTTCCTATCTTGTCTTTTTTTTTTTCAAATATTTTTATACCTTTCAAGTTGAACTATAGAGTCTACATGCATGCTCCAAAATAAGATCAAGACTGATGTTTTCCTTATAGACAGTTGATTCAGGACCTTTTATTGAAAGGGCCATTATTCCCAATGACAGTGTCACCTTTGTCATAGATCAAATGACTGTCTGTAGTGTGAATAATCTCTGGGCCTTCAATTATCTTTCCTTGATCTTTGTCTTTTACCCTACACCATGTTGCCTTGACCATGGCAGTTTTATAAAACCAGTACCTCATAGTATAAGTCCTTAATAAGTTTCTCCCCCTTAATATTTTCTTGGGTATTTTGGCCACGGCATAAGGGCCAAAGAAGAAGGGGATTAACCCCTTCTACTATTTCTACTTCCTCTCTGTTTTGGGTTTTTTTTTTCCCTAATCAAATCTGTATTATTGAGGAAAAGTAGTCGTTGAAGATCACTGTCTTTCTGATGTACTCTCTTCCATCCTTCATACACTGTGAGTCTAATGGATACAACTTACCTTGGTTTCTGGTTAGTTAAAATTTTCCTCATTTCCCTTTTTAAAAAAAAATTACCTTTAAGTAGTTGTACAAAGGAAGTACCATTTAGCAAAGAGGTTTATGAAAAGCATTCCTCTTGATTGATGTCACCCCCTTTGACCTACTCTTTCCCTTACTTGTCTTAATTTTATGTTATATGCCATGCGCTCTTGACTACAATCACCTCCTTCCCCTCTCCCATCCCTGCTTTCCTCCCTTATTAGCTGGGGGCAGCTCTAGCTTGTCTATTAGCTTCTTTCATGACTATAGCCAAGATCCCATTGTCTTTGGGCTCCTACTGCTCCTAGGAAGTCAGCTATCAGACTCATTGTGCCTTTCAAAGTTCTTTTTAACTATTTTGGTCTACAACAGTTTTATGTGCTGTGATCAAGTGAGATCTTTATGTTTGTCTTGGCTGGAGTTTGTCAGGCTTTATAGAACCTCATGAAGCTGTCAATTGAAGCCTTGGTGGGAATTCTAGAATAGTGTCCCTTTCTTCACCTTCCCCAATGACAGTGACCACTGTATGGCCCATTTCCAATGTGCCCTGTGTTTCTCTGGTGCTTGTTTCTGACTTGCCATTACTTTTCCTCCTCGTGCTTCTTTCAGTCTGAATATTTACCACTAAGTAGCGCTTGTTCTCTAATTTACTTTCTGCTGGGTCTCTAACACTGCCCATCTATGGAATTCCTTCTTTCTTTTTCAGTAGTTGTATTTTTTCATCTTTAGAATTTCCTCTTTCTTTTCTCTTATTCATTTTGTAGATTTCTGATAGCCAGAGAGCAGCTGTAGCTTCCTGTCTCTTTCCTTTAACATGGGCACCTTGCTGTTTTCAAAGTTCACCCTGTCAAGGACTTCAAGACTTGTGGGTCACCTCTGGTTTTATTTCAATTTTGTTTCTTTTGTTCTTCCTTTCCTCTCTCTTTTACAAAAACATTGTGTGGTATTGCATTTCTCCAGAGAACATTCTTAAATAC
The DNA here is from genome assembly GCF_031878675.1 of Megascapheus bottae. Classification (NCBI taxonomy): domain Eukaryota; kingdom Metazoa; phylum Chordata; class Mammalia; order Rodentia; family Geomyidae; genus Megascapheus; species Megascapheus bottae. The sequence goes on along the minus strand of NC_143511.1, from coordinate 62,820,993 downwards.
AGGTTCAGGCAGGTTGTTTAAAAGACAAGGCCTATTCTGATTTGCTCTGTTTCCTAGTGCTTCTCTCCAGAAACCCTAGGGGTGTTTACTGACTCTAGATCCTAGTTTTTATCTTCCCAGTTCTAAAGCTCTATTTGGATCTGCCTCCCTGCCTCCCTTGGCTTGGTTTCTTGGCCCCTTGCTTTGTTAAACTTAGATTTTAATATCTAGCATGAAGCATCACTTAGGATGCTGGACTTCCTCTCTTGTGGTTCCCTGTCATCTTGCCGTCTTGGTGATTCTGCACTATAGCCATGGGCTTTCCAGCAAGGGACTACTCAAGCACTGGCTGTATCTGCAACAAACCTCCCTCCTCACAAACCAGCAAGAATGCTATAACCATCTCAAACCAATTCTCTTGCTGGATCCTTCAGTCCTGTGGTGCTGGTAGCTTTCTGATGTCTTTTCTATTGTGTTCTCCTTTCCTAAGTGTCCTTGGTGGAAACTTCAGCCTGGCATAAGCCATTTCATCAGTCTCCTTGTGGAAGTGAGAGCTGAGATGATTTAACCTAACAGGGAGAGACTGTCACTTGGGCAGAGTGAATATGTCCCTCTCGTCAGCCCTCTGAAGGGAGAAGCCATGTGGCATGTGGCTCCACAGGAAGACATAACAAGCCGAAAGTGCATCACTGCGCCATTGCTATCTGCACCACAGAACAAGAGACACAGAGCAGCAGGCATTCGAAGGTGGAGTGCTCAGCCCAAAGAGAAGGGCTGCCACAAACCCCTGGAAGTTTCTGCTGAGAGGATCCACCAGTTCTCCAAAGCAGGCTCTAGAATCGGACCTCCCACAGGGGAGGTCTGTACATATGCATACAAATACACAGTACTGAGGCATAAACTCAGGCACCCTACTACTTGAGCTACACCTGAAGTTCTGAATGTATTTTGTTGTTGTTGTTGTTGTTTGTGTGTGTGTGTGTGTGTGTGTGTGTGTGTGTGTGTGTGTGCGCGCGCACGCGCGTGTGTGTACGTGCTCATGTGTCAGTTTGTCAGTCCTGGGGTTTGAACTCAAGGCCTGGGCACTATCCCTGAGCTAAACTTTACAACTTGCACCACAGCTTTTTGGTGTGTAATTAGAAATAAGAGTTGCATGGACTTTCCTGCCTAGGCTAGCAGTGTTTCCCTCAGGTCCAGATCCCCTACTTTAAGGAGAAGCCTTGATGATGACCCAGAACCACATTCTGGTTAGATAACTGTCTAGAAAAATCATCTGAAAACCAGATGTGGTAGCTTATACCTGTAATACCAACTCTCAAGAGACTGAGATAAGTCATGATTTCCAGGCCAGTGGCCAGTCTGGACTCCATAGTGAGAATTTGTCTCAAAAACAAAAAGGGGATTTCGGTACACCCCAGCTGCTTCTTTCTCCTTGTTCCTTAGAAGAGGATGTGAATGGTTTACTCTACCATGTGTTCTCCTCCACACTGAGCTGCTTCACCATGGCCAGCATCATTGCGCCAAGTAAATCTGGGCTGAACTTCAAAAATGTGAGCCCAAAACAACCTTTCTTCTCCGTAAGTTTATTGTTTTAGGCACCTCGTTATAGTGATGGAAATCTGACTAAGACATATACCATCACCCTTGGATGCCTTCATTTACCTCAGAGACTACTCCTAGGAGAAATCCAGTAGGACAGAAAAAAAAAAATCAAAGGGCCTCATTCTCTTTATACTTAAAGTGATGAATCAGAGAGATGTACTCTGAAGTAATGTTTAAATACTTAAGAACTAACCAACAGCTGAATTCACAACCTGAAATCACATTTGAAATCAAAGAAAATACAGTCAAGCCAGGCGCATTGGCTCACGCCTGTAATCCTAGCTGCTCTGGAGGCTGAGATCTGAGGATCAAAGTTCAAAGCCAACCAGGGCACAAAAGGACCTGAGACTCTCAGCTCCAATTAACCTATAGAAAACAGGAAGTAGGGCTTTGCTCAAGGCTAGGGTGGTAGCCTTGAGCTGAAGAGCTCAGGGACAGCACCCAGGCAGAGTTCAAGCCCCATGACCCACAAGAAAAAAATGCAGTCAAGTAGTAAAAGATGGAAAATAACAAACATACCAGAATAAACCTTTAAAAGGCATAACTACATACTATCACCATAGCAATGTGGTGCAAAGAGGAAACTACCCAATAAAAAATAATGGCTGGTTAGTATTAGCTCATTCTCACTCTATCAATTAGAGCTCTCACTCTATCAATTAGAGATAGGCAAATGGAAAATAAAAGTAGATTTTTCATTTCTTTTCCTTTTAGCAAACTGACAATGATTTTTTTAATGAAAATTCCTATTGCCAAGGACACACGGCAGAAAGTACTTTCATTCAACATGGAATTGTACTCTTTATTGCTCTCTGGAGAGAATTCTTTGGCCCTAGATTATATCAACAGGCATATTTCTGAATTTTACAGATGGAAAGATAGAAGTGTAGAAAGGTCCTAAGCAGGTACTATCTGGTCTGAAGACAAGACAGCTCGGACCAGGAATGTGGCCTAGTGATAGAGTGCTTGCCTAGCATGCACAAAGCCCTAGGTTCGATTCCTCAGTACCACATACATAGAAAAAGCTGGAAGTGGTGCTGTGGCTCCAGTGATAGAGCGCTAGCCTTGAAAAAGCCTAAGGACAGTGCCCAGTCCCTGAATTCAAAGCCCAGGCCTGGCAAAAAAAAATAAAAACGACAGCTCAGTAATCAGAACACATATGGAGCCATAAGTAAAGACAGAAGAAGGAGAGCTGGGGCTCAGCTGAAGGAGGCACAGAGCTGGGGAAGTTACCAGATGTAGCAAACAGCCAGAGCGAAAGCCGTGGGGTGCAAGTAAGCTTGATGGAATTGAAAGAATTGTAAGGAAGAGAGCACACCTCATTCTGGACCACTGAATGTTCCCAGGGGGACTGATAATGGCCACAACTAATGACAACACTTCAAAGCCTGCCTGCCTGGACAGACCCTGAGACTCTACAGTGGGCAGCAGTGTGTGACTAACTGGGTGGCTGGGATAGACAAGCTGTGCTGGCAGAGAAGCAGGCTGGCTTCTGGAGGAGCCCCTGGGACACACTGCTGTGTGTTTCAGTGATGGCTGGAGGTTCTGCACTTCCAAGGGAAAGTGTGAGCTGGGGAAAAGCCTGAGCTCCCAATCTGAGCTGAGCTAAGAAAGAACAAAAGCAGGTGCCATGACTCGCACCTGTAACCCCAGAAACAGGAGGTGGGGATCAGGATGACCACGGTTTCAGGCCAGCCCAGGCAAACTTCAGATTCCCATCTCAACAGATAAGCCATGTGAGCTGGGGCTCACCTGTGGTCCCAGCTGTGTGTGAGTAATAGGTAGTAGGGTAGAAGCCTAGGCTTGTCCAGGGTGTGGCTCACATGGCTTTATGCCTGCCTAGCAAGTAAGACACCCTGACACTAGGACATGCTCATGTCTGGACAGTCACCTGTGTGAATGCCCCCACAAGAGAGCGTGCTTCTTGTCATGATAGGCTCCAATCACACAAAAATATTGCTTGCTTGCTTTCATTTTTCAGTTTTGGAGCTTGAACTCAGTGCCTAAGCACTGTCCCCAAGCTCTTTTGCTCAAGGCTAGCACTCTATCATTTTGAACCACAGCTCCACTTCTGGTTTTTGAGTGGTTAATTGATGACAACAGTCTCACAGGGGACTTTTCTGCCCAGGCTGGCTTTGAACCTCGATCTTCACATCTCAGCATCCTGCATAGCTAGGATTATGGGTGTGAGTCACCAGTTCCCAACTGAAAGCCCTCATTTTTGGATGGCACATTTACTCCCTCACCTGACTAGAACTGCCTTCCCAAGTGCAAAGATAATCTCAGCCTCAAAGAGGAAAGACACAGACGTGGTGGGAAGGGGGCTCATCTGACCATGCAAGCACACATGAGCTGTGTGGTTTTGTGCAAGTCTCTTGACTTCTCTGTGCTCAGGCTGTCTACACATGGGGCCTGGGCAATCATCACTAAGGGCCTTTCCCAGTATTCACAGACAAGGATGGAAGCAGTGATTTCTCTGCAAACTTTGCCCCCAAGGACAGCTTTTCCAGAGATGAAGCCATGGTCTCTGATGACCTTGTTGGTCAAGGAGGTCAGGATAAATTGAGAGGCCCAGAGGGACAGACAGCTGTGGGTTTCCAGGTGGTATTAAAAAGGCAGTTTCAGCCAGGCACGGTGGCTCACACCTGTATTCCTAGCTACTCAAGAGGCTGAGATGTGAGGATCAAGGTTCAAAGCCAGCCCGAGCACAAAAGGACCTGAGACTCTTAGCTCCAATTAACCTCTAGAAAACGGGAAGTGGGGCTTGACTCAAGGGTAGGGTGAAGCCTGAAGAGCTCAGGGACAGTGCTCAGGCAGAGTACAAACCCCATGACCCACAAAAAAAAAAAAAAGTATTGATCTATACCCAAACCCAATTACATTCAAGAAGAGAAGGGGAGGAGGTGTGTGGAAGGCCTGTACATTTGGGCAGCTGGGACAAACTCTAGGGGTTCATATTCCAAGAAGATCTGGCCTTGGCCCCACAGGCCTCAGAATCCACTACACCCAGGGGACAACATTCCTGGAGCCTTCTAGACCGTTCCCTGAGTTCCCTCTCTATGCCCTGGGGTGGATCTCTTGCCAGGGTCAACTCCAGTTCTTGAGGGCAGTCCCTGACTCTGGGTGGTCCATGGGCCACTGAGTCTGAAACTTGGAGCTGGTGGGGGCTTTAGAGAGCCAGGCGAACAGTAGGCAATGTCTGGCCTGAAACTCTTCTGAATTCAAACTGGGTCTTTCCAGTCCTTTGGAAGATGTATTGACATGATACTGAACATTTGTTGACCTGGATTTAGCTTAACTATTTAGACATCAGGTGTGTGGGCCTCCATGAGTGCTGTAGCCTTTGGCCCTGTAAATACTGCAGCTAGACAGGGTGCATTACTGACTTTACTGAGTAATGCACACAGCAGATGGTTGTGTCTCTGCCCCCCGTTCACCAGCTTTGTGCCCTATTGGACCCAGTGAGCCTCTGAATGGGTCTTTTCATCTATAAAATGGAAACAGCCTTGACATTCGCCTTCTGAGTTGTTGTAGCATTAAGAGAAAAGGGTCCAGTGACTGTGGCTCACACCAGTCAGCTAACTACTCAGGAGGCAGAGATCTGAGGATCTCTGTTCAAAGCCAGCCTAGACGGGAAAGTCTATGACATTCTTATCTCCCATTAACCACCAAAAAAGCTGGAAGTGGAGCTGTAGTTCAAATGGTTGTGCGCTAGCCTTGAGTAAAGAAAGCTCAGGGTTAGCATCCAGGCCTTAAGTTGAAGTCCAAAGACCAACACAAAGGAAGCAACCAATAAAGAGATAAAGAGAAGGAGGGAGGGAGAAGGGAGAGAAGAAGGAAGGAAAAGAAAGAGAAAAAGGGAGAGGATCCAGGGCCCGGCATCATGCAGGCACACAGCAGGCACTGTCCAATGCCTCTGATGTAACTTGGTGCCCTCTTCCTCGCTCGCTTTTGCAGACTCCACAGCAGTATGAGAGGGAATACAACAACAAGCGCTCAGGCGTGGGGCCCAGCAAGTTCCATGGGTACGCCTATGACGGCATCTGGGTTATCGCCAAGACGCTGCAGAGGGCTATGGAGACGCTGCATGCCGGCAGCCGCCACCAGCGCATCCAGGACTTCAACTACACAGACCACAAGCTGGGCCAGATCATCCTCAATGCCATGAATGAGACAAACTTCTTCGGTGTCACGGTCAGTGCACTCTTCTGACTCTGTCCTCTTTAGGCATGTTATATACTTGGTGTGCAACCTGTTCTTTGAGATGATTGAAATTTGGGGAGCAAGGTATCATGAGAGTGCAGGGCCAGTGATAGGAAAGAAAAACCCTTCTCCAGAAATCACAGAACTAAGAAAGGTGCACTTGCTCCTGGGATACAAGGTCAGGTTCAAATCCTGAGCCTTTATTCATAGGTCACCTTCTTTGAACTATACAATTTTCATTCATATTAAAATAAGGATAATACTGTGTCCTAAGGGAGCTATAAAGATCAGCCATTGCACAGTTCAACTGGCTAATATTTTATTGTGCAAGCTGATTGCCCTGAGTCTCAGTCTTCTCTTCAGGAAGTGCAGATAATAATGCATGCCTTAGCTGGGTGCCGGTGACTCAGACTTGTAATCCTAACTACTCAGGAGATCAAAGGATCATGGTTCAAGAACATCTGGGAGACTCTTATCTCCAATTAACTACCAAAATGCCAGAAATGGACAGTATGTAGGCCCTAAGTTTAAGTCCCAAGGCCCACACAAGAAGGAAAAAACAAAAATACAAGCAACAACAACAAAATTATATCATGCATAGAAGTTAGGAACATAGCATAGCTAATGATTCTTATGTACTTAGCATATGCTAGACGCTACTCTAAGTACTTTATATAGATCAATAATGCATGCCCAATGCTAAGCACCAAGGAAATAGAAGCTATTGCTGCTGTTGGTAATAGGTCCTTGTCCTCCATGCCACTCACAGAAAGAAAATGCTATTGTTATCTCTCAAGGAAGAAGAGGCTGGAGCTTGAGAACTGAGTACCATGGTTAATTGGAGGCAGAGGCTGGGCTGGGAACCAGGGTCTGGCGTCCCTACTGCATCTCACATTACTGTAATTTCTATCTGTGGATGGGAGTGGTCCTCATTTATGTCTCCTGGTAGGGTTTTGCAGCACATAGAGGAAATCGGTCTGCATGGGTTGGATGGATGAAACTGCTGCCATCTGTTCTAAGAGCTGCTTAGAGAGTGGATCCATCATGGAATACATAAGAGAAGCTGATTGGTGTGTTTTTGGTTTTTTTTCAAATGCCCAGATGCTGGTACAGGGACTTGCTGCTAGTATTGGTGTGTGGGGATTGAGCAGGTGCTGAGGCCGTACAGAGTGATATAGATGCCCAGAGAAGAAGGGCTCCCTTAGGCCGAGAGTGTGTCATAGAGTGCTTGCCTACCATGCACTAAACCCTAAGTTTGATATCTCAGTAACTACGCACACAGAAAAAGCTGCAAGTGGTGCTGTGATTCAAGTGGCAGAGCACTAGCATTGGGTAAAAAGTGCTCAAGGACAGTGACCAGGCCCTGAGTTCAAGCTCCAGGACAGGCCAAAAACAAAACAAAACAAAAAAACTCCCTATCTTGGAGTGAGATCTGGGCAAGAGTGAGATCTGGGCAAGAGTGAGATCTGGGCAAGAGTGAGATCTGGGCAAGACATGGAGATGTTAAAAGCATCTAGCAGGGGACAGAAAGCCCAGCCAGGAGAGATTTCTGTGAAGTCTGGGAAGGCTTCTTGGAAGAGGGGGGTATAGGCACTATACCTTGAGCAATGGGAAGTGGCAATATGGTGGAGGGAAGGTCTAGCTTTGTAGCCAGATAGGGCATGATGAACATGGGGCAGGAGAGAGGATAGTTATCTGGACCAGTGCATTGGGGATATGGATAATGGGGCAGGGAAGCTAAGTTGGGGCCACTCTGGAGAGACAGGCTCAGCATGCTGGTCTTGATCTTATAAGCTGACTGTTCTGGAAGCACAGTCAGCAGCACCTGGGAGCTTGTTAAAAATGCAGAGTCTCTTGGGCTGGGAGTTTGGCCCAGTGGTAGAGTGCTTACCTAGCATGCACGAAGACCTGGGTTCAATTCCTCAGTACCACATACATAGAAAAAAAGCTAAAAGTGGCGCTGTGGCTCAAGTGGTAGAGCCCTAGCCTTGAGAAGTGTCCAAGGACAGGGCTCAGGCCCTGCGTTCAAGCCCCACAACTGGCAAAAAAAAACCCACCAGAATCTCAGGCTCACATTGTCTCAGTCTCTGGGTGAGACTCAGAAACCTGTGTTTTCACAGGTTTTCTGGGTGATTATAATGCACAGTGGAATTTGAAAACCAGCACTGCAGGTGGCTGCAGGGCTTTGAAATTTGTAAAAGGGAGGGAGGAAGGAAGGAAGGAAGAAAGGAAGGAAGGAAATTTCCCCTACTCAGGCACTGTTGGCTCATGTCTGTAATCGTAGTGCTCAGTAAACTGAGATCTGAGAATCAGGCTTTAAGGCCAGCCCAAGCAGGAAAATCTATGAGTCTCTTATCTCCAGTTAACAAGCAGAAGGCTAGAAGTAGAGGTATGGCTCAACTGGTAGAGCACTAGCCTTGAGAGTAAAAGCCAAATGAGTGTGAGGACCTGAATTCTAAGCTCCAGGACCAGCACACTTGTACACACACACACACACACACACACACACACACACACACAGAGTAAATTTTCCAAAATCCCTGGTTAGAGGGATCTGAACACCCCAGGACTTCCACCCCCACCCCCACAAGAAGCAAAAGCTTTGTGTAGTTTTTGGCCCAGCACATCTTTATAGCACAGCCTAGATTCAGGATGGAAACTTTTAACAGCCTTTTCCAGGCTATGGTTTTGGTTTTCTTTTCTTTGCTTTTTTTTAATGACTTTTATCCACAGAACCTCTTATTATAAAATCCCAGAGGGGGCCTAGTATATAAACTAGGTTAAAGAAGAACCTTTCCATTAGCAGAAGAGCCCAGAGCCCTACGTATTCTGCCTTTTCTCTGCAGCTCCTCTCCACTACTGCCCAGATGTGTCCCTGGAGAGCTGGACATGGCACCAGCCACTAGGTTCCTTGTCCTTCCCTCCCTTCCCGCACACTCTCATGAGTGTGAACTCAGGAAGCCTCTCACAAGGCTTCAGGAAGGAGCAGTGATGGTGCTGAGATGGCACACTTACTCTGTGCTTTGCGTCGATCTGGAATCAGAAGCTGAACTAGACGAACAATGAATGAATGAAGAATTTAGGAAATCTTTGTACCTCTCTAAGCCCTGGATGTGGCATTTTTGCCTAGTTATCTGATGCTGCTTCCTTGGAGCTGGCTCATAACCACTTGTAAGGGCTCCTTTCCAACCAAGCCCAATACTTCCTACTTGATAAGTAATTAGCGAGGACTGTCTACAAGGCCCTATGAGGAGCCAAGATGACTTGTTTTGAGTGGGAAATTCCTTGATACCTGCTCCTGTTTGTGACTCTCAATTTAAGAAACATCAGACCCAAAAGCAAACTTGAACATCTCTAGCTTCAGGGTCCTTGTGAGGCCCAGACAGGGAGGAAACTTGAAGTCACTAGATGAGACACTTTGGCAGAACCTGAGTGTTAGGAGCCAGACTGAGCATGCTTCTCTCAGTCCCATGCTATCCCCTTCTCTTTAGGCAGGCCTGCCTTTCATTGAGGAAGGTTTAGAAGTGACCTAGTCTTGCTTTCCTTCCTTGCTTCCTTCTCCTCCCCCTCCTCCTTTTCCTCCTTTTCCTCTTCCTCCTCCTCCTCTCTGTCATTCTCGCGCTCTCTCTCTCTCTCTCTCTCTCTCTCTCTCTCTCTCTCTCTCTCTCACACACACACACACACACACACACACACACACACACACACGACATTTGACACAAGTTCCTCCATGGCCCAGGAAACCACAGAAGGCCAAGTCCAACTATCAATAAGAGAAAGGGAAGGAGAAATAAAGGGAAGCATTTTCCTTTTATTTATTTATTTATTTATTTATTTATTTATTTATTTATTTATTTATTTCTGAAGCGCTTTCATTATGGAGCACACATGGTAACCATTTTTCTCCTCTTTGGTAGCTGCTGTATCCTGGGTCACCCTCATTCAGCACATTTACTATACAGAAAATCATTTAAACACATTTAAATTAATTATATCCATGACTCAATTCCAATTGATTCAGTGCTCTCTGCTGGGAGCTAGGCCTGCTTTCTGGTTGGCAGGTTGATGAAGAAATTTCTTCCACGCATCCCAGGTTGGAGCTCTGCCTCCTGTTTAAGTTTTAGGGACTGCCCTGGGTGTGACAGCCTGGGTGTCCTGTGAATGTGATTCCCTGCGTGCTCAACTGTCGTGTTCAGCCCTAGGGTCCCATTCAGCCCTGGAAATCCCAGGAAGCTCCTTTACCAACAACCCCCTCTGCCAGTGTGCGGCCAGGAGTCTCAGCTGAGAAGTAGCTACTGAGGTCCCAAAGCCTCAACACACTCCCAGCACCCATTTGGTGAAAGTGATAAAGGGCTGGGACCTGGGCTCAGCTCTCTCAGGACCATGCTTCCTGAGTGTCTAGACACTGAGAACCTCCCAGGAAGGTTTCTGAACCTCAGCTATGCTGATTTCTTCAGAACTCCTTGTTCACTGGCATCTGCATGATTCTCAGGTAACAATGTGGAAAATTATTTTGAACAATGCACGTCCACACACCTTCGACTGGGGATAATGGACAAGTAGATGGATAAAGAATCAGTGGGCCAGTATCCAAGCTCTGTCAGGGAGCGGTGGGAGAAATAATGGTTTATTTAGGAAAAAAGCACCCAAAAGGCTGTTCTTCGCTTTCCTGTATCCTAGCAAACAAAGTTAAAGTATGAATGGTTGGCAGGTGCCACTCTGAGTTCTGTCTGTACCCTGTGCCTCGTGATGGGGTGAGGCTGCAGACATCTGGCTCCCAACCCCTCAGTGCCCTGCAGGGCCTAACACACTCAGAACTGGAGATCACAACCCTTTAAAACATTTTGCTAAGCACACAGATGAAAACCAAAGCCTAGTATATATTTTTTTCCAGGTGGGGTGATTTCATTCTTCCCTAGCTCCAGGCTCTGAAAACAAAGCTGCTGTCCTTAGTCACAAGGTGAACAAATGCTCAGAGTGCATCAGACTACGATCCCAGGGTGGTACCCACAACAGGCCCTTTGGTGAACATGTCTTCTGAGTCCAGAGAAGTCCTGTTTCATTTGTGGTGCCCCACAATGAGCTAACCTAATAAGATCACACTTCATCTTCTTACCAGGGCACTGTATAGCATGGTTTTCCAGATTGTGTCCACCAGAGCTTGTGGCCATGGCCACAGGCATGGAAAGACATTCATGGGGATGAGCATTTGAAGTGAGGCTCTGTTCCGGCTAAGCTGTTTCTGGAAATTGCCCCTCACTTCTTGTGAGTGCACTCAATATGAACAACTTGGAAAGGGGATGCTCCATAAGTTTATCCAAACAGTAGAAGCTTCTTTCATCGTCTGCCTGCTTCTCACACAACTTTGGAACCCCTTCGTGCAACATCTGTCAGGCAAGGCCACCCTGGCTAAGGCCTCTCCGCTGAGGCTGTTGTCTTCTGCTCAAAGGCCAGCAGGTGTACTTACAGAGGTCAATGACCTGTTTGCTTTTCTTGCTGGCAGAGAGAAATCCAGGCCTACCTGAACTGTCCTTTAACATTTATATGTAATTTTTTTTAAATTATCTCTACTGAGACTGAAATACCACCCGTTATCTTAAAAGAAAACCTCACTGAGTATGGCGATAGGCATCTGTAATCCCAGGTACTCAAGAGATAAGACAAATAAGATAGCCTATTTGAAGCCATCCCTGGCAAAATTAGCCAGACTGTGTCTCAAAAACCAAACACCAGAGGCCGGGAGTTTGGCCTAGTGATAGAGTGCTTGCCTAGCATGCACGAAGACCTGCACCACATACATAGAAAAAAGCTAGAAGTGGTGCTAGGGCTCAAGTGGTAGAGCTCTAGCCTTGAGAAAGTCAGTACCCAGGCCCTGAGCTCAAGCCCAGGACTGGCAAAAAAAAAAAAAAAAGATGAATTTGAGCGAGTCAGGAAACAGAACTCTAAGAACTCATCTGAACTGAAGCTCAGCCACTCTGGGACTTGTCATCTTTGGGAGCTGATGGGTCCATCGGCCATGGCTCCATTCCCTGCCTGTGCCATTGTGATCTGCTCTGGGTACTCAAAAACAGTTTTACTAGAGAACTTGTCTAAAGGTCTGCATAGACCTGTTGTATTGTTGTCTTCAAAAACACGATTTCTCCAGGTGACCCCTGGCTGGTCCCCCAAAGCCCATTCTGAGCTCCCTCTTCAAAGCCTTCCTTGGTGTTTACCAGGAACTAACAGCAAACCCTTCCAGAACTTCCTCTACATCTCCATGTATTCCCACTACACCCCAGACTTCCCAATGCTATTGAAATTTCCCCATACATAGGTGTAATGTAAGAACCAACCAGACAATTCGATCTCTCTTCCTTCATCTCCTGGCTAACCAGCCCACCTCAGAGGTGCACAAAATACACCATTGCCAGGGCACAGCCATCATGGTAAGCTACAACAGGAATTGCCAATGCCCCCAGATGTTGCAGGTGTGATACTATATTGGCTTATACCTGCAGTCTTCCCCAAACATGGCCTTGGATAAGCCAACTCCTGAGAGCTCCACTCCAGTGCCTAAGAGGGACACTCACCCACATCAGAGGTAGAATGGCTGAGGTGGGGGCACCAGGTGACTGGGTCCGAAGGATTGAGGTGGAAGCTAGGTTCATCCGAAGCCCCTTGTGGGTGGTGGCCTTCCTTTCCCTCAGTCCTGACCGCAGCTCCTTAGTGAATGGATCACTTGAATATGTTCTGGGGGAGCAGGGGGGGAACCTTCACACACTCAGGTGTTTCTGTGAGCGACTGAAGTGTTTTCAAGGGGAAATGTGTACTTTCAGCTAATTATTATATTATGTGTTGCATTTATGCCTGACCCCTGCACTGTGGGTAAGGAGACTCCAGGCTCTGTCTGGGTATGTCCCCTGTCCACTGACTGGTTTTGTTTTTTTTTTTGCCAGTCCTGGGGCTTGTACTAGGACTGGGCACTGTCCTTGGGCTTTTTCAAGGCTAGCACTCTGCCACTTGAGCCACAGCACCACTTCTGGCTTTTTTCTATGTATGTAGTACCAAGGAATTAATTGAACCCGGGTCTTTGTGCATGCTAGGCAAGCACTCCACCACTAGGCCAAACTCCTAGCCCATCCCCTGCCTGTTGTAACCAGCCCAGGAAAGCCCCCCTCCAGTATCCCTCCAGTGAACCAGCTTCTCATTTCTCTACCTCCCAGCACTTCACACCTGGGGGACTGCTGTGAGCCTCCAGTCACCTTGGTGAGACCGAATCCACACATGATTGAGAAATCCAATCACACTCTTTCACACCAGTGCCTTCTAGGCGCTGTTTGCTAACGAGCCATTTTCAAGCCAATAACTAATCAGAACTGACAACATTTCTGTTGAACTTGAAGTTCTCAGATCTGCTAATAGTGATTCCCAAATTCTTGCTGTGACATGAGGTGTCAGTTATACATCCGAGTTATGCAATCTCCCATGTGTGCACATGTGTTTGTGTATGTATAAGTGTGTGTGTGTGTGTGTGTGTGTGTGTTGCAGCAAATGAGCCCATCCTTTCCCTCCTCCAGTCTCTTATCTCTCCCATTGGCCTCTCTCTGGGGCTCTAACTCCAGGCGTAAGGGGGAAGGGAAGTTGCCAATGGGCCCTGAGTGACTTCAGGCTAGCTGGAAGTTTCTGGGCAGTAATTGCTGACAGTAAAACAAAACCATGGTACTAATCACACTCCAAGTAGGACTGCCCTTTATTCAAGAGGGATTCATAGCCCCTACCACCTTCCTTCCTCAGCACCATGCTCACAGGAAGCTAGACATAGCTGTCAGTGAACCAACTCTTAACACACAAAGCACCCCAGGAACCTTACACATAGGCTGCTCAGATCTACCCCAGAATGCACTTGTCAGTGAGCAGCACCAGCCCAACCCTTCTTCTCTCCCCACATCTTGTCCCTGCCCTCCCTGCACCCTCTTATCAAGGCCTCTCCTGAAGTACTATTTAACCTTGCAACCCTTGACCCTCATTGGCTCTCTGCTCTAACCTCTCATTCCTCTCCAAAATACTCACTATCTGACAAACCACATTTTTTTCTTTATTTACTGTCTCTTTTGTTACCTATCCCATCTTCGAGGTTTAGAACCAAGCATCTAGGACTGAGGAGGTGCCTGATGAATATTGGTTTTCTGAAGGAATGGTTGAAATAACTAATGACTCTGTCATTCATTAAAGAAAATGAGCCAGGCTAGATGTGGTAGTGTAAGCCCATCCGCTCTCCCTTAGGGAAGTAGAGGCAGAACAGTCTTAACCTCCAGCCCAGCTTGGGCAAAGTTAGTAAGACTCCTGTCTCAAAAGCAAAAACTAAAGAGTTGGGGATATAGCTGAAGTAGTAGAGCGTTTGCCTAGCGAGTATGAATCCCTGGGTTCAATTCCCAATGCTAAAGCCTCAGCCAGATGAATGATTGTCAGGAAGTAGGGAGAGTTTATCTAAGGCTTCTCTTCTGGCTGACTCAAGTCCATGTTTCAAACAATTCAACCATTTCAATGAGTCTCCCCAGCACTCCCCACACCTCCTATAAAGTAGATGAGGGCCAGGCAGCAGAGGGAAGAGGTAAGGGTCCGCCATTAAGAACAGGATCGAAATAATCAGGTGAAATGCACAGGGACAGGATGGCTGCCCCAGGTCAGTGGAGCAAGGCATTGTGGTCCTTGCTCTGCCCTGGGCTTTTGTGTGTATGTGTCTCTGTTACATTCCACTGGATAGTGCCACTATAATTATCCCTGTGCCCCTGGTGGGTTCAGTAGGCCCTGCCTCTTGGTCTGTGAAATGATTTGTTGGCTGAATGAATTGGGTAATCGGAGCACAGAGAGGGAGAGCTGCTCTGTCGAGGTCCCCCGTGCATTGTTGGTAAGCTCAGTTTGGAACTACAGCCCAGCACTTCTCATTCTAAATGCAGGCAGCTCAAAAATGTGTGCTCCTGGGTGTTGCTGGGCCTACTCTTCCCCTTCCGCGTTCACATTCACTCCAACAGGATCACAAATGACTGCAGACAATGCACAGCACGGAAAAACCTCCCCCTCTGCTGTCATAGAGCAAGTTAACATGTGTTAGCAATTTGCTTGAGTTGATGCCTAGTCCTCCCCATGTTACAAATTTGACTTCCTCCAGTCTGGAGGGGAAAAAATTAGATGTATTTATTTATTTATTTATTTTACTGCTGGGTGCCAGTGCCTCATGCCTGTAATCCTAGACACTCGGGATGCTGAGATCTATGTTTTGCTATTCGAAGCCAGCACAGGCAGGGAGGTCTGTGAGGCTCTAGTCTTCAATTAACCACCAAAAGGCCACTCAAGTGGTAGCATGCTAGTCTTGAGCACAAAAGCTCAAAGACAGTGTCGAGGCCCTGAGTTTAAGCCTGGGACCAACACACACACACACACACACACACACACACACACACACACAGACTTTGGGGGAGTGAATCACCTATGAGTACTACAGAAGCACTGGGTACAACCCTGCTGGGTTCTTGAGACAAACCAAGAGGATGCAACTGGAGGTACTTGGGATAAGGTGATGTTATGGCGATCATTGCTGGCAGCCAGGGTGCTGACACTAAGGTAGGGTACCACGCTAAGATCCAAACTGTGCCATCTCGTTTAATCCTTACAGTAACCCCATTTACAGGCTGAGATGTGTCCCCAAAATTTCTGTGTTGAAGTCTTAACCTACAGGCTGTTAGAATGTGACAGTATTTGGAAACTGGGTCATTGAAGATGTAATTGGTAAAGTTAAGGTCATACTGGATGGTTAGGATGACATCCTCATAAAGAGGGGAATTTTGGAGACTGGAAGAAGGCCATGTGTAGATGAAGGCAGAGAGGTGAAGCTTTTATCTGCCCGGAAGCACTAGCCATGGGAACAAGCCACCAAAAGTCAGAGGTCTACGGTGGTCCTCCCTCCCTCCCACCCCTCAGATGGAATCAACCCTGCCCACACCCTGAGTTGGGGCTTCCGGCCTACAGAACTGTGGAAGAACTGGGTTGTTTAAGGCTCTTAGTGGGTGGTACTTAGGAGCTCTAGAAGCTGATACACACACCCACAAACTACACACTGTAGGTACTTTGCAAATAAGAAAAGAGAGAGGTTAATTGATTTACCCACAGAGCTTATAAATGGAAAGGCTGCGATTTGATCATAAGCGCCTTTTCAGCTTTTTGTATGTATGTGTAAGAGAGAGGGAGAGAGAGAGAAAGAGAGGGAGAGAGAGAGAGAAAGAGAGGGAGAGAGAGAGAGAGGCGCACTCTGGGACCATAGCTTAAATTCAGGGCCTTCACAATCTTGCTTGGCATTTTTGCTCACTGCTGGCCATCTATTACTTGAACCATGCCTCCAATCTACCTTTTTTTTTGCTGATGAATTCAAGGCTATTGAACTTTTCTTGCCCAAGCTAGCTTAGAACTTAGATCTCAACCTCGTGAACAGATAAGACTACATATGTGTATCACCGGCACCTGCCATGAGTCTTCATTTTTGATTATTGCCCTCTACCTAAACAGTTATTCTCCTTTGAGAGTGAAAAATAAGAACTACTTATCAAAGAACAGAGCCAAAATGAACCAGTGGGACCAAGGCCTCCCACCAGCGTACTTTCCAGGTACAGAAATGGTGACCTAAGGAAGAGACTGAGTAAGAGGCGAGGCTGAAGCCAGGACTCAGGCCCATGGTTTTAGGTCAGCTATACTCCTCCAGGCTTCTCAGTATAAATGTCTACTGTGACATATTGGCCAGATATGTACTCCCAGTACATTTTATTCACCTATCCCTGGCTTGGGGGAAAGAATATTTTATAACCTCAACTTAATGTTCACATCTATTCATATACTTAACCATACATGAATAGATAAGAATATTGCTCTTTTGCATTACATATGGAATCCATCCACTGTAGAAAATGTAAGAAGTAAAGCATCAGGGTGAAATGAAAGTCACCCTAACTTAGTCATCCAGACGGACACTACCTCCCTGGGGGGAAGGGAGTGCCTTGCATGCAATGTGATGTTTTTTAATTCCTTTAGCATTTTCTTTTATCACAATCTAAAGTTTGTCCTATGGCCATGGTTCTTGGTCTTTTTAAAGTGACCATTGATTAAAATCTGGAAGATGCATAATGTTAGACTTTGTGAAAGTACAATTTAGTGAATCAAGTCCATTCACCCTTTTGTGCAGTCATCCTTGTCATCCTTTCCAGAACTTATTCTTCATTCTAGAAAGAAACCACATACCCATTATTAAACACCAACTCCTCAGCAAGCAGGATCATTTTAGACTTATTTCTTATGAGAGAGCTGATTTTAATTAGCTGATTTTTGTTTGGGGTGTGTGTGGGGGGAGTATACACGCACACGCATGCGTGCATGTGTGTATGCACATGTGCATATGTGCATTCATGCTGATCCTGGCGCTTGAACTCAGGGCCGGGGTGCTATCCCTTTGGGATATTCTTTTTCAAGGCTAGTAGTCCACCATTTGAACCACAGCTCCACTTGCAGCTTTCTTGCTGTTAATTGGAGATAAGATTCTCATGGACTTTCCTGCCTGGGCTGGCTTCAAAATGCCATCCTCAGATATATCTCCTGACTAACTAGACATGAGCCACCAGTGCCCGGCTTGTATTTTATTTTTAAGATGTTTTGTCTGCTTGGCTGAAGACATGACTGAAGTGGTAGAGCATTAGCCATGAATGAAAAAAGCACAAAGCCATAAGGTCAAGCTCTGATACAAAAATAAAATAAAAAGAGTAAAGGTATAAAGTCGTATGCACCGGTGGTGATATGTCACTGGCGAAGGTAATACTTAGATAAGACCCTGAGTGGAAAACAAAAACCCCAGAAGCATTCTGTAATGTGTTTCATGAATTTTTGTTTGAGTCAGGTCAGACTATGCCCCTGCACACACACCAGCCTTGGCACATGTCAAGGACTGTTGGCCACCTTGCTAAGCAGGAAGGAAGTTTCCTGCAATCAAGAGAAGACAGATGACACAAATTCCAGCCAACAAGATGTATGGCTCTGAACCCTGATGCATGCCAGCTCGGCCTATGTGTGCGCTCATGGAGGTGACTTAAACACTCTCCAGGGGCCGCCCAGCCCTGCTTGGCTGATGGCCAGACCTGTGAGGAGAGGGGAGGATGAAGCAAGCTTTCAAGATCCATCTCCTCATGGACCCCACCATCCCCTCATCAGCTTGTGTCGGTGGGATGGGGCAGTGGGTAGGGTGAGGAGAAGCTTGCCTGTACAGACCTGGAATCTGGCGGGACCGACGGTGCCTTGTGGAGGAGGGGAAGGCGCCCTGTGCCCACCTTGTCTCCCTAAGGAGTTGTTGCAGCATGAGCTCTAGGTACAGGTCTCCCAGCGTGCTGCACTTGGAAGCTGGGTAAACTTGAGAGAGAATTTGATCCTACAGCCTTTCTCACTATCTCTGTGTCCTAGGCTGCAGAGAGAGAAGGGGGGGCGGGGAATAAAAAGCAGATCCTGTGAATAGGTTCACTAGGAAATTGGTGAACACATGCAGGCTGGCCTGGAAGGGAATGGGGGTGGCATAATTGGGCAAGGTGAAGAAGCTGGTCCCCCACAGTCCCCTGTACCCCCTCTATATCAGTGACAACTGAGACTAAACTGACTTGGGTTCAAGGGTACAGAGGCTGGGCCCCAGAGTTCCCTCCCGTCCAGTCCCTACCTAGGCCCAGGAAGGGTTTATTTAGTGGCAATTTTCCCTGGAGGGGAAAATTCTCAGCAAGGAGCCAGATTGAGATTGTCAGAAGCCAGGGGAATGATGCTTTTGGCCTTAATGATGGCTGCTGGGCAGAACCTCCAAACCCCGCCTGTAGATAACTCTGAGGCCCAACTTAGAGGGTAGGGAGGATTAAAGGGATTTACCATGCTGAGTGCCTGGGACACAGTATGTAAATCTCCAGGAAAGATGTATTTGCATACCAGCTTTGCTGTCCTTTTAAAACCATTAGATACCCCATGTTCATTTTCCAGATTCTGGAATTAATGGATCCCCCTGTCACTCAGATTTTGTTTCATTTTATTTTGTAGGAAGTCTCACTGCATAGCCCAGCTAGCCCTCGTGTAGCCCTCCTGCCTCAGCCTCCCCATTACTTATTAGGACTACAGGCATGACCCACCAGGCTTTGCTTTCAGTTGGATTCTTTAATAATTCACATTCAAATGCACATAAATATGTGCACATGAAGCGCCCTCCCAAAACACACACACACACACACACACACACACACACACACACACACACACACAAATGTGACTTATAGTCATTCATATTCCATATTTATAAGGCTACTTATCAATGTATTCCAGTGGCTTTCAACCTCGTTTTTCAAAAGGAGTTTTACATAGAAACTCAACATCATTACTCCTTAGTTAATACTCACATTCACATTCATAGTACATTTCACTTTTTTTTTTGTATCCAGCAAGCATTAGAGGGACCATTGGTCTTGTTCTCAGAACTACACTCTGTATTTTAATAATCTTGTACTTTTCAATATGTGCTGTAAACAGAGCATGCCTTTCAGGGAGCAAGATTAGGTTCCTCTTCCACGTTTTCACACAGTGATGCAGTGGTGCGAGGATGTATGCAAGCCTGGAAGGTGGGGGTGGAGAAGGGCAACCTTCTTTGTGCTTTCTCCTTACTTTGGCTTCAAAGCTGCTGTGGCTATCCCAGAATGTACCATGAGAGAGGGGAGGAGGTGAGATTGGGGGGGGGGGGAAATCCATTAACAGCAGACATAGATTTCCTTGGCCAGCTATATAGTCAGCTAAGGAGCAACAAACACAGTGCTTTTGCCTGCTCAAGGCTTCTTTGGTTCATAGCCTTTGTTTAATTCCTTTTCACCTCATGTCAGTATGCTTAGTCATGAAAACTTGGTGCTAGACAAGGAGGTGGGTATCTGTTAGACAGACAGGAATCAGGTCGTTGTGAGTGACTCTGCTTACGGTGGCCATGAAACCTGGCTCTGGGAAAATTTTTGCAGCCGGTCCCTCTCTTGAGAGCACTTTGACTTCAAGTTAGTGCTTCGCTTACCAACAGGTGCTTCTGTTACTAGTGCCCCAGTGGGAGATTTCACTAATAGTCTATGAACAGGCGCACCAGAGGTATGTTGTCACCATCCTGCCTCTACTTTTCCATGTGTTTTCTGGGTTTTCCAGGATAGACTGGGTAGATGGAGGAAAGGAGGGAGAGATATAGATAAATGAGTGGGTGAATGAATAAATGAGTGGGTGAGTAAGATAGGTATGTGAATGGATAGATGGACAGACAGGTAGATGTATCAGTATGTGGATAAGTGGATGAATACAAATGAATGGGCAGGTAAAGTATGTGAGGCAGATTGGGTATGTGAGTAACTAGTTGGGTGGCTGAGTGGCTAGGAGGATATGTGGGCTTGTGGGTAGGTGGATGGCTTGATGGCTGGATGGCTGGATGGGCATTTGTGTGGGTAGGTAGATATGTTGGTAGTTGGGTGGATGGATGGATGGATGGATGGATGAATGGATGGATGAATGGATGGGCATTTCTGTGGGTAGGTAGATTGGATTGATAGATGGGTGGATCAACATAGGATGAATAGGTGACTGAGTTGGTGGGCAGATGGATAGGAGACTGAGAAAGTAGGTGAGTGAACAGCCAGCCTAGGAGAGGTGATCTCAGGTGTCTTCTTTATTCTAATCTCAGAGACTTTGACCCAGTGTTGTGACTCCTTTTCTGTACAAAGCCTGACCTCTCGTTCTTGCTGCATTTCCTGATGCGAGGCCCCATCTTGTCATCTGACTCAGAACTACATGTTTCATCTCATGCCTTTATTCTTCACTCACACCTCACCCTTTCAGGAACTGGGCCTCATTAAAACCTGTCCTCTGCTCGGGTCCTCTTTGAGGAAGTTCCTTGTTAGGGCATCTCTGCTGAGAAATAGATGGCAGCAGCCCATGCAAGTGCCAACCTGAATGCTAAAGACTGTGATTAGCAGATTTAGCCTAGAGATGTTTCAGAGTTGTCAGTTCTGATGTTCATAGGATTATATTTTCAAACATCATCACACATCCTGTGTGACAGACTTGATTACTGTGATGAACTAGTTTTCTTCCTTTGAGAGATGTTCTGGTTGCAGAAAAGATTCCAAAAGCATTTCAACAAAATGCTGGGCAAAACTGAAGTGACGTTATTTCATTTGGGTGCCTCATTTTAGCTTGCTGGGAAAGGCAGGTTGGTGTGGCAGGAGTGACATTGAACTTGGAGTCCTCAGACCTAGGTTTGCTCACTGTTCCCTAAGTCTCTAATCTTTGTGTGCTCAGCTGAGAATGGAAAACCAATGATCGAGGCCCTTGCATACCATCTCAGAAGGTAAATGAATCAGAAAGGCACATAATAAACTGAAGGCGGTGGTAAAGGAAAGCAAGCCAGTCTTCATCTTCATCTCTTTACTCCTTACTCACTTTGGCTTAACCAGCAGGAGAAATCAAGTCTTTCCAGGGAACACGTCTCACAGTGACTGCTGCCTTCGTGTCTGGCTGTGTAAGCACACTGACGGGACAGGTGGCTAGCACGGCACTGCACTGCACTGCACAGTCTGTCCCCACATTGCACGTCATGACTGGCACCCTTATTCAGGGGCATTTGGAATATGGACATGCAAAAAGTACAAAATGCAAGCTGGGTTTCAGACTTAGCACAAGATGAAAATTGAAGTGCACATACCTGTAGTTCCAGATTCTCTGGAGGCTGAGTCAGGGATCTCAGGTTGAAGGCTAGCCTGGGCTACACGGCAAGACTGTCTCAAAAGTAGTGCAAACTAATTGTGGGTGTGGGTGAGGGTGCATACATACGCCAGTCCTGGGGCTTGAACTCGGGGCTTTGGTATTGTCCCTGAGCTTCTTTGTGCTCAAGACTAGTGCTCTACCACTCGAGCCACTAGCACCACTTACAATTTTTTCTAAATAGTTTATTGGAGCTAAAAGTCTCACAAGGTACCCAGTAGCTCGTGCTCGCTTCAGCAAGCACATATACTAAAATTGGAACGATACAGAGAAGATTAGCACGGCCCCTGCACAAGGATGACACGCAAATTCACGAAGCGTTCCATATTCTTATGAGAAGGGGTATCAGTGTTCCAGAAGTAATGCACCTACTACCTGATGAATGTAACTATCGCCCCTCTGTTTATTACCCTGACAATAAAATACAATTAAAAAAATTTTTTTAAAAAGGGTCTCACAGACTCTCCTGCCTGGGCTGGCTTTCAACCTCGATTTTCAGATCTCAGCTTCCTGAGTAGCTAGGATTATTACATGAGCCATTAGTACGAGAGCCCTCTTCTTTTGTTTGAATGTGACTGTTGGATTGGATAAAGTGACATGAGAGAGAGGAGGACTTCTGTGATCTCTCTGTGTGTCACTGGTTGAAACATGGAAGATCCTCTCAGGCCAGTGCATCCAGGACTAGCCATTGGGCTAGACCCAAAAAACAGAATGGTTTTGAAAACTTAGAGATTTGGTGGTCAAAGGAGTTAGATGTTATCTAGAAATAAGGCTCAGACATTACCATGGAACAAAAAATGTTGGCAGAAAGTTTTCCTTAGGAAACAAGTATGACAGCAGGAAGGGCAGCCAATCAGAACTCAGAAGAGGGTAGGGCAGAGGAAAAGCTGACAGTAGCCCCAGTATTCAGTGGGTGGGCCTGGCTAGTTTAAACTGATGCATACAAACAGTGCAGTTATTTGCATCCATTAAAAACGAATGTATAGAAAAACAATGGCATTGAAGATTCTTTATAATATGTAGTTTGGTCGTTGGAAAAACTGGGTTGATTATAGAGATTTGGATGGTAAACCTCATTTGATTTTTGAAAAATTTAAGTAGTGAAAGCTAGATGGTTATAATCTAAAATGTTATCAGTGCTTATCTCTAGATGGAGTTCTTTCTATTCATCTTCCATGTATATGTTTTTTGTAATGAATATAGGTTACCAGTTAAAAAAGGAAAGGAAGAAAGGAGGGAGAGATGGAAGGAGGGAAAGAAGGAAGAAAGGAAGAAAGGAGGAAAGGAAGGAGGGAGGGAAGGGAGTAAAATCCAGACAGAAAAAGTTAATTGCTTTCTAAGCAGATTTTGAACAGTTGCCTCGGGTCTTAGTTTTCTTGTCTGTACAATGGGTGCCCTGTCACTAATTTCCTGAGGTTGGCATGAGGATAATCTATGCCATTCCTTATCAGAGTGATGGCACATGCTGGCTCTCTGCCAATGTCAATACCCTTCCCTGTCTGTCCCAGTCTAAAATAGGGCCCTTTAGAAATGAATCTGCAGGGAAAGGAGGAGAGGTTAAGGGAGATGTCAGAGGCCCTAATATGTGGCCTGACCTCACAGGGCCCCCATATCTGAGCCCACAAGACCTGCTGCCTGATCCGCTTTCACAGCGCCTCAGATCTAAGTTGGATCCCTGCCGATTATGGTCCAATTCAATGAAGTGTGCAACTTATCTTGAATATATTGAAAACTACATAGGAGTTTTCTTAATGCAAGGTCAAGGCCCTGTTGGAAAACTCTTGGGTCCTAAGATAGGTGCAGCTCATGACTATGGTAACCAATGGTAGACTGAGGGTGTCAGTGTGTGAAGACTGCAGGAGTTTGGGGAGGGACATGAGGACAGAAACATGAGAATGGGTGTCAATGAGTGAGAAGTGATGTACCCGCTGGTGAATGTAACTGTGACCCCTCTGTACATTACAATAAAAAGAAGAATGCAGGAGTTTTGTACATGGGTATGAATGTGTGCATCCATGTATACACACACACACACTGTGTACTTACACGCTGATAGTATGTGATAACTCCATGACCTAGATTTTCACTGAAGC
The DNA here is from genome assembly GCF_031878675.1 of Megascapheus bottae. Classification (NCBI taxonomy): domain Eukaryota; kingdom Metazoa; phylum Chordata; class Mammalia; order Rodentia; family Geomyidae; genus Megascapheus; species Megascapheus bottae. Next base: position 62,797,297 of record NC_143511.1, on the reverse strand, counting down.
ATGTGGAGTCTTAGTAAGCTATGTATGGTGATGGTGTAATCCACATAGCCACCATCAATCCACTACAGGGATCTGATCCCTGCAGCAAATGTAGTTCTGTAATACTTTCTGCAATGTACCCCCCCATGCACACACAAAAAAAACCCTACTTATACTCAAATCTAGTAATTCCATCCACTGGCTTCTGACAAGCTGTTTCAGTAAGCTATGGTTAATGACCTTAGCCGCTGGACAGCTGTTTTGAGAATTAAAGTCTCCTGAGCCTGGGGCATCCTGTGGTCCTCCGAGCTCCCTGCTCCCTGTGCTAGCAGAACTTGTCCTGTTTCCCATTCCTCCCCCCTGCCCAAAGAGATGGGGTCGCAGCTGATATCCAGCTTTCTGGCCCCAGCCTGGGAGGGGTAGTAACTGTAATGAGGCAGTGGGATGATTGGAAAGTTCTGCCAATTAGCCAATGGGTAGACCTCCGTGGGGCTGAACTCTGAGCTTCAGCCTCCCTGGAGAATGAAGGGCATGTGGCTGATACATGGTGGGGGCAGGAGGGAGGATCGGGCTTCAAATCTCTCTGGTGACTCTGAAGTGGTGACAATGGAGAGAATTTCAGAGTAACCCAGCACTGACTCAGGCCATCAGCAAGAAGACAAGATGAGCAGTGTGTTGTGGAGGAAAATGCCAGTCAGCTGAGGACACACAGGTAGAGAGATCTGAAGTCTAGGTTTCATGGGGTCCAGAGGTGAGACATAGTGGTTTCACATCCCTTCTCCCCCATACCCACCCCAGTGGAATTCCATGGAAGCTGAGCCAGCACCAGGTTTGAATAGGAAATGCACGTAGGGCTCATCTTCTGACTCTACTTGCACCAAGTCCCAGCAGCCACCTATCCTCTCCCTCCTTCTCCCACTCACCAGACCATTCTTCCTGAAGGATCTTCTTAGCCCAAGCTCTCCATGGCTCCCATTGCCTGCAAGACACAACCCAGTGCTGAGAAGCTCTACCTCCAGCCCACACCTGTGCTGCAGCCATTTCCCTTTGCTCCTGCTGCCCCTATACACACTGAGATTGCTGATCTCCAGCCCTGTGTTCTTGTGTCTTTATTGTTATAGTCATGTACTTATACAACAAATAAGAGTTGAGAACTTTCTATGCATCACAGACTGTTTTGGAATCGAAGAATCTAACACAGCGGAAAACAAAGAAACCAAATTTCCTTTCAGTCTAGTGCAAGATGACAATTCGTAATGGACATTAAATGGGCACACTCCATAGTATGTTAGAAAGTGATGGTTGCTATTTTAAAAAGGAAGTAGAAAGAGGAGGAGGAGAGAGAGAAGGCAAAGGGAGGGGAGGACAAGGGAGGGAGGAAAAGGAGAGAAGAGGAAAGAGAGAAAGGAGGGTGGGGAAGGAGAAAGAAGGAAAAAGAATGTCCAGGTGCTGGTGACTTGTGCCTGTAATTGTAGCTACTCAGGAGCTTGAGATGTGATGATTACAGTTCATAGTCAGCCAGGGCAGGGAACCGGAGACTCTTACTTCTGGTTAACCACCAAAAAGTCAGAAGTAGAGCTGTGGATCAGGTGGACTGGGTATAAAGGGAGGATGTGAAATTCTGTTTTGAACATAGCAGACACCCCTTCCCACCCCGAGTCCTTGTACCCAGTTCCTTCTCCTCCTCCATACCATGCTGCCTCCTCCTCCCGAAGCCTGCCTGGCCTTCATTGGAATGCCTGAGGACCACGGCCTACCTTGACGATACTGACTGTCGAGCCAGAGCCAGGAATACCCATCCCTACAGAGCACTGTAGGCCCCTAGAGCTCAGCCAAGTACCTGGCCAAGAGCCAATGGACCTGATGGTGTGATGAATGAATGCATCACAAATGACTGTGCCAGAGATTCACATGGGTAGCAAAGCCCAGAGCCTTGACCACCACTGGGTCCCCTGGCCTTCAAACAAAGTCTAGATTCTCTTTGCATTTTCTCCTTCGTCCTCTAGGCGCAGAGAACAGGTTAGTCCTAATCACCAGCACCACTGGTCCAGGGAAAGCCAAGCTGTGTTTCATTTACTCACTCATCCCCATTCCCCTTGCTAGGTATTCTGATGGATCTACCTGTATCTTTCCATTTCTCTGTGGTTTTGTAAAGAAAACGCATTAGTATTACAAGTACCTTTTTTTATCTTGCATTCTTTTTGTGTTTGTGTGTATCAATATTCCACTTGAGCCACTGCTCAACTTCTAGGTTTTTTGTTAAGCTGACAGACAAGTATCATGGACCTTCTTGCCTGGATATTGAACTGCAGTGTTCAGATCTCAGCCTCCTGAGTAGTTAGCATTACTGCCCTGCTTTCTTAGAACATGGCCTTGGCTATAGAGCTCAGGCTGCCCCAAAACTTGAGGTCCTCCTGCCTCAGCCTCCCACCACATCTGACGTTTTCAATTGTGTGTATGTATTCTCCTACATATATTATCTTATTGTCTTTCTTGTTTAATGAACTAGTGTGTTTGTAAAATCCATTCTTCTATTGCATTTAATCTACTACCTGGGTGTTTCTCTCTCTCTCTCTCTCTCTCTCTCTCTCTCTCTCTCTCTCTCTTCTCTCTCTCTCTCTCTCTCTCTCTCGCACACACACACACACACACACACACACACACACACACACACACATATACAAATCTTCAGGAGGCAACTTGCCAAAAGTCTTCTGAGGATTTCTTAGGGCTGTAAGCAGGAGGGGAATTATGGGTCACTGGCCTTGCCAATGCCTAATTAGCAGTGCCAGCTGCTGTCCACAATGGCTGTTCCTGTGACATCTCACCACAAGTGAGGAGGTCCCTGGCCTCTCCCCTCCTCCAATACCCACAATTATCTGTATCTGTCATTGTGCAATCTCATAGATAGGAGAATAGGAGATGACATCACCTTAAGTTACTTTGCTCTCATGTCTGACAATATTGAGCATCCCTTGGGGACAATTCAGAGCTTCTGGGACTTCCTGTTGTAGACTTGCTTGCTCTTCTAGCCGGTTGCCATCTTGGAAGGATTGATATCAGGAGTTGTGTGTCTCCTCTGGATATGAAGACCATGTTAGTTTAAGATCTTTGCAAAACTCCTCTCCCATTCTGCTGCTCTGTTGTCTTTGTCTCGCCTATCATTTTTTGTTATTCAATGTGGAAGTGATCAAGTTCATCATTATTTATGCTTTGGAAAGGAGGCGCTCACTTCCTCTCTTCAGCAATCCCTGCCATCTAGAACTATTTCTGCTTTCCAAAATGCCTGCCTTCTCTCCTCCAGGCCTCTGCCTCCCCTGCTTCTGCTCCCTGGTATAAACCCACCACCCCCAGCCTTCCCGAGACTGATCAGCTACTCCTAACCCTCTGGGCTCATTTAAAAGATACCCTCTTTCCCAGAAGTCTGCTATGTCTACAGCTAGTATAGATGAGTTCTCCACCATCCAGGCCAGCCTCTCTCCCAACCAGCACCCTCGGCTTCTGGACTGTGGGTGTCTGATTATGAGCCTGTCTCTTCACCAGAGCAAGGCTAAGCTTTGAGAGTTGTTTATCTTGGCCTAGGCCTAGTACAGCAGGTGTTCAACCAATGAATGATCAATCCTGGCACACATTGTGGAATTCCAGTACATTCCTCTCCTAAGCCCTGCACAGGCCTTTGCTCTTATTTGACAAATAGGTTTAGAACAGCCAGTGCACAGGAACGGAGTCAGATGAGGCCCCATTGAGGATGAGGATGGGCTTCAGATTGGATGGGGATGATCACAGCGCTGGCATGCATTCGGAGGCTCTCCAGAGGAGTCACACATTCAGGTGGGCCAGGAGATGGAGATGTCCAGGGCAGAGACATCCCTGTAAAGCTGTATGGTCCCCTTCCCCGGAGAGAGGAGCTCAAAGTCCCATTTGCCCTCATCTTTCCTGTAACTCTATGCCCACAGGCTCTATCCCAGACTTGCTAACTGGGGAGTTTCTAAGATAGAAGGCTTTCTTGCCATATTTCCACCTTGTCAAGGTTGTCAAGAAACTCCATCCCTTCATTTTAGATTGCTTACAACTAACAAGATTCTTTAGGGCTGGGATCTCTGCTACACAGCCTTTTCTCTCTCTATTTTTCTGTTCCCCTTGGTTCTCCCCACCACCCCAACTCCTGCCCACACATACACACTCCCCAGCCCTCCTGACAATACATTTCAGCTTCCTGGTTAAGTAGTTATTCAAAAGAGTTATAACTATCAGCTACTCCAAAGAATACAAACATCTCTTTACACCCTAAAGAGACTATAATGGAAGTCACTGGAGCCCTCTGGGAAGGGCAGCACCCTTTCTGGGCTCCCTGTCTTGTGAGTCACTGTATCCTAAACATCTTCTCCTTTCCATTTTTCCAGTCTGTATGGGTACTTCACTATCTCTGCCAGCCCCTTCCTCCTGCAGCTGAGCCCCTCGCCTCAGAAGGATAGCTACCATGCCAGCTGCCTAGTTAGATCCCTGCTCTTCCTTTTAGGCCAGACCACAGCCCACTCTGGCACCAAAAAAAAAAGTAGACTCCAACAGATTGCAAATTGCATGTGTCAGACTTCCAGGTCCACTGGTCAGCAAGTTGGTTTTCCTAGTGGAGACTAATCTGCTTAACAAAAATAGAACATACAGTCAAGCAAAAATTGAATACTTCTAGTCGTGGAGGTATGCTTGCATCTGCAAGGCAAGAGGGGGTGGAGGTGGACCCTGGAAGGAAGCCTTTGATGATGCTCAGGCTTACAGCTTCAGTGCTCCTCTTGTCTTACCTGAACCAAGATGCCACCACTAGTGGGTCCAGCCAGGGCCCCTCTGCAAACTGTGCAGATTAGGGGTGGGCAGATTTGTTCTAGGCCAACCAGAAAGCTGGGGGCCAGCACTCTACACAGAGCTCATATTCTGAGCATTTTCTGAGGCTTGCAAAAGGTTGTCCTTAGGAATAAGAGCTTAAGATGGACAAACGTGGCAGAAGGCAGGTCTACTGTCACCAGGTATGTGACCAGAGGCAAATTCTGCCCTTTCCACCCTCAGTCTTGTCATCCATAAAATAAAGGAGAATTGCAAGGGCCAGGAGAGTCTTAGGTGATGCACCACACATCAGCAGAGCTCAAAGTCAAGTGAAGCTGGGGGCTGGAGGCCCACACTTGGAATTCTAGCTACTCAGGCTAGTGAGGTCTGAGGATCATAGTTCAAAGCCAGGCCAAGCCGGAAAGCCCATGAGACTTTTACCTCCAGTTAACTACCCCAAAACTACAAGTGGAGATTTGGCTCCAAATGATAGAGCAAAAGTCTTAAGCAGACATGCAAAATGAGAGCTTGAGGCCCTGAGTACAGGGAGGGCTCAGCATGGGACAAAAAGCATATCAAGTGAAGATGAGCATCTCTGTTAGGAGGGTCACTCTGTTAAGTGGTCACATCTCTGTTAAGGGACATGACCCAGGTGCCTGTTCCTTGGAAGTGGCCGGGGACAGCCTGCGGGTGAGCCTTCCTTCTAGCTTCTTGTTCCCACTTCTTCCTCCTCCTGAAGAGAGAGGAAATGTGCTTACATTTATGCTGACTCCTGTTCAGATGGACTCTAAGCTGTCAGTAAAAATTAATCAATTTCAAGAGGGAGCATTATTTGTTGATGATGATGTTGCTATTTTTTCTTGCCTGGAAAAAAAAAAGATGTCTCTATAAAACATCATTCCCAAAGAGAATGTTCTTAATAAAGTCTTCTTGTTATTATAATAATATCTACCTGCTCATTATGTAATATCACAAAGGATTTACTGAAAAGTACACTGCACCCGGGTGCTTGTGAATCACGCCTGTCATCCTACCTACTCAGGAGGCTGAGATCTGAGGATCGTGGTTCAAAGCCACCTTTGGCATGAAAGTCTACTAGATTCTCCTCTCAGTAAAATAGTTTAAAAAAGCCATAAGTGGAACCGTGGCTCAGGTTGTAGAGTACTAACCTTGAACAAAAAAGCTAAGGGACAGCCTTCAGGCTCTGGGTTCAAGCCCCAGGACAGCACCAAAAAAAAGTAAAATGCAGATAAAGTTATGATCACACACCCCAGGACTAACTTAGGAGTCATTTTTACATACTTTTAGACATACTGCGTGTATAAGTTTTATCCTTATTTTTTTAATTTTATACTTATTATTAGATAATGTTAACTAGTATAACCAAACAACTTCAGAATCTTGGTGGAACCTGGAAGGTTTGGCATTACATTCCTGCTCAAGCTCTTCAATTATCACTTTAGGCCTCCTGGCATTGCTTCAGATGCTCTGACTCCCCAGCTCCTTTCCTGCCCCAAGACCTTTGTCCAAACTCAGGATGCCCTCTTCCCAATCTGTGATGTCATACTTAGTGCTGTAGTTGTGGTTGTTTGTTTTGTTTTGTTTTTTGTTTTGCTGGTCTTAGGATTTAAACTGTGGACCTAGACACTGTTCCTGAGTTTTTGTGCTCAAGGGTAGCACTCCACTACCTGAACCACAGCTTTACTTCTGCCTTTTTTGGTGATGTCTTGGAGATGAGTCAGACTTTCCTAGCTAGGATTACAGGAGTGAGCCACCAGTGCCCGGCTTATAGTTATTGTTTGTCTCTCCTCTACCAAACTGCAAACTCCCGACAACCTAGAGCCATGTTAATTTTGCTTTGTCTTTCATCTAGGATAGATCTGGCACAGCCTGGCATGTCAGTGGAAGCAGCAAACTTGTTAACTGAATGCATGGACTTACTCTACCATGCATCTCTACCGCAGTGCACTTCGTTATTCCTTTATTGCTGGGACACTTATTCCAAACAAGCCTGACTCTGTAACTGAAGGAAAGAAAGGGAGTTGGGCCCCCCTTCCCCTAGCCCACCACAACCCTTCTGTAGACTCCCAGCTTCTATACAGTACCCAGCCCCTGCTTTGGGCTGTCTCTTACTGTGTGGATGGCACTGCTTAGGCCCTTTGAGCTTCCTGATTAGACCTTGTCTGCAGTCGCCGCAGAGGTGGCAGTGGACATGTACACTTCACCGCCCGATCCCACTCTCAGCTCCCACAGCAAAGGCTGCAGCCCATCAAAAGAATTTTTGGTGCAAGAAGACATTTTAAATAGAAGGCAAAAACATGGCCTCTTCTATAGCCCAGGGGGACACATAGGCACAAAGAATCATTCTCACCTTTGCAGAACACCTGGGTAGCTGTGCCCAATTATTTGATCTCTCTCCTTGATATCCTGCTGTCTCTCTGGAACACAAGACAATCTTCTTCAAGCCTGTCCCTGACCCCCGCTCTAACCGTCATGTTTCAGAAGGCTTTGAGCCCTTGAGCCAAGGATGCCCTGAGTAGAAGGCCCAGGGAGACAGGGACCATCCATCCTGCCAGCACCATCAATGGATGAGCTCCCGTCCTCTGAGCCTAACTGCCGTGCCTTTAAGCTTCAAGTGTTGGTTACCTAGATGCCCTGCTGTGGGCTCTGCCCCATGCCCATAGCAAAAATGAAAGCTATCGGGGGAGTATTGCTCCCAAAGCAAGCCCCTGTCAGAGGCGGAGTGCACTTCAGGTTGTGTGCAGGAAGGAAGCAACGCTTCCCCAAATGCACTGAGAAGCACTGGTCTTTGGTGGGACTATTAGGCCAAGCTGGGGGCAGTAACCTCTAACCTCAGTGGTGACCTCTGACTTTTCTGATTGAAAGTCTTAACTGACAACACAAATCAGCTTCTTCTCCCTTTTGTCGTCCTCGTGGCATTCAATGCTGCTGGAAATTATTATTTTTTTTACCAGTCCTGAGGTTTGAACCTAGGGCCTTCTCAAAGCTAGCATTCTACCACTTGAGCCACAGCACTTACTTCCAGCTTTTTCTGTGTATGTGGTACTGAGGAATCAAATCCAGGGTTTCGTGCATGCTAAGCAAGCACTCTACCACTAGGCCACACTCCTGGCCTGGAAATTCTTTATTGATGGCATGGTTTTTTTCTCTCTTCCCACTCAAATACTAACCTCTTCTATAGCAGGAATCAGTACCTACAAGAGTAGCTGGTCTGGGCATTATGTGCACACATCTGGCACCCCTGCTAATCAGGAGGCAGAGAGGAAAATCCCTGGAGTCTGAGTTTGGGGCCAGCCCAATCAATATAGTGAGACTTTGTCTCAAAAATTAAAAAGTAACCTGAAAGAGTAGATACATATTTGTGTTGTGATGTTGTGTTTTATACTTTCCCTTCTAATACAAAGGGCAGCTACTAGATGGACACATGGTTTTCTCCTTTATAGTTGATGCTGGTGCTGGAGTTTGAACTGAAGGCCTGGATGCTATCCCTTAGCTTTTTCACTCCAGGCTGGTGCTCTGCTATTTGATCCACAGCTCTACCTCTGGCTTCCTAGTAGTTAATTGAAGATAAAAGTCTCACAAATGTAAAGGATTACATGGACCAAGAAGCACTGTATTTATTCATAAGCTGATGTTGGGCAGGCGGTAAAGCCAGACCTTCAGATCTCAGCCTCCATGAGGCACCAGCGTCTGGCTGGCACTTTATTGAAAAATTTCTTCATAGGATAGGGATGGTAAAGGAGACAAGAGAGGGGATGAGATTGACAGGGTACACTGCATGCACATCTAGAAATGTCACAAGGAAGCCCCCCTTCTGTAACTAACACATGCTAATACGCTTCTTAAAATGAAAAATCTCTTCATGGGCATGTGGCCTCCTTGTGCCAGGCCCATCAAGGTTGCCTTGGTTGGCTCTGTGGTCGCCTGTCCAGTTAGCAGTAACTAAAGTAGCAGAGGGGGCTCCATCAGGTAACAAGGGGGCTTTACTGGGCTTTAAGGCCCTCTGGCTACAGGTCCTCAGTAGAGCCAGTTACTCACTGTGTTCCCATCAACACCAGTCGCCAGAGTCCTAGATACCCCCCTCCTCCTAGGACAGGAAGGTCCCACAGTGGGTAGGGATGCTGGGGAGTCCATCCATTTGGGAGATGTTTTAGAGGTGAAGGCCACCCAAGTTTACCCTTTTGCTGGCTACTACCAACACTGAGGGTAGAAAAGTTCTTCCCAGAAATTGGAGAGCTTTCCTGGTGCCTCATAGCTTTTCATTTCTGTTCCCCACTATTAAAGGTGTTTAAATAAAAATGATTGCAGCCATTTACTGCGCAGCTGTTATCTCAGCTATGGTGTGTTAGATCCGTAATTCAGAGATGTTCAGGAACTCAGTGAGTGGAGATGAAACCCAGGTTTATGGGTCTCCAGTATTGGCCTGCCTTCTACTGTCTTGCCTGAGAAATTAAGGGGACATGAGAGTTGTTGGCAAAAAAACAAACAAACAAAAAACCTAGGTGTTGTCAGTAAAGTAAAACTGGTTTTAGTAGCTGGGCACTAAGATTACATCTATAATCCTAGCAACTCAGGATGCTGACATCTGAGGACAGTGGTTCAAAGCCAGCTGGGCAAGAAAGGCAGTGAGACACTCATCTTCAGTTAACCCCCAGAAAATTGGAAGTTATGCCATGGCTCAAGTGGTAGGATTGCGTTAGCACTCAGCACAATAGCTCAGGGACAACGCCCAAGTCCTGAGTTCAAGCCTCACAGCTGACAAAACAAAAATGGTTTATTTCAAAAGAAAAGCAAAGAGAAACAAAAATGGAGGGGATCAGCTCCCTTTGCCACCCCTCTCCCTAGTCTCATGTTGTTCCACCTAGGCTTGGATAGCCTTTCATACACTCACTATTTCACTCACAAAGTCTCTGCCCAATTTTCCACATTGTAAACCTAGTAGTCTTAAGAAATCTTTTAAGCGTGGCAAAACATTGGTGAATTTGTTGCTTTAAAAAAAAAAAAGCCCTTTTTGTGGAGTTTGTATCCTTTCCACTCCCAGCTAAGTGGTCCATTTGCATCCAAGTGAGCTTCTTAAAAGCGTCTGCGATTTCCAATCATTTCTAGAAATCAAATCACACCTTCCCTTGAGGTGTCTTCGCAGGCTGGGGAGTTGCTTACCGGCACTGAATATAGAATTCCTGGGTGTCAGCTTCGAAGGGTGCTACTCACAGCTGTCTTAGGGACTTCGAAGGGTGTCAGAGTGGCCTTGAAAGGTGTTCCTCCTCCTGTGGGCTGGTTTGGGTCTCCTTGCCCAGGACCTCAGGACCTCAGGGCCTTGTATACTTTAGGTTTTCATAGAGATGGAAACACTTTTAGTTTGTTTGTTTGTTTCAGTTTTTTGCCATGAGCAATACAAAATGATCGATACAAAGCCTTGTGCCTGTGGCTCACACCTACAACCCTAGCTACTTAGGAAGCTGAGATTTAAGGATCATGGTTTGAAGCCAGTCCAGGCAAGAAAGGATATGGGAATCTGTGAAACAATTAGCCACTGGAAAGCTGGAAGTGGAGTTGTGGCTCAGGTGGTAGAAGCAGCAACTGAGTGAAAAGCTAAGAGACAGCAGACAGGCCCTATGGGCCCTGATTTCAAGCCCCAGTACCAGCACACACATACACACAGTCACTCAATACAGGCAGGTGCCTTTGGCATCCAAGAGGAGCATATGTGCCTGTCCCATCACATACCAAATGATCTCTCAGGCCTTCTACCGGGCCCAAGGACCAGATGTTCCTCACCTCTGGCCATACTGTCTCTTGCACTCTTCTCCCAAGAAGGAATGAGAACAAGATGGATGTGATGGGAGCGCTGCCTATATACTGTCCTGGTGGTATGAGAGAAAAGCCAAGGGGCCTTTCAATTACTTCTACAACCCCGAGAAGATTGGGAGGAATTTTTCTGTGAGTTGGCCACAAGCTGCTGAAGTGAAATAGCATGGGCATTTAAAACCAAGCTGGGATTCAAATCCCAGGCTCACCGTGACCTTGTAGGGGTGCATCGCCTTGCTCAGCCTGTTTTGTTTTTTTGCCAGTCTTGGGCTTGAGCGCAGGGCCTGAGCACTGTCCTTGGACTTTCTCAAGGCTAGAGCTCTACCACTTGAGCCTCAGCACCACTTCCAGCCCTTTTCTATGTATGTGGTACCAAGGAATTGAACCCAGGTCTTGTGCATGCTAGGCAAGCACTCTACCACTGGGCCAAACTCCCGGCCACTCAGCCTGTTTCTTAATGTGTAATGTGGCTATCATTCCCCCGCCACCTAAGCTAGCCATTGCCTTAGGTGGTGGTAGAATTTTCGATGGGCCACAAATAGAAAGAGATGACCTTCCCTCTAAATGCCTGGTATACTTAGCCAGCAAGATTTAGATGCATGAGATGGCACCATCTCTGGTGTCCAGGATTCCTGAGGAAGGGCAGCTGCCTGTGACAGTAGTCAGGTCTTGCTAACTC